>NW_023270825.1:20842914-20982652 GCF_011800145.1 Mirounga leonina | reverse complement strand
CACACACACACACACACACACACACACACACACACACACACACACACAGGAATATTATGCAGCCATAAAAAAGGATGAGGTCATGTCATTTGCAATAACATGGATGGACCTAGAGGGTATTATGGTAGTGAAGTAAGTAGGTTGAGAAAGACAAATACCATATGATTTCACTCATATGTGGAATTAAAAAACATGAAGAAACAAAAACAGAATGACACCTATAAATACAGGGAACAAACTGATAGTTGCTAGAGGGAAAGGGGTGGGGGGATGGGCAAAATGAATAAAGGGGAGTGAGAGACACAGGCTTCCAGTTATGGAATGAATATGTCACAAGAATAAAAGACACAGCATAGAGAATATATAGTTAATGGTATTGTAGTAGCATTGTATGGGGACAGATGGTATCTACACTCGCAGGGAGCACAGCATAAGGCATAAAGAACCTGAATCACTATGTTCTGCACCTGAAACTAATGTAACATTGTGTGTCAACTATACTCAAATAGAAATTCAAAAAAACAACTCATCTCTGGTGAAAGGAGAAGTGGAAAAGGTTCTTTTGGTTCAGGAGCTTAAAAGAGAAGGAGAAGCATCCAGAAGTTACTGTAAGGGAGAACGTATGGGAGGGGAAAAGAGGGTCTCCATCCTGACTCTGAGTTGAGCAGAGTTTTTATACCCAGGAAGTGCCAGAGGTGGGGACCAGGACAAGGACCATCTGTAGGGGCACTGGGACAGTGTCCATGTCCTTACTGTGACCAGGACAGGTGACTCATCAGGCCCGCCTGTCCCTCTGCCACAGTGGAAGTCTCACCCATGTGTGCCCCCCTAACCTTACTCACTATTCTTCTGGCTACCACATGAGGAAACAGCCCAGCAACAACCCGTTTGAGCCTTAGTGACAGGAACTGCTACTTCTCCAAGGCTGAGTCTGTAAATTCAGCAGGGGGCTTGTGATAAGGGCAAAGAAACAGAGCCGGGGGCTCTCACACAGTATCACATAGGCTTGGGTACATGTCTGTTGGGGATAAGGAGAAGAGCGGGCATTCGGACTGAGTCTGTATCAAGCCTGTCTTCTATGTGTGAACTGCTAGGCTATAATATAGCTTCCAGGAGAAATTCAAAAGGTCTCTTGGTGGCAGGGGTACCATCAGCTGGTCTAAGATCACCCATACAAAGGTTAAGGGCAATTTCCACTAGCTGAAAAGATCTCTATAAATGATTCCCTTTCACCTATATTGCCCAAAGCTCATTACTTTATTTTATATGGACTTTCCAGCAATGACAATAACAAAACAACCAACAGCTCCTGTAATGAAATAAGCTACTTCTTTTCAATTAAATTTGGAGTTGGTAATTTGTTTTCATTTCAGTACTTATCCAGCTCCTGCTTAGTTACCAAGATCAAAGGAGACATTCTATATTTATTTATTTATTTATTTTGAGAGAGAAAGCATGAGCACATGCACACACAGGGTGGGAGGAAGGACAAGGGGAGAGGGGAGAGAATTTTAAGCAGCTCCATGCTCAGTGTGGAGCCTGACACAGGGCTCGATCTCAGGAGATCATGAGATCTGAGATCATGACCTGAGCCAAAATCAAGAGTCAGATACTTAACCTACTGAGCCATCAAGGTAGCCCAAGAGACATTCTTATACAGACTGATGGTAGATGAAATTTATAAACTGTCAACACATCAAGTTAAGATAATTTCTTAGAAAAATAGGACAGCAACTAATTTCTAGCAAGACAATAGATTTATTCTTGCAGGTAGAGATGATTTGTATTTCTGAACATCTCAAATTTTTCAGAAGCCCTCATGAGGTAGATAATCTGCAGGCAAACAGTGAAATGCTATTTCCAGATGGTTCACCCACTCGGTACTTTTCCTGACTTGGTATAGCATCCACACTGTCTAGCATATATACACCAGCGTCTCCTGGGTGGACACAAGACTCCTAAGGGAAAGGCTAGTTTAAAAGTGGTTTGAAGTAATAACAGATTAAATTCCTGGCTTCGTGCTGGTCTCTACTGCCTGTTTTGTGTCACTGTAGGCAAGAGAGGGTAAAGCTTGGGCCCTGGAGTCTGGTCAACCTGGCTCTGCCATTATAAAACTATGAGCTCTTGGGCACCCTACTTCACCCTCTCTAAACCTCAGGATTTCTCAACTGTCAAGGCAAATAACATAAAGTCGTGAGGGTAGATGGGATCATTAATGGACACTGAATTTAACTGGCCCACAGCTCAATAAATGTTAGCTATCACAATAAAAAATATGTAAACATTATTTCAGAGTTCTCAAGGAAACAAAAAAGAGAGGGGGAAGAAAGAGAGAGAGAGAATGCCTTTGAAGTTGTATTATTAATCTGATGAGGATTGAAGGACATATTGAAGAGGGAAAGGAGGAAGAAAAATGGAAGGAAGGGAAAGAGGGATGGAGAAGGAGAGAGGACTGTCTCAGATTATGATTCCATGAGTCCGAATCTTTCCATAATTATTGCATAGATAAATCCCCAAAGGCTTGGGGATGACAAGAGATAGGAGGGTCTGCATTCACAACGTCATTGTGACTACAACAAAGCAGCACTAGTCTATCACGTAAGAGAAGTGTTAAGTCTTGAGTACACTCTGCTCAAGACAGAACATCCAACTTTCTATTATCCCTCTGGTACTAAGAATTGCCTATGGAATTGTTGGGCAGGTCTAAGATGTTTTCATATTCCAGATAAGTAGTCCCCAAAGTGGGGGAATGCACCCAAAGATGTACACGGAATGATCCACTGGGGTGTGGGAAGAAAATATCAGAGCTTCTAATTTTGTTTACTTTTTAACCCATCCTTTAAACATTTCTAATGTTTGTCTACATGTTATAAAACATTTACTAAAATACCTAGTATGTTTGTAATTTATAAATAATAATATTATACACAGATACACACACACACATTAGAAACTCATGCTCAAGTCTTTGGAGAAACATGACCAAACATTTGGAGAAAACTGATATAGTACATTAGGCATGTTTCAAATACTTAGCATGACTTCACATATACAAAAAGATATCACCTCTTCCCTGTTCTTTGTAAAAGTGGACTATTGTAACCAGAAAAATGGTCTTGGTTGTCAGTCCAAAGGGAGAAGTATCTTGCTAAATAAGAAGAATCTATTATTCCCTTAAACTCTCCTATTATTTGGGCAGTAATTCAATCCTAAATGCCCCAGCTCCCCTGTGATCATGCTAATGACCTCAGGCTTTCCCTGTTGCCTAGAACCTAGCTAAATATGACTTCATCACCACTCCTCCTTGTTTTCTGGAGAGTTTTAAGAACAGTCTTCCAATTCTGCAGAAATTAGGAAATTAACCTAAATAAATGTCGGAGTTCCTGCCAGGGTCAAGAACTGGCATGACCTCAGTATCAGACCACCAGTCTTCTCTCCCTTTCTGGTTTATCCTCTTGGTGCCCAGTTGGCGCGAGCCAAGCTACTCATGCTGTTTGACAAAGTCCAAGTATGGGGGACGATCCTGAAAACAGGAGACTCCACAGCTGGCTCCTGCTATTCTCTTTCATTTTGTTTATGGCAATCTTTATAATTGTGGGAATATTTCTGGGGTTTCATGATAAAGTGACTACTCATCTTAGTTACGCCTATCTAAGCAATCATAATGAAACTAATTCCACGAAGAATTAGTTTCTATAGAACAAAATAACAAGACGGTCACGCTCTGTCTAGCACCTTTCTCTTTGCGTACTGTTTTTTAGTTTTAGCGAAAGCCAATAAGCAGAAATCAATAAAGGTCATGTTAATCATTACAAAGGAAAAATGAAAGAAGGCTATGGCTGTAATCCAGAAAATGATCTAAGATTTGGAAAAACAAAAATATCCTAACATATAAATAAAGTTCCTCCGAAGCTGTCAGGAGGAGATGCTTGCAACCTGATCCTGTGTCTGTGTCTCCTCATTCGCCGACGCCGTCCTTTCCTACGAGAGACCCACCCCGGCTGGAGCTGGACTCCGGCACCCAGCGAAGACATAGCAATGGCAGGAAGAAGGGAGGTCTGTGAGCCTGTGAGATCCTGACCCATGCCAGGGTCATCACTAGCACAGTGTCTTTATTTATTTTTTATTTTATTTTTTAGAGATTTATTATTTATTTTAGAGAAAGTGAGAGAGCACGAGTGGGAGGGACAGAGGGAGAAAGAGAGAGAAGCTCAAGCAGACTCCATGCTGAGCATGGAGCCCAAAGCGGAGCTTCATCTCACAACCCTAAGACCAGGACCCAAGTGAAAACTGAGAGCTGGAGGCTTAACCGACTGCATGACCCAGGCACCCCTCAGCAAGTGTCTTTAAATTAAATGTTTTAAATGTCCTGTTGTTCAAGTAACATGTTGAAACTGTTACTTTTGCTTTCAATAAAGTTTTAGAGGAAAATTCAACCCACATAATTCAGAGCAGAAGGACACATTCAATAGAGTGAACAGTACAGATGGAAGAAATCGCATATTGCCTCTCCTGCATCCTTCCCCCACGATTTTGGGTAACCACTTCACAACCGAACCTTTTCCCCCCCTCTCATTCAAGTCTTCAGGAATCAAGGTGCTCCACCCCTGATGCATATGACCCAAGCAAAGTCAGATACTTGTTGGAAATCTTGGATAGACTGACACCAGCACAGGAAAATAGTGGGAGCTGAGGTATTCAGATAGAGGCACGCTGAAGAGCCTGAACATTAGTTCTTGCTGACTTGAGGCTTAAAGTTGCCAAGGTTCCCGACCATCTGTGGGAGAAAGCAAAAATGGCCTCAGATTCTTCCTTCTTCTATCCATGCTCTTGGGCAGTCCCTTCCCACACTGCCTCTGAGCTGGAGCGTGTGATTTATTTTAGTCAGGATCAAATAGATCACAAGCAGAAACTTGAAAGGTGCTTGTGCACTGGGGCTTGCCCTCTTTTGCTGTACTTGGAGACCATGATGAAGGTTTTCTTCTGATTCTGTAAACTAGTATGTCCTTAGAATAAATTCCTTTTGCTTAAAGTTAGTAAAGTTGGGCTTCTGTTGCTTGCAATCCAAATTATTTAGTAGCCAGGCAGGAGACAGATGACAAGATCTTTGTAGGAACCATGGCAGATATAAATTTCTAGAATGTTCCAAACGTGTCTGGCTTTGAGCCAAACTATTTTGTTGCTCCTCTCCATTCTCCTTCATTCTTTCCACAAGGAAATAGAACAGTATTCCTATGGCTTAAACAATACAAGACACATACTTCAAACTCTGGTAAGGTTGGAGGGGAGGAATTTTAAGACTCTTCTCTGAAGGATTGTCATCGTTGGTCTGGGGCACCGTAGGCAAAAACAGGTGGGAAGTGGATAGGTTCTGACTGCACTGCCAAGTGGTCAATGGGCTGTGGCTCTAGGCTGGTTCATATCCTGGCTATTCCATCTATTGACACTGTGACCTTGGGCAAATTACTTAAGTGTACTAGGGCTTTCCTTCAACTGTAAAATGGAGATAATAATATTAACCTATTTTATTTTATTTTATTTATTTGACAGAGAGAGAGAGCAAGCACAAGCAGGGGGAGCGGCAGAGGGAGGAGAAGCAGGCTCCCCGCTGAGCCAGGAGCCCGATGTGGGGCTTGATCCCAGGACCCCGGGATCATGACCTGAGCCGAAGGCAGACCCTTAACCAACTGAGCCACCCAAGTCGCCCCTAATATTAACCTCTTAAGTTGTGGTGAGGACTGAGTTAATTTATGTAAAGTTAACATAGTAAACATTTTATAAATATTTGGTGTTATTATTATAATGATTATTCCTTAGAGCCTAGGTACCCTTGGGGAACAACTTGGAAAGAGACATTTGGCACTGTGGGAGCTTCGATAAAGCCATGAAACAGAAGGTTTTATTTCTAGTCCGGGCTCTGCCACAAACTTGCTATGGTCTTGGGCAAGTCTCTTTGTGCCATTTCCCCACCTGTAACATGGGATAGTCATAATCTCTGTTCTAATTTGGAAGCAAATATGAAATAACACATATGTAGGAATGTTTCTAAACCTTCAAAAGTGCTTAACTGCTGTTTGGTAAGGTCTGTAATTACTATTCAGATAGTGAGGTAGTTCTGGGTTCCAAATAAGTCCTACAATTTCTCATGTTGTTTGAGTAGGTCCTAACTGGGCAGCTGTTGCATGAGACAGAGAGAGAGAGAGAGACAGAAACGCAAAAAGCAATCTTGGAATAAAGACTATTTACAGATACATTAAACCAAAACCTGTGTGTTGAGAGGCTTGGTTACATGTCAGATCAAAGAGGTCACAGCCTTTTCAAAAGTCTCCCAGAGCCCATTAGTATTTCTGATAAAGTACATGAAATCAAGTAACCAGAGAACAGGGGAAAGTGGAAGGCCAAGAACACACTCATACCTTTCTACCTCCTGAGCTGACAGGTGCCACTTAACTGACATGTTCCCCAACTGTCCATAGGACCAGGGTTGAGTGTCTTTTGCCTCGGCTGGGGATAACTCGGGATTTAAGGCCCACTGAATCTAAGGCACTCATAATGTGAATTCATTTTAAAGCACACTGCTTTTTATAATTTGTTCCAGTCACCAAGTTCTAAACTAAGTAACAATTTGCTTCTGTAATATAAAGATGAACTTTTTTGATGATTTTAATGATTTTAAGGAACATCTTAAGGAATAGTAAGGAACATTTCTATATTTTAGAAAATTTGGATGGTGCAGAAATACATAAAATTAAAAGCACCTTGGGCGCCTGGGTGACTCCGTCAGTTAAGCATCTGACTCTTGATTTCAGCTCTGGTCATGATCTCAGATCAAGCCCCGGGTCAGGCTCCGTGCAGGGTGTGGAGGCTGCTTAAGATGAAATCAAAGCACCTGAATCTTGCTGCCGCCTGAGATTATTGATGTCACTATGACAGTGTTTCCTTCAAGCTGTCTCACTGTGCACATCCACATTCATGAACATATACCTATCTACAGAGCAGGGATTCTTCTGCATGTACAGTTTCAGAACCCACATTTTCTTTTGCTTAATATTCATAGATGAGAGTTTCTATGGGACAACATTCCAAACCGGCAGCGTGCAAGACAGTAAGGGCCAGCAGCTGTTGGCGGTATCCGACCAAGCTGTTACTACGAGCATTACGTACACCAAGAGAGTCTGGAGGGCAGTTGGTATTCATTTCAGTACATATATGCAACGTCTGGCTGCCTCGGTGGGGACGTGCAGGATATGTGAAAGGTAGTAAGAAACTGTGATCGTACATAAAGGATGATCAATGTTGATCATTTGTTTCAGGAAGTAAATGTGATCCTACTGACATTTCAAGTCAGGGACTTCAGCAGACAGAGATGAGGTAATGGGATCAGGATTTCTATTTTCAAATCGAAAGCTTGCCTGGCTGTGACATGCTGAAATGTTGACAAACATGCTGCCTTCCACTCTTTAAAAATAGTAACCTTTGCTTCCTACACTGAGGGCATTTCCTAAGGTCAGACCGAACCTCCTCTGCAGCTGGACTAATGGCCGACTGGTGCGTTTGCCTACTTGTTGCCCCTTCTTTGCATAAATGAGAGAAGTCAAGTGAAGGACATAAAGGTGGAATCATCTGCCCACCTCAAAGCATGAACCTCAGTTACATTAGAGGGCAAGTTGCACAACATAAAACAGAGGTTTGCTCCCTCAGAGACTTTTCAAGAGCACGCACTGCATAGCATAGGGATTTCTATCCTATCCTCAAGAGCAGACAGGGGCAAATACACCAGTCAGCATTTGATAAAGGCTGTTAGCAAATAAAGAATAAATAGTCCCGAAAATATTTAGAGAGGAGGAATGTAACTATTCTGTCTAAAATCTTAAGATTTCTGGTTAAGATTAAGGGGGGTAAGGCATGTGTCAGTGGAGAGAAGCACAACCGTCTTCAGAATCAGGGCAACATTGAGCCAAGGAGAGAGATCTTTATGGTGTTAGTTTTTCTTCAGGGTATTTAAATTGGGATTGGATTGTCTAAACCCACATAGCCCCTGGTGACTTCTGGAGTGTGTCTGGAGTTCTCTGGTGACTTGGGGAGTAGACTTGAGGTTTAAGGCAGGAGAGGGAGCTGGAAGGAGAGAAAGATAATAACCCCACCCACCCACCAACCTCCAGGTTCAAGACCACAGCAGTGGCTTGGGCTAACGCTCACCAGTCATGTGCTGGATGCCAGGTGCTCTGCCAGACTGCACTGAAACTCTCGATTTGATCCTGGAACACCGACATAAGGTAGGTCCTACCTCGGGGACACTGAGGCATGGAGGTTAGTGACCAAAGTCACAAACAAATAAGTGGTGGAGTTAGAGTCTGAACCCAGGAACTGGGAGTTCATGACCCTCAGCTTGACCGCTGTGGGTTCCCGCAAGGCCGACCGCCACTCTGTGTCTGCTTAACTACCTAATCTTGAGCAAGTGACTCCATTTCCAAGTCTCAGCTCCTTCACTTTTAAAAAGCATAATAAAAATAATCTGGTCTGTCCACCACAACATGGCTGTGACAACCAAATGAGAAGACATGGGAATGCATGGGAATGCCACCTGCAGAATATGGCATGCTATCCATCTTCAATTACTTTCATTATTACTGATGAATGAAAAGAAAGAAAAAGGGCACTTATTTCTTCATTTTGAGGTTTGTTCTTTGTTTCGTGTGAACATTTTAATTTTAATAATCAACATCAGGCAATGGAAGTAACCGATATTCACATTAAACATGGAGAAAAAGCAGAAAACATTCCCTCTATCAGGAATCTGTGATTAGAAAGAAAAAAACCCCCATGATTATTTTGACAAGGCAGTGACTTAGAATGGCTCTGGGGGGGCGGGCGGGGGGGAGGCTCTGTAGCTCCAGCGATAAAGCCTGCTCTAAGTGCTCGCAGGCTAGAGACACTTCCCTTTCTGGAAGTGGAAATGTATTCTCAAGGATTTGTGGCTCTCCAGATAATGACTTCCTGTTCCACGAAAACAAAGCACGGCCACTGGAAATAACAGCCTATCTCTGGTCCTTATTCCACATCTTAGAGCTATCACTCTCAGTCTGGTCTGAAAGAGGCTTCTCCAGCTCCGGGCCTCTAAATCCTCAACTGTTAATCGGATAGACAAAAATGCCAGAATTTAAAGCCAAGGTTAGAGAGAGTTACCTTTGAGTAAAACCACCCTGGACTCAGACTAATCTGCTGGAAGTCATTAAACTCCCGAGCAGGGCTCAAGTCTTTGATCTACACTTCCATCACAGCACACACAGGCATGATCTCTTTGTGTTTATTTTCCCACTCTGGCCACTACATAACAGCCTATTGAGCTGAATTGTGCTGGGAACTTCACCTAGGAACCCAAAGTTGGGAAAGAGTTAAAAAGGAACATCTCCAGAAATTAAGGGATAGAAGGGTCAGCAAAGAAGAGTTTAGTCATCTACCATTAAATGAATTCTTTTTTCAGTCGATCTATACATGTTCAAGTTTTATCACAAAGGATGATGGGCAGAAAATACAGTACTTTTTATACAGGAGGCTGAAACACAAGGAAAGGGTGAAAATTAGGCTTAATGTACTGAGGAAGCAAGAAATAAAGTCACAGATGTAACACTCCACTTTCGGGTGCCTTTGAAGTCGCTTTCAATGGAGATTTACCACCGTGGTTGCACAGCACAGTATTAACATTTTATCATGAGCCCTGTGTACAATCAGTCCTGTGATGATAATATTTTAAAAAGAAAAAATGGTGATCGTACAGCTCTGCAAGGGGACAGCTTCTTTCCACCTGAACATGGAATGTCTCAAAACTTAGGAGTATAGAGGAAAAGTTTTCAGAAAGAACTGATAGGACTGGGTCTAAAGTCTACTAATCTGTAATCTTATTAATTACACAGAGGGTTAAAAACTTTCTTTTAACACAAGCAATCTATGTTCACCGAAAAAAAATTAGAAGATACAGGCAAACAGGCGGGGGGAGCACCCAAAGTCCCACATTTACCACCACGATAAGAGACATCTGCGCTATTATAAAGGCTGATGAAGGAGAAACTGAAAATTACATCAGTCCAAAGTGTTCCCAAATTAACTGTAGGACGCAGGTGGGACTCACGGGACACGAAACTGCACACAGCACTAGGATCTGGTGGTCACTTTGAAAAACGTGTCTGGACTTGTGTTCTCTTACGCAACTCCTCTGAACTTCTGCAGAATATTAGAGAAGTTATTCACACATGCACAGAATAATGTGTTGTACAAGAATACCTTGTGAGACCATCACAATAGATGAAGAAAAGTAAAATTTAACACCCATCAGTAATAAAAACTCTCAGCACACTAGAAATGGAGGACAATTTCCTCAGTTTGATAAAGGGCATATGTGTGTGTGTGTGTGTATCTATGTACACACACACACACACCTCAGCTAATATCATAATGGTGAAATATTGAATGTTTTCCCCCAATCTCATCGCATCTATTCAGTACTGTAGTGGAGTCCATATGCATGGCAACAAGGTAAGGAAAGGGAATGAAAAGCAAAAGAAAGAGATAAAACTCTTTTCATAGATGGCATGATTGTGTACTCAGCAAATCCAAAAATATCAACAAAACCACAGAAGCAATGAGCGAATGCAGCAAGGTGTCAGGATACAAAGTCATTACTTAAAAAAGCTAATTATATATCTAAATACTAGTAACAGGGGCGCCTGGGTGGCTCAGTCAGTTAACAAACTGAGGGTTGCTGGAGTGGTGGGGGGTGGGAGGGATGGGGTGGCTGGGTGATGGACATTGGGGAAGGTATGTGCTATGGTGAGTGCTGTGAATTGTGTAAGACTGATGGATCACAGACCTGTACCTCTGAAACAAGTAATACATTGTATGTTAAAAAAAAAAAGATAGGGGCGCCTGGGTGGCTCAGTCGTTAAGCGTCTGCCTTCAGCTCAGGTCATGATCCCAGGGTCCTGGGATCGAGCCCCGCATTGGGCTCCCTGCTCCGCGGGAAGCCTGCTTCTCCCTCTCCCACTCCCCCTGCTTGTGTTCCCTCTCTCCTTGTGTCTCTCTCTGTCAAATAAATAAATAAAATCTTAAAAAAAAAAAAAAAAAGATGGAAGGGAAAAATGAAGGGGGGGAAATCAGAGGGGGAGACGAACCATGAGAGACTATGGACTCTGAGAAACAAACTGAGGGTTCTAGAGGGGAGAGGGGTGGGGGAATGGGCTAGCCTGGTGATCGGTATTAAGGAGGGCACGTATTGAATGGAGCACTGGGTGTTATACACAATGAATCATGGAACACTACATCAAAAACTAATGATGTAATGTACAGTGATTAACATAACATAATTAATTAATTAAATAAATAAATAAATAAATAACACAAACCAGGTACCATGAATAAGAAAAAAAAAAAACAACGGAACAGACCTTTAAGAATTTCAGATAAATGGAATTATTAGACACAGACTTTACAGTAACTATGTTTAATCCTTTAAAACAGATAAAAAATAACCTTGAAATATATACAAAAGAGGATGAGATTTGAAATACAATCAAAATTTAAATAAAATAGAATTGAAATTTAAAAAAAGAAAAAAAGAGTCTACCTTTGGCTCAGGCCGGGATCCCAGGGTCCTAGGATCCAGCCCCATGTTGGGCTCCCTGCTCAGCAGGGAGCCTGCTTCTCCCTCTCCCTTTACAGCTCCCCCTGCCTGTGCTCTCTTACTCGCTCTCTCATGCTCTCTCTCAAGTAAATACATAAAATCTTTAAAAATAAATAAATACTAGGAACAAATAACTGGAAAATGAAATTTTAAAAATTACAATATCATAAAAATTTCAAAAATACAGATTAAATTAAACATGTAAGACCTCTATACTTGAAAACTACAGAACACTAATGAGAGAAATTAAAGAAGGCCTAAACAATGGAGAGATTTCGTGTTAATGGATTTTAAGACTCAAAATGTTAAGATGAAAAAGTTTCTGAAATTGAATTATAGAGTCAATGCAAATCCAAACAAAATCCCTGGACTTTTTTTTTTTTCCCCTTTGGTAGAAACTGACAAACTCAGTTTTTATCAAAGCCTGTCAATAGCCAAGATAATCTTGAAGAAGAAAAATGTTGGAGGGCTTTATTACTAAATTTTAAGATTTACTATAAAGACTCAGTAACTAAGATAGTATAATAGGAAAGACAAATAAGTTAATGGAAGAGAATAGAGAGTCGAGAAGTAGACCCATACATATATACTCATCTGGGTTTTGACAAAGGTGCCGTAGAATTCAATGGGGGAGGGAAGTTCTTTTCAATAAAGTGTGCTGGAGCAACTAGACACACATATGGGAAAAAATAGACCTTAACCTTTTCCTCTCTCTCTCTATATATACAGGAATTAAAGTGAGAAAGGTCATAGATCTATATGAGAACCAAAACTGTAACACTTCTGTAGGAAAACATAAAAAAAACATTTCATGACCTTGCAGGCTGCAGCGATTTCTCATGACACCAAAAAGCACTACCATGAAAGAAAAAAAACTTAATAAATTGCATCTTTTCAATCAATTTATCAAGATATCACTTAAAAAGTTAAAAGGCAAGCTATTAAAAAAAAGACATATCCAGAATACATAAAGAAGTCCCACAAATCAATAATAAAAAGAAGAATAACCAATTAAAAAAAACAGGCCCTTCATAAAAGAAGCTATATGAATGGCCACAGAGCACATGATAAGGTGCTCAACATCATTAGACACTAAGGAAGTGCAAATTGAACTATAATGAGATACGACACATCCACCAGAAAGGCTAAAGTTGGAAAGCATGATCTTATCATATGTTACAGGATGGAAAACAACTAGAACTCTCTTATATTGTTGGTAAGAGTATAAAGCGGTAAAATCACTTTGAAAAATGGTTTAGCAGCCTAATAAATTTGCACATTCACCTAACTTATGATCCAGCAATTCCACTACCATGTTTATATGTGAGAGAAGTGAAAAATATGTCCACAAATAGATTTGTTCAAGAATGTTCATAGCAGCTTTATTAATTATAGTAAAAAACTGGAAATACCCCCACTACCCATCAACAGGAGAATGGCTAAGCAAACTGTGTCATATTCATATAATAGAGTACTACTGTAGCAATAAACCTAAGTGAACTGTTCAGACATACAGCAACATGACAAATCTTAAAACCACTACCTGAATCTCAAAAGTCACTATCACACCATCACTTACCCTGGTTTCACTGATTCATTTAATCTCATATGAGCCCTATAAAGTAGATACAATTATCCTTCAGTTTTAATAATGAAAAAGATTCACAGAGGAAAAATAATAGCCAAGATTGTATTTACTCATTCATTAGTTCATTCAATACTTACTGAGCATATACGTTCGCTAACAAGTGGTGTGTCACATGCTGAGGATAAAATGTTAGCGAAACCAGACACAAGATTTAAACCCAGTCCTTCCACTACACAACACTGCCCGGAACTGCAACGGGCTCTACATCAAAAAAACGAGTAAGACATTATCAGTGCAATTACCATACAATACAAAGTGCTCCTATAGGTATATGCAAAGTGCTGTGTGAACCCAAAAAGGGAAATGCTTGATAATTCTGCCTGAGTTGGTTGAAGCCAAACTGGCAAAGCGGCTGACATCTCCACTGGAAATCTAACAGCAGACAGAGTGCTTTCAGGTGCTGAGAAAGAGTGGAAAGAGCTCAAGATTTGGAACCAAGTCTACCTGGTGGGGATGCTGGCTCAGTACTGACATTTGTGAAATGCGAGTAACTATCCAACAGCTTGAGGGGTGGTTGTGGGAACTGGAAATAATACCTAAAAATCTAAGCACAGGCAGAGAAAACTCAAATTAGAGTAGCTTTTATTTCTGAGCAAATCACTGGTGTCAGTCAGACTGCCAATATACGTCTCCTACTGTAGATGGTGCGTCAATCCCCAGAAAGGCTTACCTCTCAAAATAAGAATGTGATTACCTTTCTAAGGCTTGGAAAGCTTAAGACTAGACCTGCAACCCACAGTGATTTGCTGGCTTTTGATCCCCCTCCTCGTGTGAACATGACTTGTGCCCAACATACGCCATGAGACTGTGTTACATAGAGTTGGCTATCTCAGTTTGAGTGGCTTCCACGGGGTTAGAGCCCAGGCCCCCAAAACACCTGGACTAGTGGGAAAAACAGCCACTCTGCATTGTGCCTTTCCACACAAAACCACCCAGAACATGCACCTGATCACGGGGCCTCCTCTATGCCCAGCTCATGGCAACGTTCCCTTTAACCTGCATCACATGGCCCTATTGGTCTCCAGATTCCTAGAACAGAGGCTAGTGGCAAGTACTAAATTAATCCGAGAGAGACTGCCTAGTAAGGCAGGGCCAAAGTGGCAGAATTTTCTCAATACACAGAGGCTCTTCCTGAGGCACCTGCATCCAAGATTTTAATATAGATAACGAAATAGGTTCAGTATCCCTCCTGATGGCACAGCAGGTTAGTGCTGCTGAATATTAAGGCATTTACAAAACAAGAGGTCAGAAGTTGTTTGCGAGGCTGAGTGGCTCTTTATTGACATTTCCAGTCAAGCTAGAATAATTACAGCAAGAGTGGCCCTGGCACCAGCCTCTCCTAACCACACAGGTTTATAGGTGAAAAGTTGACTGATGAACTGACGCAGAAGGGTGTTTACAATGTTTAATCATCAGAGCGAACACTGCCAACAGCTCCACAAGGAGTACGGCACACGGGAGAGAGCACTGTACCGCAAACAGGCTGTGGGTAACGTCAGGCAAGTGATTTCTGTTCTCCGAGCCTCAGGTCCCTCACCTATAAAATGGGATAATGATGCCCTGCAGCATGTTGTGAGAGTTACAGATAATGTAGGCAAGCGCCTGGCATAATGCCTTGCAGGTACCAGACACCTAATAAATGGCTGCTTCTGTTATCATAATTAATGGAAGGCATGGCCGTCTAGAGTTTTGGAGGAGCCAAGAAGAAGATATATGCTACGAGTTGATTGCTTTTGTTGGATAGAGGCCATGTTAAATGGCTCGTAGCCTGCTTCCATGGAGTGGAGTTCAGGGAAGGGTTGGTGTGTGAGGGGGAAGGGGTGGGTGAGTGGAGGATAACAGGAGAGACAAAGAGGGGAGAGGAGGGGGAAAATAAACAGCTTTCAGAAGAAGCACATATATCTTGTTACTAGACTATAGCTATTGGAAGGCAAAGCCCAGGTCTTATTTTATGTACATTTGAGCCTGTTTCTGTTCATTATTACTAGCTCCATCAGCGTCTAACATAATACCTGACAGCCAGCAGACACTCGGTAAATGTTTACTGATGCACACCTGGATCGGGCACTGACTCGCACTCGCAGGTGGAGCTCTGACTAAACAGGAAAAGGAAAGGGACAGTGGCGGTGTGGGACAATTGTCGAGCAGCGGTTCTGATAAGCAGAAGTGCCCTTTGTCCCAGCGGTTGAGTCACTGCGCCATCACACTGACAAACTGTGACAGGTTCCATTCACAACACCAATAATGGCATGAGGTCATTCCCTCGACAAAGCAATAAGCCCCAGATAAAGGTTCCAAATCTTAACATGGGAAAGGTCTATCCCAGTCTGTCACCTTCTAGCCCAGTTAGCACATCAGGTACATGAACTATTTTACTGTGCCGTCCTGGACTAGGCGTTCTACATACTCTTTGTTCATTAATCCTCGTGACAACGCTATGTAAGATATTAAGTATAGTTTATAGGTGGAGAAAATGAAATTCACAGAGGTGAAGTAACTTGCCTCAGATCAGATATCAACCAGGCTTCAAAATCATACCGTACAACACACATACAGAAGGGCGTACATATCAAAAGTTTTCATACACCGACTACATTCATGTAACCAGTACCAGAAGTAGAAATAAATCTCCTTGTACTTCTTTCTTGTCATGCCCCCTCCATGGGCAGCCCCTCTTCTGACTTCTCACAACTCTATGAGTTTTGCCCAGAACATTCCAACCTACGGTAATTTTTCCTTCCACTGAATTCTTAGGTTTTTCTTCTCTGTAATTTCCCAATACCCTCTTGGAGTGTCAATGATTTGTTCTGTTACATACCTTGTCTTTCTAATTACGATTGTTATAAGCTCTTTGAGGCCCAGGTTTTATACTTCTTTACATCAACCCTAGCATACCTAGTATGGAGAACTTACTGCACAATATATGAACCTAACAGTTACTTTCCGCTTTCTGTGTGTCTGGCACTGTTATAAACACTTTACCTGGATTATCTCATTTAAGCCTTCCAACAACCCAGTGAGGTAGGTACTGCTATTTTCTCCCTTCTATAAATGACAAAATGGAGGCAAAAGAAGTAACTTGCCCAAAGTCTTACAGTTAGGGAGGGATAGTCAGGAGGCATGGTTACTCCAGAGAATGCATGAATTGGAGGGCTTTCATTATTCTGTTCTCTTTTTATAAAATTTTTATTCAAGTATAAAACACACATAGAAAAAAGACAACATAAATCACCCATTTAAAGTTCAATGCGCTTTGGATATGGGGAGACTGTGCCCGACCCAGCACCTGGATTCAGCTCCTTCATTTCCAACATGGAAAAAACTTACATCAATTCCCTGGACTCTGAAAAGCTATTATAATGCTCCTATGATAAAAACCACCAGATCAGGGTCTGCAGTGTTATCATTTTATCAAAGGCAGAAAGAATCATCCTGATGTCGCAAGCAAATTGGCTACTTTGTCCTTTCAATGCTCACCACCAGCTTCCTTGGGCCAAAAATCAGTCATCATATCTCAAGCTGTGAAGACACAAGTTGTATTGAGCAGGATGTTGTCAAACCAGGAACCTTGGACAAGAGACTCTGGTTGAGAGCACAGGCGGTTTACCCCTCCTTTGCGATGAAGACTAGGAGAAAGCTCAGTGGGAACAGACCAGCACCCCATTTGTCTGGGGCACAGCCAACTACTGTAGCAACAACAGCCCTACAAACAACAGAGTTATGGCACATAAGAGTAACCTGGCTTCAGGCATGCATGTTCCCACGTCTCTGCTGTATGTTCTGCCCATGGAAAAACAATGGAAATGCCCAGTAACTTAGTATCTATCTCATCAAATGCCAGACCCTAGAAGATTCCTTTTTTTTTTTTTTTTTGTCAGAGAGAGAGAGAGAGATTGCACAAGCAGGGGAAGTGGCAGGCAGCAGGAGAAGCAGGCTCCCTGCCCAGCAGGGAGCCCGATGCGGGGCTCGATCTTAGGACCCTGGGATCATGGCCTGAGCCGAAGGCAGACGCTTACCGACTAAGCCGCCCAGGCATCCCGACCCTAGAAGACTCTTGCTTCTTCCTGCTACCAGCGGGTTCTTCGGACGTTTAAACAACTGAGCCACCCAGGCGCCCCATGTCCTCTTCATTCTAGCTATGATGGTAGGTGTAAAGTGGTGTCAAATTGTGGCTTTATTTGGGCTTTCCCTGACGGCTATGAAGTTGTACACCTGCTGGTCATTTGGATATCCTCTTTTGCGAGTACCTTTTCAAGGCTTTTCTCCACTGGGGGGTCTGCTGTTTTGGAGTTGATATGTAGAAGTTCCTTATATAGTCTGGATATGAGTTTCCAGTCAGATAAGTCTATTGCAAGTTTCTCCTCTCATGATGTAGCTTGCTTTTAACTCTCTTACTAGTATCTACTGGTAAACCGGGGCGCCTGGGTGGCTCAGTTGGTTGGGCGACTGCCTTCGGCTCAGGTCATGATCCTGGAGTCCCGGGATCGAGTCCCGCATCGGGCTCCCTGCTCGGCAGGGAGTCTGCTTCTCCCTCTGACCCTCCTCCCTCTCATGCTCTCTGTCTCTCATTCTCTCTGTCTCAAATAAATAAATAAAATCTTAAAAAAAAAAAAAATAGTATCTACTGGTAAACAGTCCTAATTTTAATGTAGTCTAATTTACCAGTTTTTTCCTTTATAGTTATTACTTTCTGACTCTTGTTTAAAATGCATTTTTTAGGGGCTGCCTTATTAGAGATTGACCGGTGGGGCTGCCAGACAAGGCCCAAGCCTCCCCAAAGCCACAAGGGCTAATAAGCTAAGTAAGTCACCACAAAGCTCTTTCTCTGGAATTTTACTCTATAGGGAATGAAAATGAAACTGAAAATGGTTGACAGCAGTAGAAGAAACCATCTGAGAGTCCTTGCCAGAGACCCAAATTCTGTTCTACCCCCCTTTCTGGGTATGGCTTTTCAGCTTGATTTCTGTTTTTCCTTCAGTTCTGTGAGCACATTCTTCTCTTTGCCCCTCCATATCCTTCCAATACACTCTCCTCCTAAGAAAATTTCAAACTAGCCAGAGCCCATTTCTGTTGCTTACAACCAAAGAATCCCACTGATTCCTTCATTCACTCTCTCTGTAGTGACATCATCTATTTTTATATTTGGTGCTAAGCACAGAAGTACAGCTTGACTAGTCACACTGTGCAAACAAGAAATTTCACCTTCTTGAAACTCAGTCCTCATCCTTTCATGACTGAAGTACGATTTTTTTAAAAAACTATGAGCTTTCTGACATCCCAGGGCTGGTTCTGCCAGACACTCACATTAGGAAAAACAATGGCATTTTCAACTCATTGGCTCCTAGGGAAATGAAGAAGGGGAAATCTAGCTAAAACTGCACATTCTCCAATAAAGCAGACAATAAAAAGGTACATTAACCCCTTAACAAAGTATCCAGCAAAGACAGCTCTGCAGCTGTGCCTAAGCATGATAATTACTTTTTTGTGTGTGTGTGCTGATGACTATAATAATGAGTACTGATAATTTAAGTGGAAGAGCAAATAATATGTTGTGTAGAATATTATTTAAATAAGGAGCACTTCTAAAAATTAAATTATCCTGAATAGGCAGCAGGGGGGAAAGGGGTGACAATCTATAGAAACACTGTTTTAACTGGAAGGGTGTTTGGGAAATCATCTCAGTAATCACGTGCTCAGGCCCTTCATGTTTCACAAAATAAGAGCACAGGCCAACATTAACAAGAGAGATTTTTTTTTTTAAAGATTTTATTTATTTATTCATGAGAGACAGAGAGAGAGAGAGGCAGAGGGAGAAGCAGGCTCCCAGGGAGCAGGGAGCCCGATGCGGGACTCGATCCCAGGACCCTGGGACCATGATCTGAGCCGAAGGCAGACGCTTAACCATCTGAGCCACCCAGGCGCCCAACAAGAGAGATTTTTAAGAAACAAAAAGAAATTATACCTCCAAACGAGTCTGAGCTGGCAAATCATACACATATTGCATTGATACAATTGTAACATTAGGCATTTCTGGATGCATCTTCTGGAAGTGTTTTAGAAACTATGGTGTTTTCTTCAACATGACCTTAGTGGTGGCAAATCTTCATTCCTTGAGGTTGACGGGGTTTGATTTCTCAAAAACATTCAAAACTCAGAGTCAAAGCTGGTGAGTAAGTTTCTGTATTTCCTTTTTTTAAAAAAGGGACAATACACCATAGTGTGGGCTTCAGAGTTAGAGAAATGTACTCTGACATTTCCCAGCATGTGATCTTGAACACAGGAGCGTCTACTTGAGTCTCAATTTCCTTATACATAAGAAGGGACTAACATTCTTTCTGATGGGTGTGGCTGGTAAATGAGATACTGTATCTGAAGCTATTATATCTTTAGCTTTTATTATTGTGACTAAGGGAGGAGAATGGCTTTTGTCTGTCGAATGTAAATTGGTTCTGAAAGGACTTCACAAAAAAAAAGTTTACAGATTTTAGGCTTCACCATTAGTAAGTGACAAGACTTGCAATGTCTCTGGATTTATGCAATCCAGCTCAGACCCAGAAATTATTTCTAAGAACAAAACACAATCATAGAGTCCCAAGTACTGTAGCTGGAGCATTTATTCACAGATGTGCCTCTTGGTGTCAGAGGAGACCTAGACACTCATGCTCTAATTCTGAATCCATCCCTAACAATGCCCATGAAGGGGCCCATGAAGAAAGGGTAGCTAGCTATTGGTGCAGGGAAAATTGAAAGAAGTGATGGACGAAACATAAGTTCTCAAAAGAAACCAGATTTACCGAGAGAACATCTTTTACCCATAGACATACATGCTAAGGGACTGTGGGAGGATCAGGAGCAGAATGGCTCCTTTAATAGGCTGCAACTTCAAAATTCAGAGGGCGGGTTTCTAGGATGATACTTGCCAGGTAGAATAGGCTGGTCTTCTGATAGTCAAGCTTTATTTGGTTCAGCAACTGGATTAACAATCTTTCCTTGATATTTGCCTAAAACCTTACTATGCCCTGCTTCCATGGGAACAGAAATAGGTCATCAAACACCCAAAAAATATGGTTACCTTGACCCCTTAGTGCCCTTATCAATAAAATGAGAAAAACCACACCTACCTCAGGGTACTATGCAAATTAAATGCGATCTCATGAAAAGCATCATTATAGAGTCTGACACATAGCAGTTGCTTGATAAATAAGTAATTATTGGCTTTAAACAGAGAAGGAAATGCCAAATGTTGCATCTGAACTGCTAAGAAGATAATCTATAGATCAAGAGAAAAACTTAAACTAGTCTGGATAATTCTACAATGTTTGAATCTTGGTTTTGAACAATTGGTACTATATCTTGAATGCATATTTTCTCCATACCTTCTTGTTTTATCAACATATATCTTGAAATTTTGCTTAGTTAAAAGAATTAAAAAGCACTTAACCAATCATCCTTGAGAAAAATCTACTCATAAATATCCAGGTCTTGTGCTCTGTAGATCTGACCTTTTCTTTGAATTACCAGAGCTAGAGGATGAGGTTCCATAGAAGATGGATATTCAATAGATGATGAAATATTCCTTCAATCAATCCTCTGGGCCAGATATGGAGTTCAGAGATCTGAATCTGTTTTGATCATGACTGTGTATTAAGCGCACAGAGTTAGTGGGGGAGTTCTCCTTCAGAGGGGAAAAACAGGAACTGTTCATTCTGTCATCACTGCCTCTTTCACATAACAGATGTGTATTTCCTGTGTCGAGTCAGGGATAACGTGCCAAAGACAGGAAGAGACTGGGTGAAAGGTGTCATTATCTTGTTTGAGAATCCTCCACACAGATGACCACCTTTACATTTCAAAAACAATGGCTCTCAAATCGTTTGATGCCCATGGTCACTTTGGAAGAGCAATAAACCAAAAGACCACACATAGAGGACCCTGAATTAGGGCTGGAAGACCTGTCCCTCTGCCCCACTCAGAGAATTCATTTAACACACTTGGGCCTCAATTTCCCCATTTGGAAAGTGAGGGGGTTGGATCAGATAACCCTGAATTTGTCTAGTGTTTAAAACTCTATAATTTATATCTACTCTTCTACTTTTTTTACTGTGAAAGATAGCAATGAAAGCCACCCCACTTTCACCGGAATGAATAAGACACTGCCTTGATGAGACTCATGAAAGAAACAATAAAATATGAATTCACGTTAAAGATAAAAATATATACAGTGCCGTCCTGCCATCATCCCCAGAGAGCTGCCCGCTCATGGTGTGATGAGCCTGCTTTTCATATGCTCTTTCTCACCATCTACGGTAACAGCAGAACAGTATCTCTGAACCCTCAAAACGGCTCATTCAATTCCAACTTACAAACTGTCAAGACTAATCAGAGCTGCAGACAGCATCAGCAACAAGTGGTGACATGGAAGCAGAATTCTGCATCCAATTGCAGAACAGCCAGGTGTTATTCATGAGCTAATCATGGTGAACATTTCTTGAGTATTGACTTTATGCCAGCACTTAAAGCCATGTGCTTTATATACGTTATGGAGGTCTGATCATCCCCTGTACTGGGTGGGTCCAGAGACGAGGGCTACGGCAGCTCAGCGTCCCAGCCGCTCTACTCAGCGGCATTGTAATGGCCACTCTTTCACAGGGGAGCTGGACAAGGGAGCTCCTGTGTCCTTTCTCCTGTGCCTTCTTTCCAGCTCCAGTGATTCACACTCCTTCCTCTTAAGCCCGTGAGTCCTGAGAGATTGGATAGCTCAGAAAGTTTGCTAGCTGACCTGCTCTTTGACTTTTCAGAAGTGTTTTCCTCTAAGTGCCAAATGCTTCAATGACTACTCCTGTCTTCCATGATCAAATATAGAGGTACCACTGGTATCCCTAGAGTGCTTGTTGTATTCAACATTAGTTCACATTAGTTCACGTGGTAGGTTTGAGCTAGGATTTGAGCTAAACAGCAAGAGGTGTTACAGACTTGGAAAACAGGTAAAAGGGAGCCTGGAACTTAGATTACCACTTCTGGAAGACACAGCTGAATCCACATTCCTTTTTGCACTGCACCTAGTTTTGTATCCAGCCATCGACAGGTACAGAACCTGTCGTATGGTGGAAAGAGCAATGTGATAGGAGGGAGTAAAGAACAAGGGCACAGGTCTCCATCAGCCCCATTCCTGCCCAGCCATCTCTGCTCTGCTCTCCTCTCCCCACACTGGAACAGAACCCTGATACTGAGAAGTACCAAATGTCAAGGGGTGTTTCTAACTCAGGAGGGGCAAAGAAGAAGAGAAAAGGGTGAGATCTCTTTATCGGACTAAAAACAATAACAATGTGCCAGACACTGTGCAAAAAAACTTTTCTTAGATGATCTTATTTCCTTCCCACAAGGCTCCTCTGAGAGAGACATTCTTATTGACTCCATATAAAGACGAAGTAAATGAGGCTCAGAGAGGTTAAATAACATGCCCAAAAGCTGTACGGGTAGGAAGTGGTAGAGCCGAGATTAAAGAGAAGTTTTGCCACTGAAAACAAAGGGATTTGCTTTGTAAAGAATTGTGTGAAAGTGCTGGAAAGGGGCAAATTCCTAGGAAACCAAGACAGAGCTTGGAGCAGACCTTCTCTGGAACTCACTCGGAAGGGGATATCAGATAGGAAAGCACCACGTTCCCACATATTATCTTTGTTGAGTATATTTTTGTAAATGAAGGAGGGGCCAATTAACATTGTCTAGTGAGACACATGAGCCTGATGGCTTGGCTACCTGTCAACCTAACACAGTTATTTCCTGGTCTTTGGCCAACAAGGCATACCATACTGTCCCCGCCAATTCAGTGGAAAGCAGAATGGACATACGTGTGTGTGGGTGTGGGCGTGTGTAGGATTTGTGCAGCGTAGGCACAAAGCCCACAGGCACACCTTGCATTCTTGGCTAAAATTCCTTCCTCCTCATAAAGAAGAGCGATTGTGTGATTGTTTTAGTCATCCTTTTCTTCCTGGAATGGCTTTGGGAGGGATATAGTCTGGCAGGGGTTTAAGCTCCCAAGAGGACCAAGCGTAAAGGCAGGCTACCGAGACCCTCCGTATCTGTGGGTTTTGGTGAGAAACGGAAGCTGGGGCAACTATGCGGGCAAAAGCTGTCCTTTGCCGTGGAAGCTGAACTTTCTAAGGAGAGGAGCCAGAAGGGAAACTTTACCTTATCTCAACTGTCCATACTCTCTACCTCTCTACCTGTTCTCAAGATAAACTGAAGCTATTTGGCTTTTTGAAGCTAGAGATTTCATGCTTTCTACAGAAACGTAATCAGTAAATCTCCCCTAAGTCATTCCCCTTATAAACTGCAAACTCAGTGAGACCAGAAGGAGTTGTACTTTCTAATTCAATCAACTTCCCTCCATGCCTCTTGTACCTGGTTGATGAATATCCATCACACCTCCAACCTAAGGAATTCTTGCTTTTCCCTCCCGGCAGCATCTAGTCTAGGCTTGCTGCTTAAATCTGCAATGGCTAGCTCTAGTTTCCCAGTGCAAATGCTTATATTGATCATAACTCTACTGGTTTCCAGGAACCTGCCAATCCTCTTGAAAACTGGTATCCTTCTGGTTTTTAAAGGAAAGAGATTTCTGGAGCCAAGCCAACTTTTTGTGTGCTTATAATCACCTTTTGGTTGCAAATTTTTTGTGTTTCCATTACTCAACACTTAAGGTAAGAAGTCTGTTTAAGAAACATGTCCTTGCTTATAAAGCCCATCAGTCAAAAAAGGACACTTACAAATTAATTAAAAAGATAGAATTCCATGATTTCAATGTTCTTGCTGTCTTGTCCTCATTTCTCCCTCCCTCTCTCTTTCCCTTTTTTTTTTTTTTTTTGTCCACCACTTTCATTCTGTGTACTATCTCCTATAACCTCCTTCCAGGACCTTGCTTCAGTTCATGGATTCTGTCACAAAAGACTAATCAGTCCAATCAAGGAAAATTAAAACCTGTCTCATGATCAGGTCAATGACAAGAGCCCAGGGTTTTTTGTTTTCATTTCTTGCAGCATATTTTGGGTGTGGGGTGGGATGGCAGAGAAGAGAAACAGGAAAAGTAAACCTGAAGATCTTTAAGGGCAGAGACGGTCACATAATCATCTTTGTACCCTCCAGAAAGCCTAATGTAGCACTGTTGAGCCTTCAACAAATGTTTACTGAGTGGTTCCTAGGCAGAGTCAATGGTGAATAAAATAGACTGGGTGCTTGCCTCCCAGAGTCCTCAGTCTCAGAATGAGAGAGAAAATTGATAAAAACAAACCACCCCCCCACCCCAAGCAAGAAATAGATCATTACAAACTGTGCTAAGTGTGATGAAATAAAAGAATACACTTAGCAGGGAGCATAAGCCTGGAGCCCTGCTCTAGCCCGGGGAGGGGGGGGTGTTTTGGGGGGGTAGGGGTCAGGAAAAGCTTCCCTGAGGAAGCGACACTGAAGTGGAAACCTGAAGTATGAGTAGGAGTTAAGGGAGCTGCAAATTATAAGATCTTCAATAAAGCAAAGGCTTTTTTGTACCTTTCAAACAACTGCAGTACCAATTTTTTTGTGTGTAGGAGAGACGTGAATGAAATGTTAGCAATGTCATCCACATCTTTCATTCCACATGAAAAGGAATTAAGATCCCCCTATGAGCTGCCCAAGGCCACTGGGGCTAGGACTAGACCCCCAGGGCTGCTGGCTCTCAGCCTAAAGCCCTTAGGACTACACCACAAGAACGCAGTCTCGGTGGCCACACCAGACTTAAAAAGCAGAGCTGAGGGAACTCTGAGACATACAGACATAGGGCTTATCCCATATTCAAATGGTATGTAGTGGGTTGGGGATAAAAGATTTTTAAAAGTGAACTTTTAAATTTTGTTTAAGATTTATTTATTTATTTGAGAGAGAGAGAGAGCGTGAGGGTGATGGGGGTAGGTGGGCAGGTACAGAAGGGGAGGTGTAGAGGGGGAGGGAGAGGGAGAATCCAAGCTCAGCCCAGAGCCCAATGCCTTGATCTGACCACCTCAAGATCTGACCTGAGCAGAAACCAAGAGTCAGGTGTTTAACCGACTGAGCCACCCAGGTGCCCCTAAAATTGAACTTTTAATAAAAGAACCTAGTGCTGCTTCTGCAGAACGGCTGGACACGTTCAGGTATTTCTGACCAAAACGTTTTTGTGAACCAGGAACAAAGAGGGAACCAGGCGGATTTCGCCGTCTACATGCAAAGTGGAAACAAGATGTAGAAGCAAAAACGGTATTGTGGCAATGTGATCCAACCAATTCAAAGTGATATTTAAGGTCTACTGACTTCACCCATTAGCCCAGCAGGAACTACAATTAGCCCTAAACGCTAAGCTTAACCACACCTGAGAAGCAGCCCTGAGTTCACAGGGCAGTTTTTCAATGCCTGTGACACCTCCTGGCAATCTAATACCACCCAAGCAACTTTCCTCAGCAGCTTTCCCATCTTCGTCCCTCTCTTTACAACACTGCTACACCAAGTAAAGACTAACACCACCATTTCTCAGTCTCAGTTAGCTTGCCCTTCCTTCTCAGTACACAACAAAGATACAGAGTGAATACAGAGGGGAAAACCCACATTCTGGTCCACTCTGGCTTCTCCAAACTTAGAAGTGAACACAACATGGGCAATAATCCAAGAGCTTCACCACCACCCTATTTGTTAAGCAAAGATAGTAAGAAAGGTTTCCAAAAGCTGCCAGGGGGTGTCTCTCAGAAGAGAAGTCTCATGAAGAAGGGAGGAAGAGATACTACCGACTACCACTAAACTTCAAATCCTTCCCCACTTCATACCTCTTCAAGAGACAAAAGATTAGAAATGTCCCTCCAATCAAAACAAGATCTCTCTCTGCCTTTCCATGATTCTTAGCCCCTGCTTTGTGTTGGCCTCTTTGTCTCTGCAAAGAAGCTGCTTCATTGAAACATCATAGAAAAAAAAAGTTGTCCCCCAGACAATGAAGTCGCCTGCACACAGGCATTTCTTATTTCCAACGTAGGCAGGAGGCAGT
Organism: Mirounga leonina; assembly: GCF_011800145.1. Classification (NCBI taxonomy): domain Eukaryota; kingdom Metazoa; phylum Chordata; class Mammalia; order Carnivora; family Phocidae; genus Mirounga; species Mirounga leonina. The sequence goes on along the minus strand of NW_023270825.1, from coordinate 20,956,294 downwards.
TTTCGACAAAGCCTGCAGAATTCTCAACCTGTTGCTATAGTAGCAGAAAGAATGTGATTCAAGCAGCTCTGCTGAGATCCATATCCAAATCCCTCCAGCTCCCAAAGAGAACATTAACCCTTCACTGCCCCTTTTTGGGGGCAGAATTACCTGGAAAGAACCCTAAATTTGTCTTAGGCACTGGATATTGTAGTCCTAGTATCCACTCACTCGTGCACTCACCCAATATCTATTTAGATTCTCTTGTGCTGGCCCCTAGGTTTTCAGTGGTAAACAATGCAGATATGGCCCTTGGCAATGAGCAAGAGGAGGAGTAGGATATTAAATCACTGCTCAGATAACAACATATTATGCAGCATTATATGGGAGACACATGAGGTTCTCAGCAAAGCCATCGCCAGAATGGAGACAACCTATCCAAGATAACCAGCTTATACATTAATTGTAGCGGTCTCTCCATATTCTGGGCCACTGCCATTATTTGATTGTTTGCACGTGCTAATCTGACAAGAACACCATTAGAAATGCCTGTTCCCATATCATGCCTTCTACAAAGCATTAATTTGAATGAGTTGTTTAATCAAGTCAGCTTTCCACATAAAATAGAAATAGCCCTGTTTGTCAGAGAACCACTGCAGGCATTTGCTGAACAGTCAGTCACTCCGCAACAGAAACAACAGGTGAGGGCTCAGAGAACCCATGGAAGCAGTACTGAGGACTTGTATCTAAACAGCCCCCACTCCATTTTACTTCTGTGGTCAAGACAGTAACAAAGAAACCTTAGGAAAGAGAATTTAGAAAGGACTTATAATCCAGCTTACTTTCCCTAACATTGCAGTGCAGAAATCTTACAGTACTGAATACCTTCCTGCTGGACTTCTTTTTTTCCCACGGAGCATAAGCACTATGAGGGAGGGGTTTCTTAGGAAGCTAAACTCATTCGGTAATGATATCCTCATACGCTTTTTGTGAAACAAGGCAGCATCGATCAGGCTGCCGAGCGAAAGTGGAAAAACCAACGGGACAGGTTGCTAATCTTGGATGGCCAGGAGATGCGGTTTCATGGAAGTTCCATAATCTTTTGTACCTCAGTTTCCTCAGAGGTAAATCTGATACACTCTGTAGATCCAAAGGCACAGACTGATCAATAGCAATGCTTATACATCACTGGCCTGAAATACAGTTGACCCTTGAACAGCCTGGGAGTTAGGGAAGCCAACACCCCACAGAGTTGAAAATCCACATGTAACTTTTGACTCCCCAAAACCTGACCACTAATAGACAACTGTTGCCTAGAAGCCTTATTGATAACATTAAAAGTAAGAAATCTTTCCTTAAGAAAATCATAAGGAAGAGGGGCATCTGGGTGGCCCAGTCGGTTGAGTGTCTGCCTTCGGCTCAGGCCCTGATCCCAGGGTCATGTGGGGAGTCTGCTTCTCCCTCTTCCTTTGCCCCTCCCCCTGCTTGTGGCTGTCTCTCACTCTCAAATAAATAAATAAAATCTTAAAAAAAACCATAAGGAAGAGAAAATACGTTTACGGTACTGTAAAAAACCCATGTCTATGTGGACTTGCTCAGTTGAAACCCGAATTGTTCAATGCTAACTGTACTCCGTTGCTATTCTTAGTAACACTGTAAAACATAGTTTCTGCCCTGGAGAACACTTGAGCAGCTCAATCATATTTAAGAACACTAGTTTCCTATCTTAACCAGAGGCACAGGCTAAAGGTCTTTCAACAAGCAATCCAGGGAGAGATGGGCCCATCAGAAAGGGATATTCACCCAAATCTCTTTTAACCACTGCAACTCTGGGCTAAGATTTAGGAAAAGGTCCCAAATGATCTGACTACATGAAAACTGTTTTTTTTTAGCCTGAGAAAGAAATGATGGTAGCAAATGTGTGATCTAAAGAAATGACTTCATCCTGACTTTACAGTTTCTCTCTGCAAATCTATATTTCCCTGGCCTTTGACAATGGATTTGGCCATGTGACCTGCTTTGATCAACAGATGTTAACAGATTAATAACATAACCAGAAGCTTGAAATGAACTTGCTAATTGTGGCTTTTTTCTGCCATCACCATGAGAAGAATGTGCCCAAGCTAATAGCTGATCTCAGGGAAAGGTTGAGGGACATGTTGAATAAAGCCACCCCCAACTAAGCCAAGATCAGTGGATTCTCCCCACCCTAACCTGCAGACAGAGGGGTTAATAAACACATACTGTTGTATGCTACAGAGATTTTTGTGTTGTATTCACCTGTAGTTTAAGGGTCAAAACCTTGTTTGCAGGGGACCTGGGTGGCTCAGGTGTTAAGCGCCTGCCTTCGGCTCAGGTCATGATCCCAGGGTCTTGGGACTGAGCCCCTCATAGGGCTCCCTGCTCGGCAGGAAGCCTGCTTCTCCCTCTCCCACTCCCCCTGCTTGTGTTCCCTCTCTTGCTGTGTCTCTTTCTGTCAAATAAATAAAATCTTTAAAAAAAAAAACAAACTTGTTTGCTTTGTTCTCTTCATATGTAACAAGTAAAAGATTTCTGATATTTCCTCCCCATTGGACTATAACGTCCTCAAAGCAGGGTCCTATTACATCCTCAATGCCAAAGACTTATTCATGAAGTCTATACCACATTGTAAATCTCAGGGGATACAATAGTAAACAACATATAACTGCAGCCATCTGTCTGCACCTGTGAATTTTCCCCCATGTAAGATCAGGTCAGTGTGATTGTCCGAAGTTGATGACAAAGTTTACTTATGTGGCTTGAAGTATATCAAGGAACTCTGAACCATGGGAGTGTTGTTTTCCTAAGTACAGAAGAACTGCATTCACGGCATCTTTCAGTAACAGAAGGGACCAACAAGATCACTAGCTTATTGGTTCTCAATCCTGGATAATCACTAGAGCTTTCGGAATTACAGATTCCTAGTCCCCACATACAGATATTTAGTTGAATAATCTGACATAAGGCCCAGACGTGTGTTGGATTTTTTTGTTTTGAAGATTTATTTGAGAGAGAGAGAGAGAACACAAGCAGGGGGAGCAGCAGAGGGAGAGGGAGAAGCAGGCTCCCCGCTGAGCAGGGAGCCCGATGCAGGGCTCCATCCCAGGACCCTGGAACCATGACCTGAGCTGAAGGCAGATGTTTAACTGATGGAGCCACCCAGGCGCCCCGACATGTGATGTTAAAAAGGTCTCAAAGTAATGCTGATGATCACAAGAACTGGAAATGCCCCCCATCTAATAGAACCCTTCCAAACATTGACTGAATTTCTTATGCTGAGCTGCACTAAGCATTTGTGATGATGTTAACAGACCAAAAAGTGAAAATAGTTGTACCATCTCCAGGTGACCACATGAATACATTAGTTGTTGTTAGCATAACAAACCATTTCAAAACTCAGTAGCTTAAAACAACAGGCACTCATTATTCCTCCTGAGTCTCTGGATCAGTTTGTGTGATCTCTGCTGGGCCCGCTCACGTATCAGGTCAGCTGGCTGGTCTAGGATATCCCCTTCACATATCTGGTATAAGATCACTATCAGCAGGGAAACAAGGGTCTCTGGGCCACAGCAACTGAGTCCAGGAGCATCCACAGGGTGACCAGGCTAGATTCTAGGTGAGCAAGTAGACGTGTGTGAGGCTGCTTAAGACCTACGCTGGGGACTGGTACATATGCACACTTTCACTCCTGCGTATTCTATTGGCCCGAGTAAGTTACAGGGCCTCGTTCAGATTCAGGGGCTGGATAAACAGACTTTACCTCTTGATAAGGGGAGCTACAAGGTCATTATCACAAGAGACTAGCTTCAAAGTCTATTACACAACCGAAGGGAGAAAAGGTTGCCTTAAGCCAAATAGGATTTCTAGGCCAAAGTTTTCACCTAATCTCAAGAAGTTATACACTTCTCAGGGTGAAGTTTTGTCTGATATTCCTCATTTCTATTCCTGCCTGCATACACATACCTTACTTATTCCTCAAGACCTCAGTCTCAAATGAAAGCAAAAGAAATCTATTTCTTCTCAGCACTATTTCATATTATCCTTTGAGGTTTTTAAAGATGATGTGGATGACATGCCATCCTTATGAGGACTTGTTCAGGGCGAGTCTCTCTGCGATGTCTCTTGGCGTAGGATGTGCCTACAGATAAATGTGACCAAAGGATCCCCAGGGCTACATCCTGCAAAGGACTCCACAGCCTTGACATGAGGAGCACCAAAGTGTAAGAAATATTACAGGAAAAAGATAACACACTAGGCTGGTAAAGCGCCCCAAGGAGCAGGAAACTGGCGCTTACTGAAGATTATAGGCTGAGGCTAATTATATTCTAGCCACCAGCTGCTTCACTCAGCCGTGCTTGACTGTGCCCACTTAGGAAGTGCAGTAAAAGGATGGTGGCTGAATCCACAACTGTGTCCCTGACCCACGCCTGAAGATGTATGTAGCCTGGCTGGGATGCAGCAGGAGTTATTACAGTTCTGTTTTTTTAGAAAAATTACTATGACCTTTGGGTTAGTTCTACTTAACTTCGCTAAACACCTACTTGTGAGGTTCGGTAGGGATAAGAATTCCAGTAACCAGAAAATACAGGATGGCAGAGAAGTGGCCAGGGCTGGGTAGTGCCTGGAGGCTCTTCGGAAGGGACATGGAGGATGGAAGGAGAAAGCATGAGCTGCTCACACACAAGGTTGTCTTAAGTGCATATTTGGTTCCCATTTGTATGGCCAGTTTTCACTCCGCTTGCTATCACTGTTCAAAAGGTTAAGCAAGAGGAGTGAGTGAAAAACACAATGAAATGAAAAGAAATGCTAAATTGACCATAAAGATGCCTCAGAAAAGCCAAATTCAAGAAGGTACTGCATTTAATTTAGTTTGAGAAGAAACTCTACAAAGTTCTGAAAACAGGCCATCAACAGGAGGAAACACTGCCCGTTCTCCTCTAAACGGTCTTCCACTCCCGAGCACTGGGCACGGGATCCAGGAGACAAGCAGGTGCGGCAGTACTAAGTGAGGTTTTCGTTTGGTTTTCTAAAGATTTATTTATTTGAGAGAGGGAACAAGTAGCAGAAGCAGGGGGAAAATCTCTAGCAGACTCCCCACCGGGTGCGGAGCCCAACATGGGGTTCGATCTCAGGACCCCGAGCCCAAACCGAGAGTTGGACGCTTAACCGACTGTGCCACCCAGGCGGCCCCCGGGATAGTGATGTTTTCTGCCTGAACATGCAGTAACCAAACTGCAAACACTCACAAAGGCTAGAACTGCTACCAGTGCTGTTCACTCCATGGGCAGCTCCGAGCAGCATCTGTTTTTCAATCACAACTGAACAGAGTCACAAAATGCATCTCCAGGTGAAATCACCATAAGGGTTCCCACCCCCATCTTCTGCTCACTCGGCATAAAAGTAAGTGCATTCTTGGATGGTCTTTTAATGAGCTGGAGGATTGGGCTGCAGTCAGACTATGCTTTTGATTAATTAGCTAAGAGGAAACCAAAGCTCTAAGAAAGTAAGCTACTGGTATTATCACCACAGGAACATTGATAGTGACAACGATGAAGAATTACTGATTTCTTTTCAGAAAAAGACAGAATGTCAGAAGAGGTGTATGCAGTCTAAGAAGGGGATCTTCACCCTGCTTGTGCTCCTCCCCACTTGAACACACAACACACACACACCACAACTTCATACCCTTCTTGGCACACTACTTTTTAGTAGTGCTTTTTAATGCTGCTCTAAAAACCTAGCTATGTGTTGTCGGGCGCCTGGGTGGCTCAGGTCATGATCCCAGGGTCCTGGGATCGAGTCCCACATCGGGCTCCCTGCTCGGCAAGAAGCGTGTTTCTCCCTCTCCCATTCCCCCTGCTGTGTTCCTGCTCTCGCTATCTCTCTCTCTGTCAAATAAATAAATAAAAAATCTTAAAAAAAAAAACACCTAGCTATGTGAAGTACCGGCTGCTCTTCCTAGAGAATCCTTTTTTTTTTTTTAAAAAAAAGACTTTATTTATTCATTTGAGAAAGAGCCCAAGCAAGGGGAGAGGCAGAAGGAGAGGGAGAGGGAGAGGGAGAAGCAGACTTCCCCCTGGGCTGGGAGCCCGATGTGGGGCTCGATCCCAGGACCTGGAGGTCATGACCTGCGCTGAGGACAGATGCTTAACCATCTGCGCCACCCAGGTGCTCCTTCCTAGAGAAGCTTTACGTTGCCTGCATAGCGATGCCAAGGACGAACCCGTGTTGCATTTGCAGGAACATCCGGGCACAAGGCAAACTTCCACATGTGTCAGGGGAGTGTCTCGGCTTTGGACAATTTCTATTGCAGTTTCTGCACCATTCTCCTATGAAACCCCTTAGCTCAGCATCTTAACACTCTAATGTAACCACAGTATAATTCCTCATGGCTGTTCAAGGAACAGGGCGATCTCAAATATACTCTGTAGTATCAAATTCACATTTCACATAGCTTTATCTTTCCTACAACCTTTTTCCTGAAATCTCCCCAGGTATTAAAGTTTCGGCGAGGCCAGGAACCAGGGGCAGCAGCTTTATTCCCTCACATTCAGTGCAGTCAACGGCCTGTGTTTAGAATAAATATTTGAAACTCAGAAGCCTGTTAACAATGCAGCACTTGATTACTCTGAATTACTCTCACCCACAGCAATTGAGGGAGAAATCCTTGGCACCAGCCCCATGCAGAAAACCTGCTTCCCAGCCTGCTCCATTTGCCTTCCAATGCTCCACTCAAAGAAGTCTCAGCACACTATACAAAGATCTCAGTTTTCTCCCTTAAATACCACATGAATCCCACATCGAACATCTGACTCCCTTCTTCCCAGAGCACTACAGATTTGCTTCAATACTTCCATGTTCATATATATTTAATTAGACCAACTTATCTTGTAACTCCCTTGCTCAAGCCCCTCTGCTAGCATCTTTCGTCCAACGCCGAAGTCTTTTTAAAAGGGTTTTCTGTTTGCTCGTTTTGAGACAAAACGTCATCTTGGTCTATGTTAAAACTGTAGTAACAAGCTACTTTTCAATTAGTCAGAGGTGCCCATGTATTAAAATGGTCACAATCCTTAGCACTTTTCCTCCTTCAAAACCTATCCGGTATATATATTTATATATATATATATATATTTTTAAGAGGGCCAAAGGGTAAACTGTACTAACCAGAAGTAATTAGTATGTTAAGTTTTGTTTCAAGGCCAGGCTATCAGGTTACAAGTTCTAATAAACCCTGCTGGGGGAAGGCATTTCTTTGTCTTGGGACCACTGAGAACTAACCAATCAACCAAACAAAACACCTTTAACTCCATCAGAAACTCTCCCATCTAAACGCAATTGGAAAGAAAAGCCAACACCAAAGCAAATGAAATGAATGAAGTGTTCCTGCTGCTGGCAGCCCTTACCATTGGGAGCAGAGGTCCCCTCCGGACCCTCGCAGGGGCTCTGACTCCTCCTGGGGTGGGGCAGGAGTGCCGAGGGGTCCAGGCCCTGGGTGCAGGTAGAGGTATGCTCCGTGCATGCTTGAACAGGGCTCACCGCCGACTGCCTGCCTGTCTGCCACTCCGTCCTCTCGTCTGGGTGGGAAGGGCCAAGATGGAAAAAAAAAAAAAAAAGTGCAGGTTACTCACTGGCCTCCCAGGCGGGCACACCCAGGAGGGAGAGGCCAGGCACCGACAGGGAGATTCTTCAGAGGCTGTGCCTGAGATCTTGCTTCTGATTCCTTTTGTTAATACTTCCTGAACTTTAAACTCAATCTGCACAGGCGCAGGTATTTTGGGGGAGGTAAATAACACTTGGGTAATTAGATTCCAGGAGCTTTGTACAAAGGTTACTTTGAAAAGGCAATGCTTTAGTGCACATACTTTTAAATTCAACTCTGAAGCTGGTTTCCACTGTGTGTGAGCATTAACACTAGCACAGGAAATGAGAGCAAGGGGCAACCTTGGTGCAGGGCCTGGAAAGGCCTGGTGCAAGGCAAACCTAGGTGTGTGATTTAGACAATGAATTTCTCTTTTAGGCTCTAACTTTTAGGGAAACAGGATTCTCAACAGTCTCCCAGAGTCGGTGAACCTTCCCTTGTACAAGAGACACATTCTTGAAATAGGTATCCAGAGATCAAGATTTTAGAAATGGATTCCCATTGAAGATGCAAGAACTTGTTACCTGATAGCCTGGCCTCTGCTAAATCCTCAAGTGAAGCCTTTCGAAAATGGAGGGATCCTTCAGCAATTTGTCTGTATTTCAGTGGAAGGAGATAGAGAGATGGAGCCAAGGGTGAGGCGTACCGACCACAGACCGGGTACTTTTCTCATTTAATCCTGAAATGCCTTTCGGAGGGAGGTATCCTTCTTCCTCTCTCACACGTGAGCATACTGAGACTCAGAGGTTAGGTAACCTGGCGAGGGCTCGGCCAGCAAGGGGATGGAAGACCCAGGATTTGGATCCAGGTTGGCCTGAATCGAAGACCCAGTATCATCACACCACTACCACCAGCTATTCACCCACAATTCCTAAAGAACTAGTCACCTTTTCTCCACTTGTAGTTGACCTAAGGCTAGGTTGCCTTTTCTTAAGTTTTTATACCAGTTCCAAAACAGATATGCCATGAGATATAATTCTGCAGGATGTTAACAGGTATAACAAAGGTTAAGAAGAATATTCTATATAGGTTTTTTTTATGGTGGCTTTTCACAATCTTTAGTTTACTAACATATATTGTGAGTCTCCAAGCTCAGGACCTAGTGTGCCCTGTTTCCTTTCCCAAAGCCTTTTGGAGTGGGAGGAGGGGATCTTTTGGGTTTGGGAGACATTGTTCTAGAGATGGGTTATTGTTGTTATTTTTCTCCCCCTCTGCTACAGTCTGAATGTTTGTGTCCTTCCAAAACTCACATGTGGAATCCTAATGCCCAATGCGGTGTTAGGAGGTGGGGCCTATGATTACATAACAAGGGTGGAATCCTCATGAATGGGAACTCTTCTAAAGGGGATTCCACACAGTTGCCTAGCCCCTTCCACCATGTGAGGATACAAGAAGTTTTCCTCCCAAAAGAGGACCCTTACCCAACCATGCTCTCACCCCATCTCAGACTTCCAGCCTCCAGAGCTATGAGAAATAAATTTCTGTTTTTTATAAGCCACCCAGTCTGTGGTACTTTGTTATAGCAGCCCAAATGGACTAGGATACTTTCCTTGTCTTTTTTTAAATTTATTAAAAAAATTCATGACAAAAAAGTTCAAACAGTATATAAGGGTATAAAATAAAAAGTAAAAATCGACCTTTTCTTTGTAAACACTAGTCCCATCCCCCAGAGGTAACTACTGTCAGGAATTTCTTAGGAATCTGCTTTAGAAGTTTTTATGCATATGAAGCATATATGAATACTTTTAAGATAATTAGGATTAAAGCAGGCCCACGATGTGTTATCTGGCACTTAAAAAAAAATCTTTATATAGTTGAAATTTTCCATATCACCACAGAGAATTGCTACTGATAAACTGGAGCCAAGAAAAGTAAAAGGTCGATCTATAATATGGGATTACTGCTTTATAAAAGGGACCCCTGTGTGGGTCACAGTATGCTTCATGACTCAGCGTCAGACGCTCAGCCTCCCTTGCCAGCTCTGTGTAGTAACCTGCACACTTGATACTCATGGATACGACAGGAAGGATCTAAAACCTACCTCATATCACAGGTTTTTGTGAGGATCAATAACAATGATGACAATGACACCCCAGAAGAACCCCATTTATTGAGCAGTTACTCTGTGCCAGGCACTTTTCTTAATGCCTTCTATGTATTAATTTGACTAAACCTTGCTCTTGACAACCCTGTGAGGTAGGTGTTACCATTAGCCCATTCACAGACTGAAAGAGCCATCTCACTGTGCATATCCAGCACACAAGTTCACAACAAATGCTTCAAGTTGTATCAATTAAGTAAACGTGATGTCAGCAACCCTGATCTTTGCCACACTACTTCTCAAATTGGCACTATAAAGTGGATCCCATTTCCCCTTAAGAATAATGTTGTATTGGGGAGGGTATGTGCTATGGTGAGCACTGTGAATTGTGTAAGACTGTTGAATCACAGACCTGTACCTCTGAAACAAATAATACATTACATGTTAAAAAAAAAAAAAAGAAGATAGTAGGAAGGGAAAGATGAAGGGGGGGAAATCGGAGGGGGAGACGAGCCATGAGAGACTATGGACTCTGAGAAACAAATTGAGGGTTCTAGAGGGGAGCGGGGTGGGGGGATGGGTTAGCCTGGTGATAGGTATTAAATAGGGCACGTATTGAATGGAGCACTGGGTGTTATATGCAAACAATGAATCATGGAACACTACATCAAAAAAAATAATTAAAAAAGAATAGGGGATTTAAAAAAAAAAAAAGAATAATGTTGTAATTAAGGGTTCTGTTCCTAAACCTCACCTTGCCTTTCTATACATTCTAGGCATAATAAAATCTTGTAAAAACAGAGCTACAACAAATCTCATAATCATTCAAAATAACAAAATGAGGTTCCATGGCTCAGAGATTCTGAGAGATTGGCTCCTACAAACCCCTCTTTTTACTGATCAATAAAATCAAATCCAGAAAATATGTGGGTCTTCTCTAAGGGTATATACCTTGTTACACTATATCAGCCATGAAATAATTTTTAAATGTACATACATTTCAACCCCATATGATCGCTTAAGGGACTCCAACATATTCTATACATATATACAAAATACATTGTATCACAAATCTGAGATAGTATTAATATACAAGTTAGACCAAGCATTGGACATTTAATTAGACGTAGCTTTCCCTGCCTTAGAATTTAAGAGGTCATTTGAGGAATGGTGTGAATCGATACCACCTTATTCTCTCAATCTATTTTTCTGTAAAAACCACAGGCCTTCAAAATTAGTCCACTGGGTACTTTCCCCCATTAACATGGTAGCAGAAGCATCTCTATAGTTTGAGACATCACTCCAGGCCTTAGCTTTGGTTCAGGATGTCCATGCTTCGACCTGATCCTCCTATCTCTCTCTCTCTTTTTTTTTCCTCCCCACCCACCTGAGAGAAGGAAGGAGGAAGAGAGACTCACATGCCTTTGGTGTGGTTACAGCTGAGTGGATACTATGCATTTTACTCTAAGGGTTAAAAAAAGAAAAAAAGACAGGGACATAACTCTTCCCCTCCTCCAGCTCTGACTCTCATACCCACCTTAGACTACAGCTCTCAGCATAGTGCCGAGAATATGGTAGGAGCTTGTTCATTTTGGGGGCATTTGTCCCCCATCCTGTTAGCATAATCTTCATGTCCATTGCATTACTTCTTATTCTCCATTACACTCAGCAGTGACCATCCTTGCAGAAAGAAGTCTGCACCAGGTACAGAGAGCACAGCCCTGCTCTGACGTATGCACACGTCTAAAAGACATAAACGTTTGCTTTGGCTGTTCTGCAATCAGGAGTTGGGAAGGAACACAGTGCTCGACTGCATCCAAGACAGGGCTTGGGTCCCAGTCCTACTTATGTTCTGATCAAGTTACAGGTCAGAGTTCCAGCTTCCCAGTCTCACGAGCGAGGCAAATATCATCATCCGCCTCATAAGGCTGTGACTGAAGATTAACTGTAAACCATTTCGTGAATGGCACAACACAACACGAGTATCAGGTAGTGACCATCACTGCTTCTGGCTCTCTAAATATGTTGGTGGGAGAGCGTGATAATTACTTTAAAAGTGGAACCAACTTGTTTCTGTTGTTCACGATCTCCCAGCTCATGGCCTGCTCAGCTGCAGTTCCCAAGGTAGGTCCATCAGGATACTAACTAGAAGGTGAACATAATTCTAGTAGAAAACAGACCCGCTTATTTTCATGTGAACACAGACCTTTTCCTCCATTCTTCTTGCTTTATCAGACCTTCTGAACTACTTACTTTTAGCATAATTATAAAACTATTTTTAAACTTTTTATTATAAAAAATTTCAAACATATATAAAAGTGGAGACAAAGGTGTAACAAACCTTCATGCATACATCAGCAGCTTCAACAATTACTAATTCACTCAAATCCTGTTTCACCTATTTCCCTACCTACTCTGGATTATTTTGAAGCAAATCCCCAGGATCATATCGTTTTATCCACAAACATTTTTGTATGTATCTCTAAAAGATAAGGATTCTGTGTATAAACATAACCAAAATATTATTATATCCAAAAGGGAACTATAACTATTTAATATCCAATATCCTATCAGTATTTAAATTTCTCCAACTCTATTAAAGGTGTTTTTTTGGTACTTTGTTCAAATCAATTAGGCAATTGATTGATAAATGTTGTCTTTTTTAATCTAAAGCTTCTTTTTTCCACCTTTATTTTTTCCTTGCAATTTATTTGTTAAAGCAGCTCGTTCTTTTGGCATAGAGATTGTCCCACAATCACATTTTGATTTGATGGTGTGATTTATAACATGTTCCTCTGCCCCTGTGAACTCATAGTCAGATCTAGGGGCTTGATCAAACTCATATTTGATTTTTTTTTTTAAAGATTTTTTTTATTTATTTATTTGAGAGAGAGAGAATGAGAGAGAGCACATGAGAGGGGGGAGGGTCAGAGGGAGAAGCAGACTCCCTGCCGAGCAGGGAGCCCGATGCGGGACTCGATCCAGGGACTCCAGGATCATGACCTGAGCCGAAGGCAGTCGCTTAACCAACTGAGCCACCCAGGCGCCCTCATATTTGATTTTTGGATAGAATAGTTGATTACTCTGGTTCTGTGCACTTAGCAGGCATTGAGAATCAGTGTCTAGGCATTACTTCATGGGGACTGTTGGAGGGGACTGTTGAGGGAACATGGCCCTACTGACATACTGTATAGGATTTCTAGCCCCCAGAACTATGAGAGAATAAATTTCTCTTGTTTTAGGCCTCCCAGTTTGTAGTTAAGTAACTATGGCATCCCTAGGAAACTAATATGTCCAGTGAACTGAGACCAAAAGTATGCACCAATCAGCCTAGCTTTGGCTTCAACTATCTAGTGAGAAAGAGAGCAAAGGAGGGGAGAGATCCTAAACAAGAGAACCTGATCCATTTTAATTCATCCTATTTCAACTGGATCTATGACTGACTCTTCAAAGCTATGCAAGTACCAACAGGCAAGCCTGCTTTACCTGAAGAGCAGGTAGGCAGAAGTCATGGAACTTGTTGGCAAGGATACTTTGGGAATAAGCACGATCTCTGTGGAGCCTGGCAGGGGGAAAGGGGAAACGGTGCTGTCCGGGCAGGCATGGTGGGGGGAGCATGCTAGCCTAGGCACCACCTTTCTATCCTTACTGTAACTCAGGAAGGCTCTATGGTCTAATGGTGATGCTCCCAAGCACTCCCCTAGTCGCCTAACCATGCTGAGCTGCAGTATATCACCCCTTGCACTGTGAGAAGTCAATGAAATGATGTGGTAGAGAACCTGACTTGGCACCCTTTACAAAACCACTGTCTGGATATTTGTAATACAAAATAGTGCTGGGGGCTGGGGCGGGGGGCATTCACAAACATTCACTGAGCCCCCTCTGTGTGCCATGCACTGGGCTGGACACTGGAGAAACTAAGAATGAAACTAAGAAATAACAAAGAAACTAAGTCTTTGATAAATTAATTGTATTAGGGATACAGGATTAGGGATGGCTTTTTTTTTTTTTTTCTTAAAATGCCTTTTAATGTTATAATAATGTCTTATAATAAAATGCTTAAAATTAAAACTCAGAGCTAATTTTCTTTGAAAAGATGCGGGAAGAGCTGTTAGAGGCAGCTGTTTTGTTACTATTTATTTAACAAATATATGCGTATATATTTACAACACTGCTCAATCCTCCGCCAAGGCAATGCCCTAGGGACCTAGGGAGACAGTGCTGCCCTCCACTTTACCCCCACCCACACTGCACAGTAACACGGGGTCAGTAACACACGATTTCACACTTAATTGGTAGCTAATTATTTCAGATGTGCTAGTTTTATTTTCCCAGACTGTCTCCCCCAGGGCAGGAATTCTCTCTTTTCTTTTTTTTTTTTAAGATTTTATTTATTTTTTGACAGAGAGAGAGACAGCGAGAGAGGGAACACAAGCAGGGGGAGCGGGAGAGGGAGAAGTAGGCTTCCCGCGGAGCGGGGAGCCCGATGCGGGGCTTGATCCCAGGACCCCGGGATCATGACCCGAGCCGAAGGCAGATGCCCAACGACTGAGCCACCCAGGTGCCCCAGGAATTCTCTTTTCACACCATCTGTTCGCACCTACTCGAAAGCCCACCATGCCCCAGGATTAGCTGGCCTTGCAGATGGAACTATGTAACTGACTTCTCGCTACCTTTCTGGAAAATGAGCCACGACAAGCTGCCCAGTGGCTATGTTAGGGCAAGGAAAGAGGCAGAAGAGACTGTGACTAGGCGTCCTGCTCACAGTGAGGGTCTGCTTAATCATTTCCTATTGGTTTGCCCTGAAATGGCACCACCGGAGACCATAGAACAAAACATGCAAGTGGGGCCAAGGGATCCACCTCCGAGGCACCAGTGCCGCGGAGACAGGAGTGAGCACGTGTGTATACGTGTGCGCATGTGTACCACACCTGAAGCCTGAAGCAAATGAGAGCCTTCTCGGTGAATTTAGACTTTTACTGTTCCATTGTGATGGCCACAGGTGCTTGGCATACTTGCTGGAAGCAACAAGGGGGATTCGGCCCTGCACATCTTTGGATATGTGGGTAAGAGTATTATGTGCCAGACACTGTGCTGAGTTCTTTACATCTACGCTCATTTATTCCCATTCAGAGGCCCTACCGGGTCGCCCTAAACTTGTTTCAGTGGTTGGGAAACTGCCCGAAAAGGGCAGAGCCAGGATTGGATCTCATGCCTTGGTGAGTTCAGCAGAGACTTTCTGCACGATCAGAGTTCAACACTATGGCAGGGTGTGCTCACAGAACCAGGAGCAGGTAAAACCGTTAGTCCCTAGCCATTTTTCTTCCATACCTGAAGCTCACCAGTGAAGCAATGAACTTTGACTGGAGACTCAAATGATTCCACATACTTGGACTTTATGCATATCTCCAGCCTTGGACAGAGGAGAAAAAGAGAACCCCGCTGTAGCCACCAAAGTAAGTTGAAAAGCTGCATCCTCCCCGCTCTGCATGCATAGCAGCTAATTGAGGTTAGAGCCATAGACACCAAACAAAAGGCTCCCAGGAGCCCACACAGCCTAGCCTAACTGCTGCCAGCCACTGTGGAAGGGAAAAAAGGAGCCCCTCCCTCCTTCATTCCTCAACAGCTTAATGAAGATTTGGCCTGTCATCTTCCCAGGGAACAAACCCCATGGCTGTCTGAAAGAGACTGATTTTTCTTCTCAAACAACACAGCAGATCTGCCTTTGAAACCAAAAGTCAGCAATAAAATGGGTCATAAACATGTGAGGTTATAAGCCCTTTGAGGTGACTGGATTTCTCCCAGCTCTTGGGCCTGTCAAAACCAAACTCCAGAGGAAGTTCCTCAGTGTCACCACTGGGGCGAGGGGGAAGGTTGGTGGAGGTCATGGCTCTTACTGCACCTACTAATACAGATGGTGCGCTTTGTAGGCCAGGCCCTCCTTGGGCTCGAAGCTACAGGCTGAGCTGCCTGAGGCCACCTACCAGCAAATGAGAACATCCAGCTTGCTTTGCAGATCTGGGATGATTCTGAAAAAAAGTCACATTCACACTCTAAAACGTCCAAGATTCTAGCACATAAATGACAGACAGTGAATGAATGAATGAATGAATAAGTACTTTATATACAGCATTAAGCAAGTATTATCTTTGAATCCAGCAAAGAAAACCCAATCATTTTCTTACTAAAGTTATTATTTTTTTTTAATATTCTTTAACTCCCTCTTTTGGGGATAGAAATTCCAGGGAATACAATCATCATTATTCATATATTACAATATTTTACTATTAAGGTTTCTGAATGGGTCTGAGTATATCAAACAGACCTCAGTGCTTTGAACTTCTTTGTCATCTTCGTAGAACTAGGCTGACAAGTAGACTGTTTCTGGGACTGATCGTGTCTAGCTCTTTGCAAAAAGGGAAGAAGTTGTCATAGGGAAAAAAGATACATTTGTCCTTTACGGATCCAAGACATGGGGATAACAGTAACCATAATAATAATTATGATTTTATTGGAAGAGCTGACATCTATGAAACACATCTACTCTATCAAGCATTTTTCTAGGAGTATTAAATACAGTGTTTTCATTGACCTTTACAACAACTCTCTGAAACTGTTACTAGGTTCTAATTTTGTCTACAAAGAAACTGGGGCTCAGAAAAATGAAGTGTGTTATACAAGGCCAAACTGCTAGTAAGTAGCAAAGCTAACGTTCAAATTAGGCAGTTAGCTGCCAAAGGACTAGTGGGTAGATGGCAAAGTGATGCCTCGTTCACTGCATGAACATTGCATGTGTTCTCTCTCTAGAGAGTGAGTGCATCCTTCAAAACAAGAGGTGTCAGGCAGTGACCACCATAGTGAGAACCTCAGCTTCACTTGGGACCCTGGCAAACGACCGTCTCAGGTCCCTGGTGAGGCTCAGTTCTTCATGTTCCATGGTGTCGCACTACTTAGTAGCCACATGATTTTATTTTCTAGCTTTGGATAGATTTAGATTTTTCCTCTCTGGCAGAAAGTATGTCATTTAAAAAGCAGAGAAACAGTCTGTCACCACAGGTAATATTCAGATTTCTATCTGAAGAAAAGATTTAGCTTTGCACACCTGTTCCAAAACTGCCTCTTTCCTCACCTTGGAAGCAGGTGGTAAATGTGTGTTTGTCCAAGTTGCTGTTCTAAAGCCAGTCTCTGCAGTGAGGAAGATGCTACATGGCCCCTGAAAGCTCCAGTGAGAATGGATGTTGAGGTTCATGCACGGCAATGAGGCTAAAGATAATCCTGATAATTAAAGGCCGCGTAAGATTCCATTAAACCAGCCTTCCATAAGCCACCGTGCCACCTCCAGGGCATTTGTAACTGGTCAAACCAATGCCCACTTCCTCTCTGTTGGAAGTGCTGAATCTAAGAAGTACCTATAAAGCAGAAGTGAAGTATTAGATCTGTTGAAAGACTGCTCCTTGTTTCCCTTTTTTCCTTCTCTTCATTTACTTAAATATTAGGACACCATTTAAGTCCCACCACACACTATACAGAGCTTTCCAAACAAAGGAATTTGATAATGTATTAAGTTCATCATCCAGCCCTGAATTCATTAAGATGAGAATCTTCACCAAGTTTCCAGAATCTCTAAAATAGTGACGACAACCACCGTGTATTGTTCCGAGGGCCAACAACCAGAACTCTAGGCCTTCAGCAAGCTCTTCCTAGCTTCCTCCCTTTCTGCTTCCAGTTCTCTGCCAACTGCCTCCAAAATGCCTTTCATGGGCATCTGGAAGGAAAGAGGGACGTGTCTTCGTTTAGAGATCCGAAGCACAGGGGCTGTTGTTGCTTCCCTGAGTGAGGCTGGTGCAAGGAAGCACCGGCCGGCAGAAGGCAGAGAGAGAGCCGAGGGAACACCGAGGAAGGACAAACACAACAGGAGTTTGGAAACACCTGACAGACAGCGGGGGGTGTGCCACACGGGGAACCAGGCTGCTCTTCTGAAGGAAGACATGCTGCCACTGCCAAGCCACCTCACTTCTAATAGAAGTAAGTATCAGGGATGTAATGTACTACACACTGAGGATACCTAACACCACTGCAGGACGTACAGGGAAGTTACTAAGAGAGTAGATCCCACGAGTTCTCATCACAAAGAGAAAGTTTTCTTTTCTTCTTTCTTTTCTTTTATACGAGAAGATGGATGTTCGCTGAACTAATTGTAGTAAGCGTTTCACAATTTAGGTATCTCAAACCATTATGTGGTACGCCTGAAACTTATATAGTGATGTATATCAACTGTTTTTCAATAAAACTGGAAAAAAAAAGAATGCCTTCCTCCACTCCCCCAGCCAAAAAAAAGACTTGCTGCCAATTTTAACTACAAGAGTCGGCACTAAAAATGGTGATCCTTTCCCTGTATGAAGACTGACCAGAGACACTCTCCAAGACACTCTCCAAAACCAACTCTGTGGTAATGGAAAGGCAAGGAAAAAAGGAAGAGAGAAAGAACGGGAAGAAAGAAAAAAGAAGCTAGGGAGAAGGAGATCTCAGTACAAGCCCTAAAAACTGACAAAGTATGCCTGCCCCTTCCCACCCCAACACTTCCTGTTGTTTCCATCTAACGAGATATGCAGGGAGGGTCCAGAGAGACAGAGGACACGGGAGGAAGATGCTGGGTGAAGAACAGAGCCTGTTTAACTTCTTAAGAGTTGTTCTTTCCCTTGGTTCTGTGGACATAGCTGGACTGTCAGTCCCATTGCCATGTGAAAAATCCTGCATCTAAAAGGGAGATAATGGGACAGACTAGAGGGAGGGAAAAAGATCTAAATTAGAGGAAGACCAGGATTTCAGACCATGCCCATGGGTTCCACAAGCTTCATAAATAATATTCTTGGATTTACTATGGAGTCAGTCCTGCCAAAATTTACACTAGGACTTGAAACTTAATCGAGGATGGTCTTTCAAAAAATGTCAACATGAGCAAAGGCAAGACTGAAAAAACTTTTGTTAAGAGTAAGAATTAATGAAGCATATTTAGGGGAGAGAGAATCTAGGGATGGGGGAGAGAAAGAGATACACAACGTGCAAGGGGGGTGGTACTTGAAGGAGCAACGTTCTTGATGAGGCAAAGAATCAATTCAGGACTTTGGTTTTTAGCAGAGCTCAGCAGCACAGGGACTCTGAATATCTGGTAGGGGTTACCCAGGATTGACAACTGTCCAAGGAGTATGGTGGAAGGTCAAGGAGCCAAAGAATTCTAAGGCTACTGGTAGACTATTGAAGAAAAAACTGCCCTTGGGGTCCGGCCTGGGTTGGAAAGCAAGTGAAGCCCGAAAGCCACCCAGAGAAGTTCCAGCTGCAAATGAGATCCAAAGTTTGGCATGCCGCAGAATAGCTAAAGGGGGCAATTGCCAAAAATAGCTGACATCTCCATAATGTTCACAGCTTATAAGGTAACTTGACATTGCATACTTCACTTTATTCCTCAATAAACCCTGTGAGGTAGTCAGGAAGAGTGGGTATCATTATCGCCATGTTCCAGATGAAGACAGGGAGGTTTACGGGGCAAGGCTTCCAGATGAGCTCTTCTGACTCCTAGTCCAGTGCTCATTTCACTACACCATGACTCCAGAGTACTAGAAATATCCTTAAGGGAAAAGTAGGCTTGGAGAGGATGTAAGTCAAGGGCCAAAGTCAGGAGTGTGACATGCATGACCCGGACAGATAGTGGTAGAAGTAGGCACTGGAGGTTCATCTAAAAGTGTGGAGTGATGGCAGCTCAACAGTGGCACGAAAGTAATGCAGGGGAATGGGGATTATGTCAGTCCTCCCACAATTCGGGAAATTAGGGCTACAGAGAGAGCAGGGGAGCCAGAATCCCCCAGGACAAGGAATTATAAAGAGCACACTGTACAGGTAGAGAAGGCAGGAGGTATTTCCTTACCAGCAACAAGGGCTGAAAGCTACAAGATGGCTCAGGGTAGGGTGAGTGAATGAATGAAAGCCAAAGGAGCAGGGCAGAGGGCTCTGACCACCAATGGATGATCAGCAACAGCAGCGCTAAGCGAGACCTCAAGCCAAGAGGTGGTGCAGCTCCATCAGTGACAGGAAGGGAGGCAGCTGCCGAAGAAGTCATGGAACCTTCCAAGGTTCTAACTAGAATTGCTATGAGCTTCAGAGGAGACAACGTACATAAAAATATCTGGTTCCTGGTAAACAGTAGATGCTCAATAAGCTCTGGATGAACGTGAACTTGAGTCATGTGGGCCTTGGGGAATTTTCTCCTCACTGTTGACTTTTGTCTTTATTTACTGATACTATTATAGGCAATGTGTTTGAGGTGATCTAATAATGAATCAGACACTGACATAGCTCTTACCCCCAAGGCCATCTGATAGAGACTACAGTGTAATCTGGTGGGGAATATTCACTTGTTCAGCAAATAATTATTAAGCATCTGCTACGTGCCAGGTGCTAGTGATACACCAGTGACATGACAAAGTCCCTGCGCACACGGAGTTCATGTGGGCACGACCACCAGAAGCAAGCAACTTTCATCAGGTGGGGTTAAGTGCTGTGGAGAAATACAAAAAGGGTAAGGAGAGCGTAAGTTGGGAGCAGGAGCCCTGCATTAGATGGGGTGATCTGGGAGGTGGCAGATGAGCAGAGACCTGAATGGAGGAAGGGAGCGAGATGTGTGCAAGTCTTGCCGAACATTCTTGCAGACAGAGGGACTAGCAAGAGAAAGAGCCCTGAGGCACAGAACAGCAATCAGGCCAGTTTGGGATGAATACGATAAAGCAAAAAGTGGTCAGGGACACAGCGGAGCTGCTGTGACAGAGAAGTGACTTCCACCTTGGGGTGTTGGTGTACGTGTGGGGAGCATGACGAGGAATCGAAGGTGGCTTTCCAGAGGTGCAGGTGTTTGGGCTGGACCTTGACAGAAGAACATCATTTGTGCCCATGGCAAAGGAACCCCATAAACCAAGGTCCAAAGGGAGGAAAGCAAAGGGTATATGCCTGGGGAACAAAAAAGAGTTTGGTTTGGATGAAGAGCACATTTGATAGAGGAAGCGGTTAAAAATCAGACTGGAAAGGTAAGATAAGGCCAGAAGGCAGGGTTCAGGGGCTTGGGGGGAGAAAGGGCAGAAGGAAAGGAAACATGTAATTTTTGAACGTGAACTATCCACTAGGCATGGGGTAAGTACTTTGTAAGATTTAATTTTTATTTCAATAATAGTAATTTATTTCATTTAGTGAAAGAAACAGTTCATTTGGTAAACAGTTCCTGATACACATCATCAGCCTCATGCTATAGGTGAGACACTGAGGCTAGGAAAGGTTCTACCCCAGTGTGAGCCATGGATGTTGGGGTAAGGAGGGCAAAGTTTGGGCAGGGGAAATCACAGAACGTTTGTGGACACAGGAGGGCACGGGGCTGCCATGCTGGCATGAACCGGGCACACAGCGTGGATGGCAGCTCCAGGACCAGGGGACAAGCAGATAGATGATAGTGCCGATCTTAGACTATCGAATCCTGGGATCAGCCGTCATGTTTCTCTTGTGTTCCCGAGGCCACAGGGCACAGTGCTAGGTCTACATTAGGTGGTCAGTACTTGATTAATAGTCTACCCAATCTAAGATTCAAAAACAAGAAAAGCACCACATCTGTTCCATCTACTCCTCCTTTTCTTGCGACTAGGGTTATGTCGGAGACACTCGGGGCTGTTCCTTCTCACCTGCCCAAAGAAGACTGGGCATTTTAGCCTTTTCAGACTGTCAGGCAAAGTATCAAGAAGGAATGACTTACAGCTGAAAAGTTGCACCTGTTTGTTTGAAATAAAACAGATTGTAGTATACCAATATAATGGAACGCAATTCATCGAGAGAAAATGAATTACTGATACGTGCAACATGCTTGAATCCCAAAATAATTATGCTAAGTGAAAGAAGCCAAATGAAAGAGCCTATTGTACGATTCCATTTCTACAAAATTCTTGAAAGCACAAACAAATCTGCACAAGCAGAGAGTGGGTGCGTGGGGTGGGAGGTGGGGGGACAGTGAGAAAGGGAGGGTCACAAATGGACACCAGCAACAAATGGGCACAGCAGATATGCTCATTACCCTCCTCACACTGTACACTAGAAATATGGTTAGTGCAGTCTATGTCTATTACTCCCCAGTAAAGCTGGGGGGAAAATGTAATGGTAGATAGATCTTAAACAAGGGCCCTATAATCATATGCATTTCTATAACTTTTGTGGCAGAGATTTCTTGTATTCATGAATATTGCTATTCTCTGCTTTCCAGCCACATAGTTAGGCCACATTTTCTAGCCTCTGGCTGTAAGGCGTGGCCAGGCCCTGAGTTCTGCCAACAAAATGCGCACCTCCACCCCCCACCTGACTGGAGGAGACTCTGAGGACACAAAGTAGCTTGGGTCCCTGAACTCTGGAGTACAGCCCCTGTCCCCACCCTGCATTCACAGTGCTGTGAATGAGAAATAAACTTGGAACTGTGTAGAACCACTGAAATCTTGGGCTCGTTTGAGCAGTTAGTCTCCTGGACAAGGAATTATGTAAATTAATTAATTGTTATTAATACATATCAATATATAATATGCAGTATATTAAACATATAAAATATAAAGTGTAACATTAATATAATGTGTATATAATACATATTAATACATTGATTGATGTCTTAATATTCCTAATACCAACATTAATATTGGTAGCAGAACAGAGGGCAAATCACTAAAACTTAATAGGCCTTAGTTTCCTCCTCTGTGAAAAGGGAGATTTTTCTGCTTATCTCACAGGCTGTGATAAAGAATGAATAAAATTATATATTTGAAAGCTTTCTGAAACCAAGTGTCTTTCACCTACAATAAAATTACCATAACTGCTATTATGAATGTCTCTATTTTATTTCCTAAGGCCAAGTTCATGGTTTTACTTGTCTAGTGAGGTCCAGGTGACTTTTCTTTGTTCTGAGTCAGAAAGACCTTATTCTTAACTCTAGCAAGTGCCTCATACTTGATACAATCTGAGCAGATATCATCTGGAAACCATTCATTGGGATCATTCTTTTTGGTACAAGATGGGAGACAAATAGGTACATTCGAATGTAAATTCATAGATAATAGATACATTTTTTTTTTAATAAAAATACTATCCACTATACTTCATGTTGGGGGCTTCATTTGTATTTTCTCATTTTATAAGTTTTTTCCCAGTCTGGCCCTGAATTCGGTATCTGGAGGGTCACAAGGGAAATGACGCAAGACAGATGTACTGATAACACAAACCATCACTACTGGAAAAAAGGGCCTCGAATTTCACTAAATGCTAGTAATTCCGCAGCAGCAATGAGAGCAATCGGGCAGGTACAGGGTCTATATGTGCCCACTCAGAGAACTCCAGTCAACTCCTGGGATTTCTTCCAGACTCTCCTGGGTAGCGCTACCATGCATGTAATAACAAAAAGTTGTGCCAATATTATATTTAAGGTGGGTCAAGTCAGACACCTTCAATGAACGTCACCTCTTCATGCTGGAATTAGTGACCTTAATCTAAATTATGCCACAGTGACTAGATAACCCAGAATCTCAGTGGCTTACAATTACAAGGATTTCTCTCTCCAATTACATCCATCAAGAATTAGCTGCAGCTCTGCTGCACATCATTCCAAGGCCCGAGCCAAAAGAGCAGGCCCTGTCTAGAACATCGGACGCATCCCCAGCACTGGCGGGCACTGCCCTAAGAATTCAGATGCTGGCTAACGTATGTCTCAGTATTTAAAAGTACAGACCAAGTTAAAAACTGTTAAATAGGGGCGCCTGGGTGGCTCAGCCTGTTAAGCATCTGCCTTCGGCTCAGGTCGTAGGATTGAGCCCCACATCGGGCTCCCCGCTCAGTGGAGAATCTGCTTCTCCCTCTCCCACTACCCCAGCTCGTGCTCTCTCTCAAATAAATAAAATCTTTTAAAAAAAACCTATTAAATAAAGTATGTCCTATCCTCCTTGACGGATGTATGTTCATAACAACCCCAGAAAGGCCAAGGTAGAACGGCAACTTGTTAGACTCCTCGGGGCTCCACACAGAAACATCAGCATGCAGGAGGAAGGGGACCTGCCTGAAGCCTGTTCCCTTCCTCCTCCTCCTGCCCAGCCCACCCCAGCCTGCACCATGAAGGCTACCCCATCCTAGCCACACACTCAAGCTCTCTTCCCAGCCCCCGGAGGCCCGGGGCTGCACATACTAGCAGTGCAGGGGCATAGGGTATACACATCCAGGAAGAAGCCGGGACGCAGGCCCGGGGCTGTTTAGGAAGAGGATTCTGGAGTCCTGGGTATAGATTACCCAGATTACCATCTAGAAGATGGGGACTGGGGACAAGTGAAGCCAGAAGAGCACCAAAACAGGGTCCAAGACAGGGTCTGAGGGTGGCATGTGGTGAGTCTGACAGAAGGAAAAGGACTGGTGGTGGAAGCATCTAGAACTTGATGCCAGAAGTCTCACTTCCACCTGCATTTCACTGGCCAAGCCTGATGTCAGTGGGGCAGGAACATGCTGCTGGGGGTGCGGGGGGCTCCATCATAGAGAGGGACTGTGAATATTGTGACCAATAATAGAATCTTCTTTCCTTAGACACCAGTACTGAGGTATTTAAGGAAGGAGGAAAAAATCCAGGAGTTGAAAATAAACATTAATAGCTCACAACTGTTTGCTTTCTGAATGCAGTGAAATGACACAGTGCCTTGCAAACAGCACTCAGTGAAAGGGGGGGAAACTGGACTGAAACATGCCAAAGTGGAAAATGCCCCCACAATCCCAGCATCCTCTGCAGGAAAAGGACAATTACTTGGCAAAGGGAAAGCAGTAAGTCTCCCGGGATACATTCTGGCTCAAACTAATAACGTGTTGCTTGAGGCAACCAATTTGTACAAACAAGCCAATCCTGAAGGGGCAGGGGGAGCAACTCCTGGTGGTTGCTCCCTAGCCCCCCCTCCCCACCTTCCCTCCCCACCTTCCCTCCCCACCTTCCCTCCCACCTCTTCTCAGGAAAGCTCTTCTTCCGGATTTCCATGCCAAAAAAAAAAAAAAGCCAAAGACAAAAGTGGTTTCACAAAGCATGTGAGTGAGCCACCCTTCAATCAATGGGATCTGAGAGAACAAAAGAAACTGCCCTACTGTAAAGGTGGTTTATAAAAAACAGCCATGGACATAAAACAGAACTTATTTGGGGTTTGACTTAGCTGTTTTTCCACAACTTTAAGAAATTTTCTTCCCACAGACTGAATCCTACCTCTTAAAATATGGGGAATTCTGAAAATGACATTATACAGCTATCACCAGAATGGCTACTCCTTATTATATTCCAGGAACTTTACGTACCTGGTCTCACTTAACCCTCAGAATAAACTTGCAAGCTCAGTATTACCATTATTATTTCCATTCTGCAGTTGGAAAACTAAAAGTCAATGTGATTAAATAATTCGCTGAATATCACAGAGCAGGAGAGTAGGAGAGATGGTGTTTGACTCTATCCAACCCAGAGAACTGTAGCTTTCCATTACACTATATCTACGTCCTGCCAAGAATACGCAACTAACATTATGTTGCTGAAAAGTGAAACACAAGTACATGACAGCAATATCTGAAATACTAACCCCCTACCCCAAAGCAAAGAGACCAGCATTCAACAGCCCACCCCTGACAAATAAGCCTGCCCCCAGACACATCATAAAATAAAATTTAAAAATAGCTCCAGTAACATATTTAATTTTCTAAATGGAAATATTTTCATTCTTATCTTTTCTGATTTTTTAGAGTGATCTATGAATATTATACATAATATAGATCCCACAGAAATATACACAGTAAGGAAAGTCCCTGAGATAACCAATATTAGCAGTTTGGGATAGATCTTATCAAACTTTTTTGTATATACTTAGAAACACAAATATATATGTATATCCACACACACACACATAGATATACATACACATATATACATATGTACACACACACTAATACAGCAAAATTATATATAGGCCAATACAGCAAAATGATTATACATTACACAAAATGTATAATGTATATACAATATACAATGATTATTCTCTAACCTACCTTTTTCAATTAAAAATATAATTGAGACACTTTCTATGACTGCACAGCATTCCATTTTATTTGATTATGTGATTGGCTATTTGGTTTCATTTGCTTTTACTAATGTAAGCAATACTGCATGGTACACCCAGGCACATGTCTAGTTATTTCCTAGGGATAAACTAGGAGTTACAGAGTGTGACATTTAAACTGACACCAAGGGCTAGGAAGGTCTTTCCACACTCCTGGCGTGCAAAATCCCAACTCTCCACTCCCCACACGAGATGCTTTCAATCATTTAAACTCTACCAAGGAGACAGACGTTCTTGTTTAATCTGTATGACTGAAAGCGGACTAATCATCTCTTCATAGTACTTCTTTGCATTTCTTCTTTTGTGAACTAACATATTTACTTTTGAACTGGCATGGAAGCCAACCAGTCGAGCAGGATAAATTGCTCCTTGCTGACCCACCAAGACATTCTGTAGATAAGCAGGTGAAAAGGCTGAGTGAAGGATTTTTTTTTTTTTAAAGATTTTATTTATTTACTTATGAGAGAGAGAAAGTCTCAAGCAGACTCTGCGCTGAGCTCGATCCCGTGACCCGAAGATCATGACTTGAGCCAAAATCAAGAGTCGGATGCTTAAACAACTGAGCCACCCAGTGAGGGATTTATGAGGCATAACCAGTTCCTTTCTCCTTACTACTGCTGAAGGAGGTAGTTGAGCATCAGATGCAAACTCCAGTTTCTACAGCAAGTGGCACTGTTAATGATGGCCCCACAGAGACTACAGAGGATGGGTTTATAGCGTCAATCTGTGTATCTTGAGCAGGGAAGGGAGAAGACTTCTAACTTTTGTTTGCATAGTGTTATGTGCTGAACTATGTGTCCCCAAATTTATATGTTGAAATCTTAACCCCTAATTCCTCAGTATGTGACTGTATTTGAAGATAGGGTCTTTAAAGAGGTAGTTAAATTAAAATGAGGTCTTGAGAGTAGGCCCTAGTCCAGTATGACCATCCTTATAAGAAGAAGAGATCAGGACACAGACACACCCAGAGACAGTACCACGTGAAGAATAGGACAGAGGCTTCAGAAGAACCAACTCTGTTGATGCCTTAATCTTGGAATTTTGGCCTCCAGAATTATGAGGAAATAAATTTCTGTTGTTTAAGCCATCCGGTCTACAGTACTTTGTTATGGCAGCCCTAGTAAACTAATACCCATAACACTCCACATAAAACTAAAAATAAAAACTAAAAAAAAAAAAATCAATTGTCCATTTCATAGCAAAAGAGCCAATGAGCAACCCGTGGTGCTACCACTGGGGAGAGCTGACATCTTTTTTTTTTTCTTTAATTAGTTTCAGAGGTAGAATTTAGTGATTCATCAGTAGGATACAACACCCAGTGCTCATTACATCAAGTGCCCTCCTTAATGTCCATCACCCTGTCACCCCATCCCTCCTCCCACCTCCTGTCCAACAAGAGAGAGTTCCCGAGAGTTTGGCATCTCTTACGGCTCGCGTCCCTCTCAATTTTCATCTTATTTTATTTTTCGGGAAGGGCTGACATCTTGTTGATGTTTATAACCTTGTGTTTAGCACTTCTCTCTGTTTCTAGATGAACCCCAAGGTGGTGACAAGAATTTGTTCTTGAGGCTCATGGCAGATGTGAATTCTACCAAAGACAGCTGCCTTTTTATAGGAAATAGTAAAATCTGTTCCCTCACTTGACCCACAATCTGTTTTGTGGGTCACTGAGAATTCATTTTCTCCCTTGAAACAAGCATGAAAAGTTAAATCCCATTTTTCAAGAAAGCTTATGTTAATAAAACATTAATAAGGAGCTGTTCTAAGCTCTGAGGAATTTGCAAATGGAAGGAAGAGATGCCCCTGCAGTAAAGTCAGGTGGGTGAGAACAGATCTGTAAAGAGAAGCTCTTCAGCGTGTCGTCAGTAAGATGGCCTGCAGCTCACTGCACAAGGGTCCCCAAAGAGAATTACAAAGACCTAGACCTTGCCCCACCAGACTTCAGGACCAGGAAAGGAGTTGTGTGATCTAAAACACATTAGCTTGGGAGTCTAGAGACTTTCCATGGTCACATCTCATGTCAAAATTATTAAGAAAAAAAACAAAAAACGGTTCCTTGGATCTGAGGGCTTGCGTCTCCACTGGCTCCAGAGCTCTTAACCTTTTCACGAGTGAACTGAACCCTTAGGAAAGAGGATCTATTGTTTCATTCAGGAAAAAAGAAAAGAAGAAGATGATGAAACATTCAGAGAGGAATAAAATGAAAAAGAGCCAGTTGTGCCGGGCCAATCTCTTTTAAATAATCCAAAGCGGGGGCACCTGGGTGGCTCAGTTGGTTAAGCCTCTGACTTGGTTTTGGCTCAGGTCGTGAGATTGAGCCCTGCGTCGGACTCTGCACTCAGAGCACAGCCTGCTTGAGGTTCTCTCTCCCTTTCCCTCTGCAACTCCCCCAACCACTCGCTCGCTCTCTAAAATAAATAAATAAATATCTTTAATAATAATAATAATAATAATAATTCAAATGGTGGGTGAGGGATAAGGAATTATAAGGCCTGGCTCTGCTGCCAATACTTAGGCCTTGGTTTTCTCCCCCATAAAATGAAGACGTTTTACTAGGTAATCTCTTAAATTTCTTCTAACTGTAAAGGTCTGTGATAGTTAAAGAATCCAAACCAATTATTATGAGCCCAGACCAAATACAAAGACATCTATTTCCAGAAAGCTTCAGGAACAATGACAATGAATGCTTGAAAGGGCACAGCATACCAGCCTCTGTGGTCTGGGCACTTTATGTCCACTGATATTTTGTTGTGCTCGAGTTAGCATTTTATTACTTGAGAAAAGCATAGCTCATAATTATTCTGGAAGCCCGACTTTGCTGGGTGTCAAGTGGTTTGCACAAGAGCTTTAGTGAGCAATTTCTAATCTCCTTTCAATCAGTGATGTTGATCACTCACCGGGAAAGCTACTTAAAGTGGGCGATAACATCTTTAACGGGGGAATTTGATGACAGACATTTAAAATATTCTGTAAAACAATTCAAAATTATGACCTGATAAATTCATTTCTATTTTTCTAAGTTCTCTTTCTAGACAGGTGTACCTGGGGCCATGGTGTCTGGAGGCAAGCTTTTCTTTTTTTCTGAGGTCAGAGGCAAGGGTATCGTGAAGATGCAATGGGGCAAAGAGAGACGGAACTAAAAACATCCACTGGACACCTCCTTAGTTCCAGGCATTTATGCTGGAGACCAGACTGCTGGGACAATCCAAGAATGAAAATATCATTGTCGCCCTCAAGGACCTGACTTTGGTCCGGAGATGAAAGGACCATGCAACCAGAAACAGAGGTGGAACAGGGACCGGGACCTCGAGTAAAGCTCCGAGGAAGAACTTCCTCTGGGTAGCTCACTCAGGAATACCCAGTCTTTAGGACCATACAAGGCACAAAGTAAGGACTTTGCATGAGAAAACCTCACTTGAATTTCATCTTAAACAATCTGTAGGACTTTGTCACATGGGAATAAAAGGAGTTATTCAGGGTAAAAAGCAAGAGTAAGTAGAGACATAGAAATGGAACATTTTGAAGCCTAATGAGAGAAACAGTATGACTGGGATTCCATCTGTTCTAAATACTAAATGTCTTTTGAATCTGTTAGGTTTCCTCTAACCTAATTCAGGCCACCATATACATTACCTGGATTACTGCAGCATGTTAACCCTACCAGTAATACAACCAATGACTACCATGCTTTCCAAGGAGCAATGAAATAAGTGATCATTTGTGATATTTGTCACAACTCTAACCTACTATGGAAACACCTGTGATTTCTCTCGATTATCAAGTGGGCGGTATTGCTAATATCAACTGGGGTTTGTTGCCTGCATCCAGAATCATTGAATATGCTCATTTCACTAAGCCCCCAGAGGTGAGAGACAATAAAGACCTATCATCCAAATTCATGGACCCTCTGTATTCTACATGGTTGCAAATACCCAGTTTTGATCATCTGTCTGGAACTGAAAGGATACAACATCTTAAACCCTGCCCTATGGGACTGGGTGAGCTGCAGAGTGTTGGCAACTCTGGGAGTCAATCCCAATTTTGTCACTTAACTCATGTGTGGTTCCGGGCATTGGTGTCCTCATCTATAAAAAGAGGACCATAAGGCCAAAAGAACACCACAGAAGGTAATCAATAAAAGGCATTTCAGCCGTCACCTCCTCTTTAGGATTAGTGCTTTAGCAACTCTACAAGGGACTTGCAGAATCTCTGGTTGAAGGTCACAGGTTTTTAATTAAGTGGTCCCACAATATCTAGTTCAGATTCTCTGATGAGAACACAGCATCTTTTCTTTTTTTTAAGATTTTATTTATTTGAGAGAATGAGAAAGAGCGTGCATGCACGAGTGGGGTGAGGAGCAAAGGGACAGGGAGAAGCAGACTCCCTACTGAGCCGAGAGCCAGGACCCTGGGATCATGCCCTGAGCTGAAGGCAGACGCTTAACTGACTGAGCCACCCAGGCGTCCCTGGAACACAACATCTTAAACTCTGCCTGTCTTTCTCAGATTTTGCTCCACACAGTTGGTTCAACAGCCACAAGAACCCATTTCGCTACCACAGAAAAGCCTTCCCCATCTCACCATCTTTCCAGTGTCTGAGATGGCTAAGTAGGGAAGGGACATGCAGAAAGTATAAGGTTGGTGAGAATCTGAGACTCCCAACTTAGGGAGCACTCCCCCCACCATACCCACACACATCCATGTACATCAATTTTTAAAACACATTCAAAAGGTTATAGTAATCCCCCAAAACAGAACAGGAGAAACAAAATGAATGGAGACTATTTGAAAACATGGGAAAAGAGGTGTCCTTCCACACTAGATGCTCCTACTTGTTCTCTTTTAATTCCGTCCCATCATGAAGCCACATTTCAATCGGCAAATACCCTTAGGTGTCAGTAACTGGAGAACAGGTTTGGGAAGAAGGGTCTTGCAGCCCTATATCAGAATTGTTCATTTCTTCCACAAAGATCCACTGTATAATTTCAATGTGCCAGGCAGCATTCTGGGAATATGAAATGAACACAAGGGGGTTCCTGCTTCCAAGAAGGCTTCGGTCGAGTGGGATCCCTAAACAAGGCACTGCCGTCCAGAGATGAGCACATAAGGCAGGTTTGTACTTAGCCCCCTGGGAACGCCAGGAGGCAGGAGCAGGTGTGCAGAAGGCTCTCCGTGACTGCTTCCCACGGTTCACTGGGTCATAAACACCACCTCTCATGGTACCAGGCACTGGGCAGGTGAGCCCAGAAGAGACAGCTGGGCTGAGCCCCTACACTACCCCTTTAAGTTGTATGGCTTTAGCCAAACCATTTAATCTCTTTAGCTATTGTTTCTGCATCCATAAAGTAGTAATATCTACTTTTTTAAGAGCGTGAAGATTACATGAGATAATGTGTGTGTGTGTGTGTGTAGCATATTCCTGGCACGTAATAGTTATTCTATAAATAGAAACTATTTTTAAAATTATGTATGATGGATGACTGGGTGGCTCAGTCACTTAAGCAACTGCCTTCAGCTCAGGTCATGATCCCAGAGCCCTGGGATGGAGCCCTGAGTCGGGCTTCCTGCTCAGCAGGGAGTTCTCCCCCTCTCTCTAGGCCCGTCCCCTCTGCTCGTGCTCTCTCTCTCTCAAAAAAAATAAATAAAATCTTTTAAAAAAATTGAAATTATGAAAATCCTTTTTTAAAAAATTATTTTAGAGAGACAGAGCATAAGCAGGGGCAGGTACAAAGGGAAAAGGACAGGCAAAGAATCTCAAGCAGACCCCAGGCTGAGTGTGGAGCCCGACTCGGGGCTGGATCTCATGACCCTGAGATCACAACCTGAGCCGAAACCAAGAGCCTGACACTTAACCAACTGAACCACCCAGGGGCCCCTGTATGAAAATCCTTTTAATAGCAAAAAATCTGTTTGCAGATTATCATTTCTTTGTAGGAGTCCTGGGATATCACATAACTTACTCATTTTTGTATCTGTAACAACTGGTAAAATACCAGTTTTACTCAATAAACATTTGTGTTTCTGAGAAACTTTTGAACCTCTCTGGAGAAACTTTCAAAGAAACCAGTCATTAGAGGGAGTTCTTTCATTTGTTTGTTTTTCAGCACTGATTAAAATCCAAATTGAACAACTTAATGGAGACAAGAATATCAAGGATCCTGGGACACCCTAAATACAGAAATGAGGCCAAATTTATATATATTACTGAAAGACAAAAAGGATGTAATTTATTTCTTAAAAAATGTTCTACTGTTTTTGATTTTGAGGAGGAGACTACTGTACTGGAAGACTATGAATATTGCTGAAATCTGTAGCTGGGCAAAAGAATTTTAAAAACAAATTATTTTTGTCTTCCAAGAAAATATAGTCAAGGTAAAAAAAAAAAAAAGTCATGAAATACGAATGTGTCTTGAGAACAAGAACCCCCCCATGACTCCATCATGCACAATGATAATTACTGTTTACTGGGAATCTGGGCCCCAATTCCTGTCTAGTGCTCTACCAACTGCAGCAGGACTAGGAGAAAACCGACAACAGAGAAAAATGTCCTATCTTATAAGGAGTCACACAGCCCTGATAATGCTCTCCCACCATCCTTAACTAACAATTACCAGAGAAACTTTCTGAGCATCTAAAAAGATCTTGTCACAAAAATTGAGGTCTCAAGTCCATAGTTTTCTACCTAGTATAAATACTTGTTCCTGAGGGGGAAAAAAAAAAGTCCAAGATCCCTGGGGATATCCTACTGTTCTGACAGAATTCCACTGTGATCAGGTCAATGCAAATGAATCAAGAACATACGATCTACATTTGTTTTAAAACCCACGAAGGTTGAAGTACAAAGAAAGTCTGGCAAAATGTAGTCTTGGTTCTGCTGAATCCAGAATTTAAAAGAAAGGCCAAGAGGTATAGCAGAGCCTGAGACATAGCAGGGCTAACTTTGTAAATCTGGACCAATGCATCAAAATATTTTTTTCTGGTTTCCCAACACTTTAGCAATGGCAAGAACTTCCAAGTCAAATTTGCCAGTGTATGTATTTTGGGTTTCTGAACATTGAGATCTGACCAGGGAGGCAGTATGAGCTAATGGAAGGCTAAATGTATTTTCATATATACGTAAATATATGTGTGTACATAAATATATGTGTGTATTTCTATGTGTAGGTACACATAGAAATTATGTGCATATATGTATACATAGAAATTACACATATACACACCTACATACAATTTCAGAACTTTTGGAAGTCTTTAATAATCTAACACTCGCTATGAATCTCCAACAGAGGGGGCCCAGCATGACTTAACATACTGGCCCTTGGCATCTTGGTTTTTCTTGAACGGCCACATGGGATACACTTGGGGGGGAATGCTGGACTCTTAAACCCAAATGGGACACAGATGTCTGGGATGCAGATGACTCTCCCCACCTGCAGTCTCACTCCTTTCATTCAAGGATCCATTCAACGGACAATTATTAAACACCTGCTATGTGTGCTTCATCCAGGCTTGATGCAAACGGAGCATTCTAATCCCACACTTGAACTCTGCACTTATCTTGTATGTAAAAGAAAACCAAAATGGAAGTCCACCACTTAACAACAGCATGTGCTCCTGCAGACATTTCTGTGTTTTCTCTTTCCTGCTTGCCACCGACTTCCAAAGGCTTATTTTTATTCCCCCCGACACTCTTCCTGTTTATCATCCCATGGAAAACTATCGGCGTTACAGAGGGAGGCTGTCTGGTGAAGATGATAGGGTGTACCTGTCATCCAGGGAAAGGGGGCCCCCAGGGAGGCAGGGGGTGAGAGAGAAAACAAGTGTTATTAAGGATCCTGCCTGTTCCCAGTTCTCCTGCCTTTTGCTCTGGAGAGCTGAATCCCAGAGCAGATATCAACATGCTCTCCAGCTCTGCCCCGTACCCTGTGATGTAACCAAGGTGAGGGGATTTGTTTGCCTTCCTCCTCCACATTACCCCCTTGGTGAGAAAATGAGAAGAAAGTGCAGGTTGATCACAGAGCCATGCCCTCCCACAAGTAGGCTGGGGATTGGGATTGCCAACGCCATGCAGAAGTCCTGCGGCAGATGACGGGGAGGAGTCTGCGGCTTGCTGCGGCCCAGCACAGAGCAATGGGGCCGAGGAAAACAGGCTGGGCCTGGGCGCCCATAACCCTCTGCACACAGAAGATGAATCACAGAGCTTCTGCCCCAGCTGCAGGCTCGCAGAGCGAGCTGTCAGGGAAAGCCCAGGCCAGCTGGGGCCGAGGGCGCTCCTGATGGAGGCTGCGATTCTCCCCCCTCTATACCTCCCTCTGCAGTGCTAAAAGGCATGGGGCAGGGGGCAAAGACCAAAAGTCTCCCCAAGGCAGCTGCTCCCCAGGACCCTCAAGCCCTTGGTCCAGAAAGCAACCACAATGAACTTCCCACAGCACCTCTCTGCATGACCTCACGGATCACTTCTGAAGACTGCAAAACTCTCCTCAGGTCTCTTCCCACCATGTGTATGGTTTACCGTCCTCTGGGGCAGTAATTATCCTTCTTTCCCATGGCAAAGGGAAATGAGGCCCAGAGCTGTGAAATTAGGATTTTTAAAAAATTCCTGCTGCACTCTGCGCTGCATGAAGCACCTCCACACACACTCTGTTGCCCAGCCTGGGCAGAGACACTCGGCCCCACTTCATGGATGAGGAACGGCGGCTCCGGGGAGAGGATGTGCCCAGAGACAGAGACAGACCAGAATCTGCTCCTTACCCTCACAAGGATTTAGTGTACCCTGACTGAACCACCCAGCCTCCCAGTAGAGCCTTCCAAGAGGTTGACCACTGGCGCAGGCCTGGTGCCAGGTGGCGGACAGGTAGCCACCTGACTGGAGGGCTTTTCAGTGTGTCTGGATTTCTTTGAAGCTCTCAAGCACTCAAATGAAAGCATTTATAATTTCCCCACTACTGAAGTAGAAGGTAAATGCCATAGGTTTAGAAATACCGTGTCATAGGGCACCTGGGTGGCTCAGTTGGTTAAGCGACTGCCTTCAGCTCAGGTCATGATCCCAGAGTCCTGGGATGGAGTCCCGCATCGGGCTCCCTGCTCTGCGGGGAGCCTGCTTCTCCCTCTCCCACTCCCCCTGCTTGTGTTCCCTCTCTCGCTGTGTCTCTCTCTGTCAAATAAATAAATAAAATCTTTAAAAAAAAAAAAAAAAAAAAGAAATACCGTGTCATTCTCCTAAACCTTGTTCTTCCTTACCCAGGATGAGTTAAAGGCTTTTCAATGCCAAAGTCCCCCTTGACTACACAGGTCAGGGTGTTCAGAAAGAGGCTCCTGGGGCTTCTCTATTTGGGGCTGCATCCAGACACTGTCCACACAGCCTGGGCCACTCACCTCACTGCCTCTCATTTTTCCAGGCCCCCAAGGCTTGCTGCTTGCCACTTCTGGGCCTGGAAGATTGGGTGCAGGTGAGGTGGGAAGGAGATGGAGGCATGCCCCTGGGCCAACCTGGGCCCTTGGCCGATTACTAACGAATGAGGAGATTTCTTTTCAAAGTGGAGTGTCTAGAAACTTGTTTCCATAACACAAACCCAGCAGTTATCTAGAAGTGCTCACATCTGTTAAGGAAACATGAACTTCTTCCTCAGACTCCACCTACTATACATCTTATTTAAAAAACCTTTTGATTCTATTTATGTCAAAAATAAACTCCACAGTTGGGGCGCCTGGGTGGCTCAGTCTGTTAAGCGACTGCCTCTTGGTTTTGGCTCAGGTCATGATCTCATGGGTTGTGAGATCGACCCCCACATGGGGCTCCACGCTCAGCAGGGAGTCTGCTTGAAGATTCTCTACCTCTGCCCCTTCCCTCAGTTGTGTGTGCACATGCTCACTCTCAAATAAATAAATCTTTTAAAAATTTTTTAAAAAAGATAAACCCCATGGCAAAGTACATGTATCTGTACAGAAGGTCTGGAGGGTAAGACAGCAAAATGATAAACACGATGACTCTGGGTCACTTCCAGGTTTGGGAATCACGGTAAAAGGCTTTGGACCGTTGGCTGAAATCCAGGTTCATCCATTTCTTAGTGGTATTATCTCAGACAAGCATCTTCACCTTCCAGACTCGGGATCAAGTAGGAAATGGGGAGAAAGATATCTGCCTTGCAGGATTGTTGTCAAGGCTGGGGATGACACACATCATATACTAGCACATAGCACAGACTCAGGAAGTGCTGGCTATGATTTATTATTACTTCTGTAAAAAGGGACGGTTGCCAAAAGGCCCCCTCTAGCCTCCTGTAGCTACAGAAACTGTCTCCTGCTGAAGGAGAGAACTAAGCTCATCACTCCTCATTCTACAGTCCTAGTTTTGCCGTTGCTTCTCCAGAGTCACCCAGAGTCACTGGCCATTGAGCTAAAGTGTGTTGGCTATTCTACATTTGCTTCACCCACACCCTCACCCCAAATCCATTCTCCTCCCCCTTCTCCAGCAGCTCTATGGCCTGTGGAATGACCTCTGACTTCCAGCTGGGATCTGCTAGGAGGAAGCCCTAGCACAAGATCTGGGCATTTAGTCCCCCCTCACTCCCCACTGCGCCAAATCTCTGGAGGTGGCTCTGTCCTTCTTACAGCCACAGCACCTGTCAGGAAGTCCCTCTTCCATGATTCTACCTCATGCCGCCTCTGGAAGCAGTCCCTTCATGACACCCTCTTCAGATAAACTTTTCGAGGATGCCATCTGCCTACTGCCAGGACCCTGACCAAAACAATGAGGGAAGAGGTTCTCTCAGTGGGAACTGTAATACTGTTAACATGGCTTCAGAAAAGGGAGACACTGAAAATAATTATAAGCTTTGGAGAAAGATTAATCATGCCCAACTCAGAGTAGGACTCTGATTTTCATCCCTGGAACCTCTAGGAATTGAAGGGATTTGCATCTAAGTAGAGAGATCACTGGAAAAAAAACAGCCTGAGCCTAGAGATCCTGACTTTTCCACAGTGGGAAGCCCACCTCCCCCTCTCTGAAGCGATAAGAACCCCAGGGCAGGAGAGGGAGAAACTCCATCCGTGCTGATCACTTCTGTGTCCGGCATCATGTAAGTTGTCCTACATAGACCGTCTCACTTGGAATGGACAACAACTTCATAAGTACGACTACTATCTCCAATTTTCAGGTAAGGAAACAGAGTCATAAAGATACTAATGATCTTGCCTAAGGTCACACAGCTGGTAAATGGAAGGAGGATCTGAGCAGTCTAACCCGAGTCTGCGTGCTCCTAACCAGTGTGTTATATGCATCCCCCAGGGGAAGGCTGGGAAAGGCAGTTGAGAGCCAGGAGACGCGAAGGAAGAGGGCAGAGTACAGCCTCTTCCTAACTGCCTCGGCTTCTGATGGTGCCTTCCCACCATGAAAGGCTCCCCACAGTGGAGACGGAGTTGTAGGGACACATTTCAGCCACTGACCATGATCATCAGCCACAGAGATTAACCAGAATGGAGAGTGTGTAAAAACAAAATGCTCTAAGGGACTGTGGCTTGCGAAGACAGACTGTGATAAAGTAGGATTCCTTGCAGTATTACCAAATACCAATCCAAATCCTGTCTGAACCCTTTAGTCTGCAAGAACTCTATGTGTAGACCCCTCCAATAACACACAGCATAAGGGCAAATGTTACCCAAGTTTGAAAAGCGATCCAGAGACAAATGCCTAAACAATGTTTTTGAGGAAGAAAAACAAATATTGTTGGACACACCTGGCAAATTCATCCACAGAGAAATTATCGGTAATTCTATCACTTTCAAAGGAAAATAATCCCTTGGGCCAAATAAAAAAAAACACCAAGAACACACTACATCTATTCAATGCCATCCTAAATCTAACCCAAGTACAGTGCTTGTTAACAGGCCCTTATTCCACCTGCAAAGTCAGCAGCATCCTTCTTACACCTCGAAATTTAATAAATGAGACCACAGGATGTTACAGACTGAAGTATAGCTCGAGTCAAGCACAACAGAATAAACATAACTGCAAAATGATTTATAGTCTGGACACAGTGGCTGAGTCCTGACTCTCATTCTGCTTCACATAACATTTGCTTTTTCTCTGCTTAAATCTACCTCCCTCTTGCTGAAAAGGGAAGGTGCACAGGTGAGTGGATGAAAGATTCAGCCTTGTGCATATTACATATAGTTTGGTCATGCAAGGAGAAAATAAACTGACAAGGAACAGTACTTGTACTGAATATGAGAAAACAGCATATTAAGATATAATGTCAAATGGTTTCCCAGGATTAACACTCTGCCAACCAATCTGCCAATCTCTGTACGTGTTTTTTCCTAATGCAATTTTGAACCACTCTGTATTCTAGCTTTTTGACTGGGTGACTGCTACACTGAACTCATTCTGCAAACAAAGCTGGCTGCAGAGATTTTAGGAGCAGCAAAGGGTCACCAAAAGTGATATGCAAAGCCTTCTGGGCTCCATCTTACCAGTTGAGTCAGCCTGAGAAGCCTTGCCACTCCTCTGCTCCTCAGCACTGATGAGCTGCAGGTCTGTGTATGAGGGATCAAAACTAGGACTACTGGTATCTTCAGAACGTGTGGTCCAGCTGCTCTCGGAGGTCAGAGGGCATCTCCTCAGGGAGTCGAAGGAAGGGCACGTCCAGCAGGGCACAGTCAATGGTAGGGCTGGGGACAGACCAAAACCCAAAAGCATACAACATAAATAGTTGTGCTCTGTTTATCTTTAGTGCTTGTCTTACCTTGATGGTGCTCAGAGCCTATGAAATCGCAACGGCCATATAAGGCAAGGAAATGATGGCAATATCACTCATGATAGACAGGGGAAAATGATGGACTGAGAGCCCACGGTGAGTCAGTACCACAGAGAAGGGGGTCTCATGACTCTCAAATTGAAGAAAAATCTCACTAAAGCAAAGTAGTGATCTATCAGCTCTACTTCTATTTCTAAACTGAGATTTTAGCTTCATCCAAACCAAAACTTTCACCCTTACCCTTACCCATTCTTAGTGGCATGCCAACAATCTCAAGAAAATTCACCAAATTACACTGCAAAATCAGAGCTAGGTTAGGTTAAGGGATAAGAGAAGATAGGTGAATATGTATGTATTCGCCTAGGAATGTGATATGCTCCTGCTTGAGCCTGACTACAACTGGAGATTCTGCAGACTGTTACATATACAAATTGAGATTCCTGGAGCTGCTGATTCATAATACAATGAACAAGAACTTCCAGGGGGAAATGCACAGGGCTTGACTCTCTCCTGAACCCTGAGCACCAAATTCAGCCTTTCAAAACCACTCTGGAAAGTTTCTTTTTTTTAAATGAAATTTTCTAATGTTCCTCATTTGTCTTCAGTGAATAACCTACCACATGGTTTCTCCCTGGTGTTACATGAGGATCTTGTTGCAAATGTATTGACAAGTACCAAAAACAAGCGCCGAAGGGAGTGCGGACAGGGAAGGAAGAACAAAAGAGAAAGATCTAGCATTTCTTGAGTCCTCATGAAATGTCAGGCACTTTTACAAATGTTACCGCATTTCACCACCAATCCTGAGAGACAGGCAGTGGTCTTATTTGACACAAAGGAAAACTGACTCAAGAGAGGTTAAATAGCTTGTTCAAGAAGGGTCAGTTCTCTGGGGGGCCTGGGGGGCTCACTCAGATGAGTGTCCAATTTCTGCTCAGGTCATGATCTCAGGGTCATGGGATTGAGCCCTGTGTCAGGCTCTGTGCTTGGCGCAGAGTCTGCTTGTCCTTCTCCCTCTGCTCCTCCTCTTTCCCTCAAAAATAAATAAAGTAAGTGAAATCTTTAAAAAGGGGAGGGAGGGTCAGTTCTCCTAGCTGGAGAATCAAAATTATAGAGTTGGCTTTAGAGAAATTTGGGTTAAGAGAAAATTGGGAAAAAAGAATAAATAGCAATATATGTGACATGGAACAAATATGAAACCACAGAGGATTTTCATTCTGTATTCTCTTAGACAGTTACAAGACATGTAGGTCTTCTCTGTCTGGAGTGCTCATGGCTCACCCCTGCTCTCTCTTAAAAATGTTACCCTCTCAGTAAGGTATTCCTGAGTTCTTCTCTCCGAAGATGCAAAGTCCCTTTTCTGCTTCATTTCTCCTTAGCATTATCACCATCTAATGTACTACATATCCAGTATCTTCCCCACTAGAATTTAAGCTCCTTGGTGGGAAGGCAGGGATTTTGGCCCATTTTGTTTACTTCTGCACCCCCATTCCTAGAATAATGCCTGGTGTGAATAGGTACTCAATGAATATTTGTTGGTTATGTCAACAGAAACACCAGAAATCACTCCTAACAGTCCATGCTAAGTAAAGACTGTTTAAATTTGTACCTATAAAACTCAAAAGGCTAAAGAAGAAAAAATAAACAGCCAAAAAGCCAAAAGCGAAGCTGAACTTGTAATGGCTTTTTATAGGACTGCTATTTCCTATAGTATAAAGGATTAGACACTTTAAGCTATTAGGGAAACAGAATTAAAAGATTGGGTAAAATGTACTAACACTATTTAAAATACATTACAGCACGAGCAAGAAAGCAAAGAATTGTCAGAGGCCAAGTTCAAGTCAGAACCCAGAATGGTAAATAGCACACAACCTGATTTTCATACTCTGGGGCTTTTGAACAAACCAGGGAGACTCTTCAGCTTGAGTTTTTTTAAATGTCTTGTGAAGAAGGCAAAAGGAGGAAAAACCTAGGACTAACTCAAGATGGGAAATCTAACGGAAGATTTGATGCATGAAGCTTGAATTCCCAAAGGGATCTGTTCAAGGGTAGATTAGGAATAAGTCCCACCCCCAAGCTAAGGATAGCAAAGAAAATTGTCAGCCTTAAGCCTGGGTGCAGGGTAGAGAAAACAAATCTCCTGAGAATTTATAACTATAAGCTGTCCCACATAGGGACTTGCAGCTAAAACTACTTGTGTGGTCTGAAAACCTTCCAGTCTGAGAACACAGCTGAAGTATTTCCAGGTTGGTAGTGACCTCAGGCACCTGGGAAGAGCAAATACTAATCCTTTCTGGAGGAAGATACCTCAAAGCCAGCCTTCCAAGACAGAATGTTCCTCAGTTTCACATGGAGGGGAGGGAGGGGTGTAGCAAACAGAATCAAACCTGCAAAGAATTCAGACACTAGAATTACTAAGCAGGAAATATAAGTATGTTCACTATGCTTAAGGATACAAGAAAAGAATAAAAGAAAATGAAAATATTAGAAAAGAACACACAGAACTGAAAAAGAACTAAATGAGCTTCTGGAGAAGGAAAATATCACTGTAAATACAAAATTGTCCAGAAGGCATAGAAAGACAGAGAGGAAAACATGAAAGACAGATTAAAACACACGGGAACCAAGTGGCCGGTTAGCTCAGTTGGTTAGAGCGTGGTGCTAATAAAACACACGGGAACTGTACCTGGCTGGCTCAGTCCATAGAGTGTGCGACTCTTGATCTCAGAGTCTGAGATCCTATGTTTGAGTGTAGAGCTTACTTAAAATTAAAATCTTTAAAATACATGGGAGAGGGCGCCTGGGTGGCTCAGTTGGTTAAGCGACTGCCTTCAGCTCAGGTCATGATCCTGGAGTCCCGGGATCGAGTCCCGCATCGGGCTCCCTGCTCGGCAGGGAGTCTGCTTCTCCCTCTGACCCTCCTCCCTCTCATGCTCTCTGTCTCTCATTCTCTCTCTCTCTCAAATAAATAAATAAATAATAAAATCTTTAAAAAAAAAAATACATGGGAGAGAAAGCGGGAAGGTCTTGTAGGTATCTATATAACCTGAGTTCCTAAGAAGAGTGTGAGAATGAGAGGCAATATTTAAAAAAACAAAACAAAACAAAACCACTGACTGAGAACTTCCCAGAACTTATGAAAGATTTTATTTGTCAGATTAGAGATTCCATGGTATCTCAAGCAGGGTAACCAAAAATAACTGTGCAAGTAGACATCAAAATCATACAAGACCAAAGACAAAGAGAAGATCTTAAATAAGATTACTTTCAAAGGAATGATGATTAGATTGACTACCACCTTCTCAATAAGAGATGCCATTGCACACTTCAATGAGCTGATAGAAAATAACTGTCAAATAGGATTATATGCACAGTGAGGAGATCTTCAGAGGTCAATGGAATAAAAAGACAATTTAGACAAACAAAAACTACAATTAATTTAAAAGAAGGAAAGAAAGATGAGAAAAAGAAGCATGGTATTACAGAAATAAACTATATCAGTGCTTGATAATAAACATATATGGACTAAAAGTTCCAGTTAAAAGAAAAAGACTATCAAGCTGAAAAAACAAATGAAATCCAATATGCTGTTTACAAAGGACACATCTAAAATACAAAGATTTGTCAACGATGAAAGTAAAGGGATGAGAAAGTCATACAAGACAATATATTAATGAAAAGAACCTGATCTATTGTAGCCTATAGACTTTAAAGTAAAAAGCAGTACTAGAAAGGGTCACAATAAAATTACATGTTTTAATTCATCAGAAATATATGATAACAATCCTAAATTGGTATATATTTAATAACTTAGTCTCAAAATTATTAATACAAAAACTGACAGAACTGCAGAAAGCAAGAAATGTCCATCATCATAATGGGAGATTTTTAAACACACCTCTCTCAGTAATTGATAGATCAAGCAGGCAGAAAAATCAGCAAGGAAACAGAAGATATAAACAACAAAATGAACAAGCTGATCTAATGGTCATACATAGACCAACAGATGAAGAATACATATTCTTCATAACCCACACCTAGAACTCTTATGGCCAGTGACCACATGCTATGACATAAAGCAGATTTTAACAAATAACAAAAACTGGTATCAAACAGACCATGAACACTGATCACAATACAATGAAGTTTCTAGTTATCCAAACCACTTATCTAGATATAACTAGCATCTATTTAAACTAGAGAGAAGACAATTTGAAAAATTTAGAAACTAAGAAACATACTTTTAAATGATTTATTGGTCAAAGAAGAAATATTAATATTAGAAAATATTCAGAACCAAACAATAATGAAAATAGTATACGTGAAAACTTTAAGAATGTAGGTAAGCAGTACTATCAGGAACAGCTGTATTGCTTATATTAAAAAAGAACTGAAATTTAAT
Source organism: Mirounga leonina (assembly GCF_011800145.1). Classification (NCBI taxonomy): domain Eukaryota; kingdom Metazoa; phylum Chordata; class Mammalia; order Carnivora; family Phocidae; genus Mirounga; species Mirounga leonina. The sequence goes on along the minus strand of NW_023270825.1, from coordinate 20,913,274 downwards.
ACAATATGCTTCCAACTTATTGAGTTACAAAAGGAGCTGCAAAATAAAATAAAGAGTATTAGAAAGGAAATAACAAACATAAAAGCATAAGTTACTGAAATTTAAAAAGTACATCGATAAAGGGTTCTTTAAGAAGACTATGTAATAGAATTGAAAAACTGTCAAGAAAAATCTAGAAAAAAGGGCACAAATAACCTTAAGAATGAAAAAAGACATAATTACAAATGCTATATACATGTAGAAGGCAATGAGGAGAAATAATGAATGTCTTTACATCAATACATTTGAAAAAAAGATAACACTGTAGAAGTTCTAGGAAATTATAACTTCAGAACTGATTCAAGAAGAAAGTCAAAAACCTGACTTGTCCAATAATCATCAAATACAGTGAATCAATCCTTAAACTGTCATAAGGAAATGTCAGGCCAGGTGGTTTTACTGAAAAATTCTATCAAATTTTAAAGAAAAAAAAATATTTCAGTCTTTCAGAGTACAAAAAAATAGAGATCCCTCATCAACTCACATTACGAGCAAACTTTAAAGAAAAAAATATATTTCAGTCCTTCAGAGTACAAAAAAGAGAGACCACTCATCAACTCACATTATGAGGTAAGGATTTCCTGACATCAAAACCTGACAAAGTATATCTGATTTATACTTATATTATCCAAAATGAGAATTACAGGTCAGCCTCAATCATGGACATAGATACAAGAATCCCAAATAAATTATTATCAAAGAGAATCTAGAGACTGATGAAAAGGAGAATTACATCATGACTAAATTGGATTTATCCAGTGAATGCAAGGTTGGTTTAACACAGTATTTCTCAATTTTTTTTCATTACTGCTCCACTGACAAATTTTTTCCCCAATCATCCTCTCCCTTGAAGTACCCCCTCGCCAGTGGAATATCATGACCAGGAAATTGGTATTAATACAACCTACCAATCTCACTCATATTTCCCCAGTTTTACCTGTACTTAGGTATGTATTTAGTTCTATGTCATGTTATCAGTGTGTAGGTTATGTATCTACCATCACAGTCAGGATGCAGAACAGTGCCATCACCACAAGGAATGCTGACCTTTTATATTCATTTCTACCTCTTCTCCTCATGCCCTGTTCCTAACCTAGGGCAACCATTAACTTGTTTTTCCATTTCTATAATTTTGTCATTTCAAGAATGCTATATAAATGGAATCATGCAGTATGTGACCTTTTAGGATTGGCTGTTATTATTCATCATAATGCCTCTGAGATTCATTCAAGGTATTGAATGTATCAACACTTCATTCCTTTAGATTGCTGAGTAGTGTTCCACGGTATGGACTAACCACAGTTAGTTTGGCTGTTTCTGGTTCTTAGCTATTATGAATAAAGGTGCTTTGAATATTCATGTACGGTTTTTGTATAGGTTTTTATATGAACCTAGGTTTCCATTTCTCTGGGGTAAATGCCCCAGAGTACATCTGCTAGGTCATACAATGGGTCATTCATGTATTGCTGGTGAGAATGTAAACTGTAACAATGACTTTGGAAAACAGTTTGACAGTTCCTTATAAAACTAAATATGCAATTAATTTCTCTGCATCCTCACTAGCATTTAGTATTACCACTATTTTTAAGTCATCTAATATGTGTGTATGATAACTCATTTTATTCGCATTTCCCTATTGATAATGATATTGGACATATTTCCAGGTGCTTATTTGCCATCTGTATATCCTTCCCAGTGAAACATATGTTTATGTCTGTTGCCCATTTTCTAATTAGATTGCTTGGTGTTTTTTACTGTTGAGTTTTGAGTTTTCTTTATATATTCTAGATACCAGTCCTTTGTTGGATATGTGGTTTGCAAATATCTTCTCCCAGTCTATAGCTTCTTTCTTTATCCTCTTAACAGGGCCTTTTATAAAGGAAAAGTTTTAATTTTGATGAGGTCCAGTTTATCAATTCCCTTTTAAATTTTAATAAGACAGATATACTGTATATCTATCATGTATTATATATATAACTATGCTATACACATAAAAAGAATAAGATTTCTTTGCCCCCCCCCCAAGAACTATTTTTAGCCCCATTAGAGGTAATATCACCCTGTTGATAATGTGTGGGTTAACGTTACTAAATCAATTAATGTAACTCGCCATAATAATATATTAAAGGAGTAAAAAACCATATTATCATCATAATACATACAGAGAAAACACTGAGTAAATTTTAGTATTTATTCACGGTAGTAATTTTTGGCAGACTAGAAACAGAAGAAGCTCCCTAAACCTAGGAGAGCTAACCCCAAAACCCTCTGCAAACACCGTGCACTGCTGGAGAGCTTTCCCTTGCAGATCTGATCAAGATGGTGGGTACCCGCTACTACTTCTATTCAACATTCTATTTGTGGTCAGAACCTACATAGTAAGGCAGTAAAAAAAAAAAAAAAAAAAAAAAGGAGTGACAAAAACCAAACCTATTCTTTGCAGATGATATTTTTGTGTACAGAAAATAACCAGGAAACCCTAATAAATTATCAAATAATTTTAGCACAGTACTTGTGTTTTTAAAAATAAATATATAAAAATAATTGCATTTCTGAAAATTAAAGAAATATATAGAAAATTAAACTTAAAACAAGGTAGCATGTATAATAGCAACAAAAATATCAAGCATATATCGTAATAAATCTAACAAAAGATGCACAAGTCCTCAGAGGAGATACTCCTAAAGTTTATTAACAGATTGTACAGAAGATCTAAATAAGTGGAGAGATATAATTAGGTTCAAGAAAGTTAATGTTGTGAAGATGTTAATTCTCCCCAAATTGGTTTATAGATTTACTACATTCTCAATCAAAATCCTTGCATATTTTTCCTCATATTAATAAGCAGAATCACACTTCTTAGATATGAACAAAGTAGAATTTTAATAACATATGTTAAAAATGAATAAAATATTAGAAATAATAGTAAAATATCATATAGAAAAAAATGAAATTAAACTCCTACTTCACACCAAATGGAAAAATCAATTCTAGGTGGATTGAATATAAAGCATAAAAGGCTCCACAAGAAATATTTTAGGAGTGCCTGGTTGGCACAGCTGGTTGAGGTCCAACTCTTAGTTTTGGCTCAGGTCATGATCTCAGAGTTGTGAAATCAAGCTCTGTATCAGGCTCCAAGCTCGGCACAGAGTCTGCTTGAGACTATCTCTCTCTCCCTTTGCCCCTCTCCCCCATACTCACATGTGTTCTCTCTCTCTCTCTCAAATAAATACATAAATCTTTTTTTTAATGATTTTATTTATTCATTTGAGAGAGAGAGAAACAGAGAGAGCACAAGCAGGGGGAGAGGCAGAGGGAGAGGGAGAAGCAGACCCCCTGCTGAGCTGGGAGCCCAATGTGGGGCTCAATCCCAGGACCTTGAGATCATGACCTGAGCCAAAGGCAGACTCTTAACCATCTGAGCCCCTAAATACATAAATCTTTAAAAAAAAAAAAAAAAAAGAAATATTTTAGAAGACATATACCCAAATATGCTCATGACATCAGGATAGGGAAAGATTTCCTTTACCGAGACACAGAAAGCACTAAGCATAAAAACAAACAAATTTCGTATCATTAAAATTAAGAACTTTTTACAAAAGGAACCATAAAGAGAGTGAAAGACCATCTACTTTATCCTACATCCATGTGTAGGAGATACTGCCATATATCATATCTACATGATATGATATATGGCTCAGTCAGGTAAGCAACTGCCTTTGGCTCAGGTCATGATCTCAGAGTCCTGGAATCGAGTCTCGCCTTGGACTCCCTGCTCAGCAGGGAGCCGGCTTCTCCCTCTGCCTGCCTGCTCCCCCTGCTTGTGCTTTCTCTAACAAATAAAAAATTTTAAAAATCTTAAAAAAAGAAAGAAAAGAAATCTCAGATGAATCACTTTATTTAGGTTCTGAAGTGAATGTCCTCAGCCACAAGATGAGTTGAACTATTGAGAGGAAGTGTGGAGCCTGAAGCTGACTCTTCTCCCAGGGGCCAGGCCTTTGATACTTGGGCCAGAGGACAGCAGATTGCTGTCACCAGGGCTCTTCACAGCCACATCCATCCAGCAAAGAATAAAGTGAAAAAAGATAGAAATCTGCGACTCCTCCTTTCCTAAGAGCTTAAGTACAAGGACCTTGGGTCCAGACTGCCTGTCTCATTCTACATCTGGTCTTGCATCCTGAAGCAAGTTACTTAATCTATCTGTTCTGCTGTAAAGTTTTCACCTTTAAAAATGGGACTTAAAACTGTACCCACGTGGAAAAGTGTCTGCACAAAGGAAGCACTGAAAAGGGGTCAAGTGGGTTATTACTTCCAGACCTAAACTTAGGTCCAAATCTACTTGAAATCTCCACTTGGGTCTCCAACCTTACCTATCTGAAACTAAGTTCCTGTTATCCCCTTCACACCAGCTCCTTCATCCCTCTAGATGCTCAGAACAAACCCATTGAGCCACCCTTGATTCTTCTCACATTTGGCCCATCACAACTTCTGCTAGTCCTCCATTCAAAATACATCTGGAATCCAATCACTTCCCACCATCTCCAAGCTACCACCCTGACCCAAGACACTGCTGTGTGACCCAGACTAACGCCATCCCGGGACAGATCTGCGGAAAAATCTGCATGACGACCTGACGTCTTCTTGAGCACAGCCCCATCCCCCAACATTCTTTCTTGTCTAACCTCACCCTTAAGTACACCCTTGGGGCTTAACGTCCTCAATCAGCGCAGGAGAGATGACTGTGACACACAACTGCTCTCAAACATTCCCCCTGGGGTGGTCTACCCGCACTACTCCCCAGCCTCTAGGACTACAAAAGCAGGTCTTATGGGAAGTGGGGTCACAGAGACCTACTCAGCTTGCAGCTGCCCAAGACATGCGTCTGTCCCTAAGTCCCTTTAATAAACCATTTCTTATCAAGGTGGACCTGTTGGCCTTTCTCTCTGGCCTTAGGGCTCCTGTGGCCTTTGGAGGTCATTTTTGCACATCCCCTTCATGGAAAAACCATCCCTTCTGGAAGGTGACGGGGGCCCCCCACCAAGTCACCCTGCTTCCCCAAGTGTCCTCCTCCTCTCAGTCTGTTCTCACCAGAGCAACAGCCACACAGCTTTCATAGAATTACCTGTTCACATCAAAGTCAGACCTCACCACATCACTGCTCAAACTCTGATGGCTTCCCACCTCATCCACATCGAAAGCCAAGGTCCTCCCTGTACCCTCAAAGCACCTCGTGGTCTAAGTCCTCATGACCTCTCCACCCCATACTCTTCTCTTCTCCCCATGTCACTCCACTCCAGTCACATACCACCAACACGACACCGCACCCCTTCAGAGGTTCATCATTTACAGTTCCTTTCACCTGGACAGCTCCTTCCCCAATTTCTGCAAGGCTCACTCCTCACTTCCCCCATGTCTTCACCCAAAAGTTACTGCTCAGAGACTCACTCCCTGATCTTATGTAAAACTTCACATCCTCCCTCACTCCATTCTCTTTCTTTCCCTCATGTTTCTCTCCTTCCTGCTAACCACACTGTCTAACACACTTACACTGTATCTACATACTTATTGTGTTTCTGGTATGGCTTCTCCAGCAGAAAGTACGCTCCATGGGGCCAGAATATTCCACTGTATCCCCAGTGCCCTGAACAGTGACTGGCACATAGTGAGAATTCAAAGCACCACTGGTTGAATGAATAATAAACTGACAAGCTGTCAGCTAAAACAATTAATACAGCAACTACAATATTTTCTTCTTATCCTTTGGGATCCTAGACTAAAATTTAAATACTTATATACATTTTGATGCCATATTCTTTATTTATACTTTGATGTCTACTCACTAGGGCTATATGATTTCTCCAATGCTGTAAACATGCCCACGCATTAATATAAAATAGATCTAATTCCATTCTTCATTTGTGGTCCCATGGTAGCTCATAGTTGGCAATACCAAGCAGCTGTCCCAGGACTGGTTCAGAGGAGCTCTTGCTTACCCCAGAAGGCTTCACTGGTAACAGACTGCCCAACCATTAGGTAACCTCCGCATGGGGAGAGCAGGGACTATGGCCAATTTTCTCATAATTGCATTCCCAGCACCTAAATATTTTTTGCATGAATGAATTAGTTAATTAATGCATGCTTGGCAGTTTATTGTGTTTTGTGTCCCATGCTGAGGGTGAGATAGGCCACAAGGACCCCTTGGGTAAGCTAGCACATTCTGGAAGAGGAGAATATTGGAGTTTTTGTAAAATACTTAAAGTCCCTTTTAGATAACTGGAAGAAGTCACTTTCAAAAGATCCTCTCCCCTGCCCAAATGGCAGGATGATAGCTTCAAATATGACAAAAATATTAATGGACAGTTTTAATTGTGCTTTCTAAGGCAGCTCCCAGAAGGAAAAATACGTGTGTTTGTATATGTATCATAGTTATGTTATGCGTATATTATATACACATGTGTATGTAAGCACATGTAATGCACATATACTATGTGTGTATACATATGTATGTGTATCTGTGCGCTATGTATACGCACATTTGTGTGTGTGCATTCTGTGTATAATAATGGGAAATCAAAACTGATGACAGCTGATAACTGAAGGGCATGACGGGGAAGAGGCCAGCCTAGTTTCTTTGCCTATTTTGTTAAAAAAATAATAACACCTTCACTGAGGATTCCATGCCTCAAGTTCTACCTAACAGCTCATTTGCCCCATAAATAGGAGTCAGTCATTCTGCGGGATGTTTCATATACATCTTTCATCTTTCATTCATTAATCCAACAAACACTAAGTGAGTACCTACTAAGTTCCATGCTCCATATTCCGGGATAGAGAGTAAATGAGATAGACAGTATCTCTCTCCTCTAGTGGGGAAGAGAGACAATAGACAAACAAACAACCTAATTTCAGGTAGAAACATGGGCTATAAAGATATTTAATGCAGGAAAAAGGGGGTGGGGGCGAGGGGAAATGATGCTTGAGCAGAGCTCTGAGTGAAAATGTAGGGGAAGAGTTCTGGGGGCCAAGGAACCAGCAAGAGCAGAAATGAGCTTGTCAGGAACAGCAGGAGAGGTAGTGATTAGAGCAGAGTGGTGCCCAGTGGAGAGAGGCAGAGGGCATCAGGCCCCAAGGAAGAAGGGCTTTGTTAGAACCCATTCCTCAGTACATCACTGTCAACGATGGATTCCGGAAAGGTCATTAATTACTCCTAAAAGCAGAGAACAATTCAAGGTATTAAATGAAAATAAAACGTCCTCTATTGAAGAGGGAAATACATATGCCTGCCAAATGCAATGGGCCTTGGCTACATGTTCACCAAATGATTGGGATCTTAGTCCACTCCCACCCACCAATTCCCCCTCAGTAGCCAGAATAAAAAGTATAACAGAAATTAACCACTGGGCTAGTCGTCTTCAGGATTAAATCTCTCAGCTGTCACCCCTGCCTCCCTCTTAAAGGCTGACATCATCCCTGGTCTTCCCCCAAACAAGCGGCTCTTTCTCTGGTCCCAGATAATTAGCTTCCCCAGACACAATGGGAAGGCCTTAGCCCAAGCTTTTGGGGAAGACATTCGAAGCACAAGGAAATACTAGTGTTTTGCTTGGGCTGTGCAACAAATGTTCCGGAAATGAAAATTTTTTTATGCTTGTAATTATGCGTATCCTGCAGCATCTGCATAATGGGTCCAATTCAGCCTTGGCCTTGCCCAAAATTGCCATGTCTGTGGAGGAAGGTCAGTGCATAACACGATGAGTGAACAGGAAGCTTCATGCTGAAAATAGTGCCACAATTTTTTCCTTTTAATTTTGGGAATGAACTTTGCTCTTTCAAGTCCATTTATCTGCATGCATTTGCAAACATATTCTAAGCACACACATACACTTGTAAAATGCATATACATGGAATCAGCCTTTGCTCTGAGAGGATCTTTATAAAGACTTTAGGTGATATGTAAGCTGACTGCTACATTCCTCCTGGCACATGGTGGAATTTTAAAACGTAGGAGACAAAATACTAAATTAGGAGAACTTTTTGCCACCAGGGAAACTCAGAAACACTAGTGCTAAGGGGCCCAATGTGAATAAAATACCACCTGGGGTTAGGTTCATTTTCAAAAATATTTCTTTAGAGAACAATATAGAGATTCTATTTTGATTTGAACAGATTCACCAGAAGTTTGGTGGGTTGTTTTGTTTTTTTCTTGTTTAACACTTTGGATCTGCTGTGTTCTGCTGCTCTTCTAAGGTTTAGCAGAACATCTGTGCATTAGGATTTGGGGTTCAGCAAATGAGTGTTCAGTTAAATTTCTTGACATTTTCCAGTGGGTAACCCAGTTCAATCACATGGCATTTTCAGACTAAGATGTGAACAGTATTCTTGTGGCTCCTTTAAGTCTTAAGTTTAAGTGTTTGGCAGTTAAGGTTCTAATAAAAATCTTTTTTGTTTAAAGAGAATACTTATCAACATGGCCTGAGCCAAAGTGTTCTTATTAAGTCAAAGAGATATGAATTCCACATTCGGCCTCCATCAGATTTCAGAGGTTTTAATGGAGGAACCCATATTTACAAAAGGGGCACAACTTCATATGCGCCTCATTCCTAGCATCCTCAGGTCCAAGAATTGATGCCAGCAATCTTTCTTATATATGTAGTTACCAAAAGGCTTTGTCACTCAATTGACTGATTTTATTCATATTTTTTCTGAGAGAGATGATGTGTCTCCGTTTTCCCAGACCAATGGTGACGGCACTTACTCATTTCAAATCTTGCACTAGTTGAAATCCAAAACAAAGGTGTCCCCCTGATGGACTTAAAGCATTTCTGGAGTTGTCTTCCCCATCAGCTGTTGCTCCTCATTTTCCAGTCAACCTTGGTATGCTTCAGTGCAAGATAAAATCAGGAGCCAGGTCACCAAGGTGGGGAGGAGCAACTCCCTGTCTTATTTAAGTGCCCCAGGGCAGCTTCCGACAATCATATGCCACGAAAATAAGAGATTTACCACTAGTGACAGTCTCTTTGTCCCTTACTCCACTGTGCCTTCAGCCTCCTTGCATTTTAACTTGAGCAAGTAGTACAGTCCCATTCCAGGCTGAAATCCAATGCTCTCTTGGTTTTATCTGTAGGTGGCACAGCTTAAAAGATAAATTCTTTTGGTTTTTTGCTCTTCGTCTGCCAGGAAAACTGTAAACAGTGCAGGAATGGGAACTGGGGGAGGGGATGGAAAAGGAGTACGCCACATAACACTTCTCCACCTAACGACTCCATGTGTGCTTTCTTTCCCAACTTCTTGCCAGCCTGGATGTGAGGGTATGGACCAGCTGGCTTAGTAAGGCTCCACTGTTTGCTTCCCAAAATCCAGACTAGGAATAGCACTAATCCGTTCCATTTATCCTCCTTTCTCATTCTCCTTCTCTTAGGTCAAGATCATGATCATCTCATAAAAAATATTCACAAAGAGGCTGCATGGGACGGGGCTGAAGGGGTTCAAGACAGGTCTCCTCAAAATGTGCCAGTTTGGCATGTGGACTCTTTTGAGCTGAAGGCAACTGAGATCCTGTGGGCTAGAGAGAAAATCTTGCCCTTCCTTTAACTACCTAAAGAATCTAAATGGAGTATCTTTCCCAGACTAAGGGTTATTACCAGTAGAGATAAATTTTATCCGAGTGACTCATCTGCATGGCAGGGCAAATACCTAATTCTCAAGCATCTGCTCTTCTTACCGTCCTGTGAATCGGCCTCCTCCCCTTTGAAGCCTCAGGCCCCTCTCCCATTCCTTAGCTCAGGATGGCATATATACCTCATTTTACCCGCCTATGAACCTCCTGTTTATGGGGGTTCCCATAGTACAAAATTATATTTTATTTTCTCCTATGAATCTGTCTCATGTCAATTTAAAGTCTCAGACCAGCCAGAAGAAATTCTGAAAGGTAGAGGAAACTTTCCTTCTCCCAAGTCCAAAATGCACATTTTTCCCCTTCTCCTGACACAGAGATGTCTGACCAGAAAGTGCTAGGCACATAACAGAAGCAGACAGGACATGGGAATGAAGTGGGAAGAAACAAAGAAACTGCAGCTACATTATAGGGACGAGAATTGGTTTGCTCTAGTGATACTAATGCGGCTAGAAAGATAGCTGAAGCCGAAAACAGTTTCCACAGACTTTCCTTATTTCTGGCTGAACTTCACCACCTACATGCACTGAGACACACAGATACATTCCACAGTTCACCAACAGATTCCCAATTCCTGCATGTTTAAATACAGCACATCAAGGATCTCTCTTGCCCCGATTCTATTTCAATCATGGGCTGTCCACACTAAAAAACAGTTTACTTGATATACACAGAGTGAAGCTATAGCCCAAAACAGGCCCAGGGTCTACTTGCTGAAAATTAATACACTAAGAGAAGCATTTTTTAGAGTGGATAAATGAGAAATTTTTGGACAAATCATTTCTATATTGTCAGATTAGACTAAAAAGAACCAGATGGCCACTCATTTCATAGAAGTTGGCCATGCAGCCAACACATGGTTTTCTCCAAGTGGGCACCATTGATCCAGGGCAAAACTGAACAAGAGCTCTGGGGAAGACCCACAATCAAATGATAAATAATGAGGGAAAATGCTTTAAATTCAAACTTTGATCCTTCCCAGGAAGAGATGATAGATGAGCCTGGTTATAAAATGAAGCTTCTAGGCAAGCAATTCTCCCCACATCTACTACTTCCTTTGCTTCCTCAAAGTACCTTCAAATTTTCAGCTACCATGAGATGGAAAAAAAATTTTTTTAAGACATGCAGTAACTGAAAGACGGTCAACTGGAGGCAGATGGGGGAATCATGGGAGCATACGTTGGCTGTGGATTCCTACTAAAAGACCCAGGAAGAAGCTCAATGGACTTCTGTTAAATTCTGAGCACTCTGTTACCCAGTTTTGTATTTGAATATCTGCACCTAAGATAACTACGGAGAGGAGGTGCTTAATAAATATTCAGTGACTCAATGAATAAATTATAAAAGGCTATAAACTTTGGAAATAAAACATACTGGATAACACAGATGCTTAATAATGGCCTGCACTATTATAGATGCTCCCCTAGCCCAGACTGACTCATTTTCAGTCTTATGCAAATGGTTCCGTTTTAGGATTTTGGAGATTTGGTACATTCGTTTATTGGAACTGCTATAACAAATTAACACAAACTTTGTGGCTTAAAACAACAGAACTTTCTTCCCTCCCAGTTCTGAAAGCCAGAAGTCTGAAGTCAGAATCGCTAGGCCGAAATCAAGATGTCTGCCTGGCAGCCCTCCCTTCAGAGGCTCTGGGGGAGAACAGATTCCCCGCCTCTCCAGGCTTCTCAGGGCTGCCAGAATTCCTCGGCTGTGGACTCATCACTCCAATTTTCCAGGTCACATCTTCAAATCCCTTTTTGTTCTGTCTTTGCATAGCCTTCTTTGTGTGGGCAAAATCTCCCTCTGCCTCCCTTTTAAAAGAACATAGGTGATTGCACTTAGGGGCCCCCACCCAAGATAATCCAGGAATATCAATCTAAAAATCCATAACTTGGGAGTCTGGGTGGCTCAGTCAGTTAAGCGAATGCCTTCGGTTCAGGTCATGATCCCAGGGTCCTGGGATTGAGTCCCGCATCAGGCTCCTTGTTCAGCAGGGAGCCTGCTTCTCCCTCAGCCTGCCGCTCCGCCCTGCTTGTGCTCTCTCTCCCCCTCCCTCTGATAAATAAATAAATAAAATCTTTAAAAAATAAAAACAATCAAAATCCTTAACTTAATCACATCTGCAAGGACCCTATCTTCAAGTAAGTGAACATTTACAGGTTCCAGGGAGTGGGACCTGATATCTTTGGAGGCCATTAGTTTGCCTATCACACCAGGAAAAGTCAGTATTACCAAAAGAACAGAGCAGGCAGCAGTGAATGCAAGAAGCCTCAGACTGTCTCTATCACTATGAGGATACTTGCTGCAACAGACTTCTGTTAAACATCTGTGTTATTTTGGTGTAATGCCCACAGTTACATATATATTACTGACAATGCACAGTACCCCAACCTTTTGGATTTAAATTAAAATCTGAGCTGCCCAATAGCCATCAGAACGGAACTGTCTATCTTGGGGGATGTCTGCATTACCCATGTTGACAGGGTCGAAGCCTCCTTTCTCCTTATCACATGGCCTTAGCTCTATCAACCACTCTTCCTTGTTGTCAAACCCAGTCTGTGTGAGGAAACCCATGAGGGAATTAGCCCACATGGGTGGGGCTGGTTTGGGTAATAGGGAAATTGATGGGTCAGGCTAGGTATTGGCAGGAAAGGTGGAATTGGAGCCTTGGATTTATTACCCATTTCCTTTACCACTCTGATGCTCTGAGCATGGTTCTTGGGTCCCTGGAACACTACCTGAAGTGGGGCTGGCCCTACACATGCTTTATTCCTGCTTCTTGCCCACACATCAAGCCTCAAGTCTGCTAGAAAACCAGCCTACAGGCTCCTCCTGAGGCAGCCTACAGGCTCCACCTCTAGAACGATGAGTTAAACTCACATATGGAAACATATAGATTATTGTTTGAGCAGTTTTGAAGTCACAATAATGCTTTCAACACATTTGAAAATTGGCATTTCTTACTTGTTCTCTAGTAATATCAATACATTCCATAACCTTATTAGAATGCAGAGCTGGGACTAGGGTAAGGCAAGTGAGGCACACTCCCTTTGGGTACAAAATTTGGGGAATCAAAAATCTCAGGAATCAAACAACATTTTTTTTTAAAGATTTTTATTTATTTTTTGACAGAGAGGAAAAAACAGTGAGAGAGGGAACACAAGCAGGGGGAGCAGGAGAGGGAAAAGCAGGCCTCCCGCCAAGCAGGGAGCCCGATGCGGGACTCGATCCCAGGACCCTGGGATCATGACCTGAGCCCAAGGCAGGCGCTTAAAGACTGAGCCACCCAGGCGCCCCTCAAACAACATTTTAAATACAGTATTTTTTTTTTAAGACTTTATTTATTTATTTTGAGAGAGAGAGAGACAGCGAGAGAGGGAACATAAGCAGGGGGAGTGGGAGAGGGAGAAGCAGGCTTCCCGTGGAGCAGGGAGCCTGATGCGGGGCTCGATCCCAGGACCCTAGGTATCATGACCTGAGCTTAAGGCAGACACCTAACGACTAAGCCACCCAGGTGCCCCCAAATCTGATGTTTAAATATGAGCAAGTAGAGGGGTGCCTAGGTGGCTCAGTTGGTTACGTATTTGACTTTGGCTCAGGTCATGATCTCAGGGTCCTGGGGATGAGCCCTGCGTGGTCGGGCGGGCTCCCTGCTCAGTGGGGAGTCTGTCTGTCCCTCTCCTTCTGCCCTCCCCCATGCACAGCTCATGCACGTGCACAGGCTGTGTCTCCCTCGCTCTCTCAAATAAATACATAAAATCTTTTTAAAAAATACAGGGCACCTGGGTGGCTCAGTTGGTTAAGCGACTGCCTTTGGCTCCGGTCATGATCCTGAAGTCCCAGGATTGAGTCCCGCATCGGGCTCCCTGCTCAGCAGAGACTCTGCTTCTCCCTCTGACCCTCCCCCCTCTCATGTGCTCTCTCTCTCTCTCATTCTCTCTCAAATAAATAAAATCTTTAAAAAAAAATAAAAATATAAAAATATAAAAAGTATACATAATATGTAAATTATGTAAAAATGGAAGTGTCAATTATATAGAATTATGTTTTATATTTTCTTAACAATTGCTTTATTGGTGCTGAAAACATGTTTGAAAGCCAAAAGAATTGTTTTTAAAAATTAAAACTAGCAAAACATTTAACCCACCAACAAAATAAAACGTATCTACCTTACTTTTCTCTAGTAGGTCTCTGTGGTAGACAAAATAATGCCCCCCAAAAGATGCCCATGTCCTAATCCCCAGAACCTGGGAATAGGTCACCTTCCATGGCAGAAGGGACTCTGCAGATGTGATGAAGTTAAGGACCCTGGGATGGGGTGATTATCCTGGATTATCCTGGTGGGCTCATTGTAACCACAGGGTCCTTAAAAGTGGAAGAGGCGGGCAGAAATCAGAGGGAGATGAGATTACAGAAGAAAGGCACAGAGAGATGCAGCATTGCTGGCTTTGAAGGCAGAAGAAGGGGCCACGTGCCACGGAATGTGGACAGCATCCAAAAGCTAGAAAGGGCAAGGAAACAGATTCTTCCCTAGAGCCTCCTGGAAGGAACGCTGCCTTGCCAATGCTTTGAATTAGCCCAGTGACACCACGTCCAACACTTGGACTTCTGAACTACAGAAACTATAAGAAAATAAAGTTATGTTGCTTAAACCACCAAGTTTGTGGTAATTTGTTACACAGCAAATAGAGAACTAAGACAGTCACAAAGGCTATCCAGTCAGTGTTGGCATGCTTTAGTGCACAATAAAATAAGCAGCCAGGTCACCAGGGAGGGGACTCATAACTCTGGCTTCGCTAAGCTCCGCCGTGCAGCTTCTGGCTACTGCAATGCCACAAAGTAAGAGAATTATCATTAATGACAGTCCCTACCCCTGAAGAATTAGCTCTAACAGGTCTGGGACACAAGAAGATCCGTGTTTAACTAGTGACTCTATTAGAAATTGATGGTGGTTCACGCTCTGAGAGACATTCATTCCTGCCTGTAAGGAGCTTATAATTTAGGGGCTGAGTAAACATAATTCCAATACCTAATAGGTAAATAAATATGCATACTTCCAAAGACAGGTCAACAGCCAGGGACAAGTACAGAAGGCTAAAAATGGCCCAGAGCACATAAATCCTTCCATAGGCTTTGATAACAAAGCCTAGTTGTAGAATTAAGCCAGAAGAGATCTCTGCCAGCAATCCTGTGTGGCCGGTGCCTGAGGGCTCTGGTAAAGCAGATTCCCAGCAGTCCTTACACACCTCTTCATGGCAAAGCTCCCCTGGTGAGCATGGACCTCAGCCCAAACCCTTCCCAGCCTCCCACCTGTCTCACCTGTTTCCTTCTGAGATGGTGATGTGCTGGCCCAGGGCATGTCGTCTTCAAATTGAACCCAGTTGCTGATGGCAAAGGCCAGGTCAGGTGGGGGCTGCTCGGGGCTCCCAGGAGGGGAGGTCGCTTCAGAGATGAGGCCCAGCTTTTCAGAGGAGTCATCCTGCTCTGAGTGGGAAAGCTCCTGAGAGCCTCTTTCTGCCGCTTGGTTCTCCCCGGAGGAGCTCTCAGACTGGTCTGAGTAAGACGACAGTGCTGGGAGGTGCTCTTCGACGCCCCCTGAAACACATACCAGACACCACCATCAATCACGTGAGGAAGGCCACCCTTCAAAACTCTCATGGAGGAAAATCCCAAGGATATGTAAGCGGTGATCACAAGACTCACCATTCCGGTGGGTGCGGATGAAGAAACAGCCACGCCCAACTGCCTCTATGCTAAAGGAGTGTTTTCCTAATAATGTGTATGAAGGATAACCTCAGCATGCCCACATTCAGTATCCAGGCAAGCTGAGAATGGAAATCTTATTCACTGTTCTTATCCTAGCATCTACTCCAGGCCTTGGCAGTCACAAACAACAATGCTTACAGAGGCCAAACAGAAATATAACTGAGTCGAACAAGAAAAGCAAAAGGCAACAGGGACTGATGGAGACTTTGGTTGAACAGGAGAGCTTCTGTCTGGACTAAACACATTCAAATTCATACTTCAAACTCCATGCAGTCCACACTACACGTGTCTGCAGACTGCCAGGTGCAAACTCTGTACCAACAACCAGCTGAATGAGGCCCAGCTAAATGAGGCCCCTAACTTTCTAGCACTTTACTGGTCCTGAAACACATAAGAGCCTTCAAAAAAAATTTTTTTTTAAAGAACTATACCCTAATGGTGGTGGTGGTTACACAAATCTAGACATCTGTTGAAACTTCTCAACTGCATACCAAAAGCGGTCAGTTTTACTATATGAAAACTTTTTAAAAATCAAAGTACTAATATAAAATTTTTTTCTGCCATCATTAGCCACACAACCTAGTCTACCTGCATGTAACCAAACCCTTTAGACTAGCGCTGCCCAACAGAAATAAAAGCTGAACCACATATGTAATTTTAATTTTTTTAGTAGCCACATTTACAAAAAAGTAAAAAGAGCTGAACTACTTTTACTAATATAAATTTCAATTCCTTATGTTGAAAATTTATAATTCTAACATGTAATTAATATAAAAGTTATTAATGAAATATCTTACTTTCACTAGGTCTTTGAAATTCAGTGTGGGTATTTTATACTTAAGACACATTTCAATTCCGACTAGCTGCATTTCAAGGACTCAATAGCCCCATGGCCACCATACTGGACGGCTCACCTGTCAACTCACGCTTTCCAGGTGCTCTCAATGAAGCTGGGCTGATAGCAGTTGGCAGTGGTAGCTGCAGTGGGACAGAACCAGCCGACAAGGCTCTGCAAACATCTCCCGTCCCCTACCTTGACCTTCATCCCTGAGGACCAGGTCCCTAGAAGTCAATTTAGCCATCTTCATCGTATCGTGGATGACAATTAACTGAGCTCTTCCTACATGCCAGGCACTGTTCTAAGCACTTTACATATATTAATTCATTTAATCCTCACAGCCCCCCTGAGGAAGGTACTGTGATTACCCCTACTGCACAAATAAACAACTACACAGAGAGGTTAAAGAGACCGTCTACCCAAGGGCATATCACTCAGCTGTGACAGAGCCAGGATCTGAGCCCAAGCAATCTGTCTCTAGTGCCTGTCACTCTTCACAGCTATGTTTTAAAAACCAAGGAACTCCAAACTGCTGTTGGGAGTGACACCATAAAAGGCCGAGTACAAAGTAGTTTGTAAATACGAAGTTTATGCTCCTTAGAAGAAAGCACCCAATACTTTTGGTGTTTCCAGGCCCTTTTGTTTGGGACTCAAAGGTTCCTAAAAATGCTTCCCCCAGGCTCCTAAGTGGAAAAATGTGCACCTTAGGAAAGTGACAAACCGGCTCTTTTTCACATATTAAGATGCCACCCAAAGAATGATCAAGCAGAAGTCATTATAAACAGTTGTGGTTCTTTGCTGATCTTTTCACTTAAGAAATGAGAGTGCTCCTTACCCTCGGAAGGGACAGGAAAGAGTGGCTCCTCATTGAAGGAGACCCACTCTGACTGGTGGGTGGCGATCACATGGTCCAAGGTCGTCATGCTAGGAAGGCACTGATCATCTTCACACTGATCGCCTCAGACAGACCCCAGAGTAATGTCTGGGGTGGAGGTATGGTAGCACAGTGGACTTGGGTCTTGGCTCTGGTGCGAGGATCTTGTAGAGGGTGGCACTCAGAACGTAGAGAGATTGGCCCCTCTTGCCTTTGGCTAATCTGCCGGGCAGAAATCTGTTTAAAAAAATAATAAAAATTAAAAAGGACAACTATCACATTATATCCAACCCACACAGGTCTAGGGTTTTCAACGCTGCCCACAAAAAGGTGTGGGTGGTTTCCAACTTGTATTCTCTCTGCCCTGTCTTGTCCCCATGTCTTGTACAGAAATATCTGCCTTTAGCATCAAGATCTCTGTATAGGCCTTCATATCAGACTTGTAAATAATCATGCAAGTTTTAGCAATCAGATCCTAAATTTCTCCAATTATTATATTTTGGAAATACTTCTATTTATAATACAATGCCATTGTTGTAAAACAAAAATTAAAACTTTTCAAAGTATTTTCACTTTCTTTTACTAGATGGTAAAATAAAAGCATGTTCTTTCCTATTAAATCATAGCACTTTCTTGCCTTAGGCAGGTAGCTCTTTGCAAGCCTGATTTAAATCCTTGGCAGAAACCCAACCACCTCCAGATGGTACCTCCAAGCATGGTTTACCAATCAAGAGAAATAGAAATGGAGTCATCTTGTTCATTTGGAGTAAATGGGAAGGGAATATTTGCTTTAGTAAAAAATGTGAGTTAAAGAAACATATTTTCAATTTAGGCCAATTTGAATTAGTACATAAAAGTCTAGCCTTTACTCACATCACAACTATGTTCTATGCATATAGAAAGATACTTAATAGACTCATAATTCTGTTTGTACTATTAATGTCCATTTACAATCTGAACCTAGCTCTTGCTCTTATGATAAATAAAATCTGAAATAATGCAAAATTAATGTGTTTCCACAAAAGAGCTACTATTTGTCCTGAACAATATCAGTTCTTATTAATGGAATACTTCCAATATTCATTTTAGTCTAGAAAAATTTAACTCATAGCCTTCTGACTGGTGCATAATAAAAAAATGTTGAGGAAATTATAGTATAGATTATTACCTGCTATAAATAATCTATGCTGGGGTTAACCAGAACAGAAATATGTAATAGTTTTTGTCTTTTTTGGGAGCTAAAACAATTTTGCTGTACAATACTGCCTAAAAATAACTGCTTGCATACATTTATAATTTTCAGAAACATATTTTTTTATATATTTTTGAAAGATTTTATTTATTTATTTGAGAGACAGAGGGAGAGGGAGAAAGAATCTGAAGCAGACTCTGCACTGAGCACAGTCCAATGCGGGGCTTGATCCCACAACTGTGAGATCATGACCTGAGCCAAATGATACTTCATTTGATTCTATAGCCATTTTAGTTGAGTAAGGCAGATATAACTATAATTTCTTTACAGATGAAGAAATTTGGAGTGGGAGGAGTGGCTTATCCAACATTTTCATTGTTTCCAGGCCCTTGTTTGGTGCCCTAAGATGTTTCCTCCAGGCTTCTAACTGGAAGAATTCACACATCCCAGAACAGTGACAAATGGACTCTTTTTTCTCCCTGATATCCACAGAATGATCAACTGGAGATATAATAAGCAGGTGTGTTAGATGCACCAAGCTAGGAAGTGATCGATACATCCCTGAAACCTAGGTCTTCTGGTGCCAAACACTCTGATCTTTGGATCACAGCCACACACACACACACACACAAAAGTACCAGAATATATGCAAAAATCACCCAACTAAAGTACTTTACAAACATCAATTACAACAGAACCATAATGAAACGATCTGTGAAAACTCCCCATGTGGAAATCTGCCAGGATACCCCAGCTGTGCAGAGAATGGAAAGCCTGGAAATCTCTCTTCCAAGTCCCTCTCCAAAGATTCTTACCAACCACGGGACCAGACGTGTGCAAACAGCCTGGAGAGTACAGAGCTCCAAAACCAGATCTCACCAGAGAACCACGCAGAGCCCAGAGACCCTAGAGCTGCCTCTGGCGGGCTTGTCCCTGAAAGCTGTTCTCAAGCCCTATCAAACATGAGTCTGTGGCTGCAGGCCAAGATAAGACAGCAAAAGAGAAGAGTCAAGACTCCTCCTCTCCCTATAACAGCAGCATATAAGCCAGGTCCAACAACAACAAAAAAGCCACAATACAAGTCCATGTGCTGACACATGCAGCGTCATAGCTCAATGGGGAAAACATCCTCCCAACCCCGTGATGATGAATCCAGCAAAATTCACAGATGAGTGTGGGGGGGTGGGGGAGAGGGGACAAGGGAAGAGGAGAAGGGAAAGGGTGAAGGCAATGGGACAAATACCAAGAAATTTTAGAGCTCAAAGGTTTTCAAGACCAACAGTCTAACTCTCAAGTTCACAGATGAGTAAACGGAGGCCTAAGGAAATCAAACATAGCAACAGAGAATGAGAGCATGGGCCTGGGATTTGAATCCTGTACAGCCTTTTAGCCTCATTTCACCCCTGTACAGCAGGAATAACAAGACTCACTTCATAATTTTAAGGCTTAAGAGAGATAATATACACGGAGTGCTTAGTACTGGGAGTAATGAGCCCTCGGTAACAATGATGATGGTAACCACAGGTGACCGCACAGAGGGCTTACTACATGCCGGGCTCCAGTCCAAACTCCGTATGAATGTCAGCTACAGTCATCACTGCTGTTGTTAAATCACTTGCCAGAAGTCACCCAGCTCATTAGTGAAGTCTTGGGACTAGGATGCAAATTTCATGGAAACCTCTCCCTGCCGTTTCTGTCATTTCCACATTCTGGCATTAGGGATTTCTCTTTTCAATCATTTTTAGACCAGTTCTCCCAGATGTTACTTGGAGTCAAGCACTCAACCTCCTCTTTACAGATACAGGCACGGTCTGGCTAAGGGACCAAGACTACTACTCAGAAAGTATGAGTGAAAGAGAAGCCCCAAAGCCTTATCTACACTTCCTTAGCTTGTCCATCCCAGATCCAGACGTGGGCTGGTTACGGATAATAAGCAGCCCCAAGAAAGCCTGGTAGAACAAGTTTATTACAGCGAACCACCTACCATAATCCTGTGAAACGGATTCTGGGTATTTGCCATGAAACAGCCACATCCAATAAGCCACAAGATGTGGTTGTACCAGCAGCTGGAAACCACAGAGGAACCCAGTAATTGTGAGGCTAAGTTCACACTGGAATTTGGGCTCTCTATAAAAACCTCACCCCATTTTTAGAATGTGAATCATAAAGTGAGGCTTAAAATCACCACAAATGGGTAGTGACTCAATATCAGCAGCAGGAATGACCAAAAGACACTGTAAGTTTCACTGAAGTCTCTGGGTTGCCACTTTGGAGAGCAGCTTCTTTCTCAGCATCCCTTACACACTAAAATCTGGGGGTGGAAAACACAGTCGGCGGATAAGATGGGAGTCACAGAAATGGGTCTGTTGTGTGCCAATCCTCTGATATACATTCATGAGCCCTATGTGTTTGGACATATACTAAGCACCTTTGAGCCAGTGACCCTCAAGCAGCTTGCAATCTAGCTGGGGACACAGAAGAGCAAACACAACAAATCTGGAAATAATTCTGCTACAGGACATACCAGAAATGCTGTCTAGCCAGAGAGAGATCTGCAAGGGCTGGAACCATAAAAAAACCGAGATTTCTTGGATTGGAAGGATATCCTTGGTTCTGGACTACCAGAAGGGAAGAGTAAGGATATCTAAGGACATCCTCGGGACAGAGGATCAGCATAAGGGAAGAATAAGAGTCAGACTCTTTGGGCTTGTTTCTAGACCAGTGAAGAGGTCAGTCTGATAAAAGCTGAGGTGTCTACTGAGGAAATGTGGGGAGAGAGGACTGGTAGACTTAACAGCTGAGGAGAAGAGTTCAGAGGGAAATGGTAAGCTGCCTAAGGTTTAAGAGGGGAGAGTGACTGAAGAAATGTGCCTACAGGAGACTAACATTCCTCAGACTGCATTGACAAGAAGCTTGGAGATGGGAGCTATCAGCCACAACAGGACCTCAGTGTCTTGGGCAAAGTCAGGGACCAGCATCATCAGGAATGTATACTGAGCTCTGTGCTAGGGCTCAATTAAAATTAACTTCACCTGTTTCTTTTAACATTTTTTAAATGGGGCAACTAGAAAATGTAAAATAATACATATACGGTTTATACTCTATTTCTATTGAACAGCATGGCTCTAAAATAGTCCACTCTTTATTCCATCTTTGTTTTTTGAAGGATATTTTTCAGTAGACATAGAATTTGAGGTTGACTTTTCTTTTCCTTCAGTAGTTTGTCTTTTGGTCTCTATTGTTTCTGATGAGGAGTTGGCTTTCTCTCCTCCTCTACTGATCTGTTTTCAAGTTCCTTGACTCTTTCTTCTATCATCTTTATTTTCCATTAAGTTCATTCTGTGAATTTTTCATCTCAGTTATTCCACTTTTCTATTCTAAAATTTTCATTAGATTCTTTTATAGTTTCTATTTCTCACCTGAGATGCCCTATATGTTCACTCATTATGACAATGTTTTCCTTTAGTTCTTTGAACATATTTGTAATAGCTGCATTAGAGGTTTTGTCTGCCATATCCAACATCTGGGCCATTTGGGGATTAGTTTCTATTGACTTTTTTTGCATACCTATTAATTGTTGATGATATACTGAAGACATTCTGGATTTGATCTTCCTCTGCAGAGCTGATTTTTGACAGAAGTCAAAATGCTTGCTCACATTCATCTTGTATAGGCTTCCACTTTGTTGGATGGATCTGTGAAAAGCCAAAGATATCTCCAAAGCTCCTCTAACAACTGCAGAACTCAAGTTCCAAACTCAATCTCCATGGCGGATTTCAGCAGCACTTGGCTCCACGCCTTATTAGGGTGGGTCTGAAGTAGGTCTTACTCTAGAACAGCAGCAGGCAAACTGCAGCCATGACCCAAGGCTGGCCCTCTGCCCTTTTTTGTAAATAAAGTCATACTGAGACAAAACCATGTGCATTCACTTACATACTGTCTATGGCTTCTTTTGCTCTACAACAGCAAATTTGAGTAGTTATAACAGATGCTGTATAGTTCACAGAACCTGAAACAATTACCATCTAACTCTTTAAAAGAGTTTTACCAACCCTGCTTGGAAGCTTGTTCCTTACCCCTAAGACAAAGACTTTCTGTGTCTTTTCTGGATGCTTAGAATGTTAATAACGTGTTAAGGAGATCTTCCCAGTGTGGCTGGGCTGGACTGTCAACTCCCAATATTGCTTGACCTCTAGTATTTTGGTCCCAGTCTCAACCTTGGAGCCAGCACTTTTGGTAAATCTCACATGGTTTCAGTCTGTACATTTGCACTCCAGCCAGGCCAAGGATTCCCGGGGTATACCCAGACACATTTCTGCTCCCCCTTACCCCATGCTACTCTCTCTTCTCTAATGCCTTGTCCAGCAGATTCCAGCTGCTTCAACTGCCCCAGACTCTGATCTCTGTTTCGTTAGCTCAGCAGGACTGCTGTGCTCAGTGTAGACTCCAGCATATGATGCTGCATCAGGAAACTCTCCCCTGGAAGAGAGCCAAGGTAATCATCAGGCTCACTTCATGAGCTTTCCTTCTCTCAGGATTGAAATACTGTGATTTCTGTTGACCAATACCTAAAAACAGTTGCCTCGTACATTTTATCCAGTAGTTTCATGGCTGTACACTGCACAAAGACTAGTTTGTTACCAGTTACAGCCCAAATTGGAAGTCTTCCCCTGAAATATTTCCTTCTGACTTGTAATCATTTTAAAAAATAAAAAAAGAGTCCAGTTCAGATCATCTAAATTAGGGTGATTTTATACTGATGTCCTGGAAATGTTAATTAGAAGTTTAAGAAAACTTTCATAAATCATACGAAAAGGAAAGGAGGGTTTCATATAGCTATATGGATGAATTCCATCCCTTCAGAGCTGAGAAAATGTTTTGTTTTGTTAGGATAACTGTGAGTTATAATACTGTAACATAATTCTTGTTTGGTTAGTGAGCCACAAAGGTTATTTAAATCTGAGAATTTAGACAGCTCCCTCTTCTCTCTCTTTGCCATATGTATTCAACTAGATAGTTACTTTGGACATGTCTGCATCCACTTGTTGGGTTTTGAGGCTACTGGCAAATGCTATCCAGCCATCTGTTTGGGGTTTATGCAGAAACATCTCAAACTAGGTCCTACTGCCGATTCCAAACCCTAAAGTAAGGCCTCAGCCTTTTTCTGATCAAAGACAAGCATCTCAAGGTCAAAAAGAAAACTGGGAAGAAAGAAGGAAAAACTAAGACCACATAGATCGTATGTATTTCTGCAAAGCTTTCTTCTAAAGCAAGACATTCAACCAACTTCCTGAACATCTACTACGCACTCAGAATTTGCAATGTATGATACAAAATAATATCCAGCATGGTTTTGTACTCTGAGACCTCTGTCACAGTGGGCTAAAGAAATCACAAAGATTTAATCATGAAGTTAAAGTAACCATGCCACTTGTTTCACAACTTCACAAGCCCGGAAGGCACAATTGCCCTATGACAAAGACCTATATCAGATTCAAGACCTGGAACACTGCTTCTCTTCCTTCTTCTCAAGTCTTTTTCTTTAGGAGAGAACAGAGTTCATTTTAACAGAATCTGAACACTGGAGAAAACACACACACACACAAACATACACACACACACATTTTAATTAACAGGTGCTTTGATGTTCCCAAAGGAAAAGGTAAGTAGCTTTGGTTGTATGCTTCTACTATCTTTTTACCATTTTTTCTTTCATTTAAATATATTATTCTTTAAAAACTAAAAAAAGACAAGACTGATCACTCCTCTTCCCCTGGAAGTTGTTGAATAAAATGAACACCCTAGCCTCAAGTCAACCATACATAAGAACTCCAAAAGGAATATATATCATATTTCAACCAACATCAGTATGTATCCATGATTCTCTGTGAACCAACTCCCCACTATTTCTCTTTCAATCACATACACCATAATTCCCCATCCCTACATGTCTGTTTTTGTCCCCTCTAAAGTCATTATTTGTGTATTATATACACATACACACATACACAAATACACACATATAAATATATATATATTTACATGCATGCATATATGTGTATCTCAAGGTTATAATTACAAATATTTTATTATGTGATTTTTCTTCAAAATAAACAATCCTGATAGCTGTGTTATTAAAGAACTCTATGGCTCCACATTCAGAATCAAGTCTCTAAGTCATGCTTGGCCTAAAAAACAGGCTGTATCTGATCTTTGGTGCATTCCTGAGGCAGTGACCCTGAAGGACGTTCCCAGGTGCCTGACCAGTGTGTTACATTCAGAATGTAATGAATAACCCTGGCAGGAAGTCACCCTTTAAGGTCTACAGAAGACTTTCTAATACCTCAAACTCTTAGGAGGTCCTGGCTTACTCCATCTTGGTAAACTCAGCTCACTTTAGTTTCATATTTGGAATAGGAATACTAATATTTTGCCTGTATGAAAGTAAGGAGTTGGTATGGATAATTTCTTTCCATCTGTATTTTAGAGCCATAGGTCTATCACTTTAGATGTTCCATCATAAGACTCTCAGTTGCCTAGGAGTCTATAGGAATCTTGCGGGCCCCAATGGTGGCCATATTCCTAGGCATAACCCTGAGACTTTCCAAGAAGCTAAACAAAATATTATTATATTTCACTGAAACTAAGATGCCATAGATTGTAAAATGCATCTCATTTTAGAGATTATAAAATATTTTTAAATATGTGTATTTGTGTGTGTATACACATACACACACACACACACATTTCTTGAAATCAAAGAAATACTCTTATTTTTATACCAAAACCCCAAAATTACTAGTAGTATATATTTCCAGGATGCACAGAACTTCATGGATTATGTCAATTCATTCTTACAATAACCCTAAGTAAAGCAGATATTTCTCTCATTTGACAGATACATGTACTGACTCAGGGAGGTTGCTTGACTAACCTAAGGTCACACAGTGAACCATGACAGAGTTGGGACAGGATCACAAGTCTCCTGACTCTAACTTCTATACTCTTTCCACTACACCACATTCTGCCTTTCAGAAAATAGGTATAACAGTTATGTTAGCTGGATACCCAATATCCATTTCTTCTCCTCATCCAGCACCAGGGGATGGGTCATTACTGGTTAAGCCAGTCACAAAAAATTTCTATTCCTGCTTTCCCACTCCCTTGCACCTAGCGGTAGCCACTTGATCAAATTCTGGTCAATGAGACACAGATAGAGGTATGATGAGAACTAAAGTTCTGAGAGTGTTTTGGTCTTTGTTTTGTCTTGCTTTGCATTGCATGTCTCCATGAAGTAGACATAATGCTCATGCAGCCCCGATCCTTCTCCCTTTCTCTTTTTTTCCTATCTTGAATATGGTTGTGATGGCTGGAGCTAAGATAATCACACTGCAACCACAAATGAAAGGACAAGAGAATCACAGTCACTGAGCCACTGAGCCAGTATCAATAATCATTCATCTCTATATTTATTATGTGAAAAAGATATTGTTTAAACTACTGTAATAAGGTTTTCTGATACATAAAGATGGATGCAATTCTAGATTAACTGTGAAGAATTTTAAGATGACCCCCATATGATATCCACATCCTAGGGTGACTAAAAGCAGAGAGTTTTCTCTCACTGGTAGCAAAAGTAGTCAGAGAAATTCAAAGTGTGAGAGGAAAGGTCTCCATTACTGAGACAGAGATGACCACAGGGTGACTACAATCCTAAAGCCACAAGGAACTGAATCCTGCCAACAACAAGCATAAGTTTGGAGAAGACTCAGTTCCAAGTGAGCACACAGTGGGCCAATCCTTAATTTCAACTTTGTGATACTGTGGATAGAGGACCCACCCATCCCATGCCAGCTTCATAGTTTAAAAATGGGAGAATTTATTCTAAAGCTCAAAATCTTGAGGGACAAGTCTTTTAAAAATAACTTCCCAGTATGGGTAAGGGACTGCACTTCAACTGACATCAACTATAATCCCTAGTAGGGAATAAATTAAAAATAATACAAACAGCAAAAGAACACAAAATTACACATGTAGCACTTTGGAACATACTACATAGGATTTCTTCCTTAGTTACTTAGACCACTACAAAATTAGCTTGTCTTTCCAGAGACATGGGGCAAGGCTGGAAGAGTGATCATTTTAATATAAAAAATTAAAGAACAATTTTGGGTACCTTTCCTTTGAACATCAGGAGGCTAATGAATATTCAACCAGTTTACTGGTGCAGTAATGATGATATCATACCAATGACTCTTCCTAACAACAAGGGATGTTAACATTTTAGAATGTATTAAAGGCTGGATGAGGGGAGAGTGAGCAAAAAGGAAGGCAAGGAGAAGTAGAACAGATTGTGGAATCGCCTCTCAAACTTTTTTTTTTTTAACAGGATATTTATTAATTCATCCACTAAATTGTTAGCAAACACCTGCTAGATGTTCAGGATACAAAAAGTAAATGAGATAAATATGAAATAGATAAGCCTTCAAGGGGTTTATATCCAAAAGGATGAAACAAGTTAGCTATAAACAAGTAAAATACCTACAAATCAGTACAGGGTTAAGACAAGGAATAACAAGGGATCTTAGTTATTAGGGTGATAGAAGAAGATCTCTCTGAAGAGGTGACATGTAATTACTACCTCAAGGATGAGAAGAAGCCAACCATGACTGGACAGGAAGTAGAAAGTATTCAAGGTAGAGGGAACCAAAGGCAGAGTCTGAGATAGAAACAAACAAACAAGAAAAACCTTGAACTGGGAGTAGAGTGAGCAAGGAGCCTAAGATAAGGTTGTAAAGGCAGTTCGTTTTTAGGAATATAGGATCTTGCAAGCCAAACTAAGATGTTCAGATTTTATGCTAAGCACGATGAGAAGTCAATGAAGGATTTAAAGAACAACAAAATTTAATGCGCCTTTTCAGAAGCTGAGTGGAGAACAGATGGGAAGAGGAAAGAGTAGAAGTGGAAAGAACAGTTAGGAAGCTGTCATACAGTTGAGATGAAAGATGATGGCAGCCTGAAGGGGCGCCTGCGTGGCGCAGTTGGTTGAGCATCCAACTCTTGGTTTCAGCTCAGGTCATGATCTCAGGGTCATGAGATCAAGCCCCATGTCGTTGTGCTCCACACTCAGTGGGGAGTCTGCTTGAAATTCTCTCTCTCCCTTTGCCCTTCTCCCCACTCACACACACACACACACACACACTCTCTCTCTCTCAAATAAATAAATCTTTAAAAAAAAAAAAAAAGAAAGAAAGGTACAGCAGCCTAAAACAATTCAAGTGCCTATCCCTGGGGTTATGGATAAACAAATGTGCTATCTACATACAAAAGAATATTATTCAACCTTCAAAAGGAAGGAAATGCTGCTACAATGTGGATGAACCTTGAGGACATACGCTAATGAAATAAGTCTGTCACAAAAGGACAAATACCATATGATTCCACTTATATGAGGTCCCTAGAGTAGTCACATTCACAGAAACAGTAGAATGGTGGCTGCTGGGGGCTGAAGTGAGTAGGGGTGGGGAGAGTGGGGAGGTAGTGTTTCATGGGTAAAGAATTTCAGTTCCGAAAGATGAAAAGAGTTATGGAAATAGATGGTAGGGATGGTTGCCCAACAATGTGAATGTATTTAATGCCACTGAACTTAAAAAACACTTAAAAATGGTTAAGATAGTAAATTTTCTATGTATTGGAACACAGTTTTTAAAAATTTTTCTTGGGGCACCTGGGTGGCTCAGTCATTAAGCATCTGCCTTCAGCTCAGGTCATGATCTCAGGGTCCTGGGATCGAGCCCCACATCAGGTTCCCTGCTCTGCAGGAAGCCTGCTTCTCCCTCTCTTACTCCCCTTGCTTATGTTCCCTCTCTCACTGTGTCTCTATCAAATACATAAATAAAATCTTTAAAAAAAAATTTTTTTTCTTAAAAAATGACCATGTTAGTTGAAAGTATGCAAAGCAATTTTCATTATCAAAGGGAAAAATATGATTGTTTTGTGATCTTTAAAACTTTTTGTCAAAGCATTAAGAACTCTCTTACTACTGATTATAAATGTACAGGGTAATAAAGATATCATAAAACTAATGTGACTTAGTACACTGTAACTGAAAACAAAAGTAGTTTCATTTATCAAAAAAAAAATTATAGTGGCCAGAATCAGGATGGGGGCAATGAAGATGGAGAGAATGAAGCATATCTGAGATAGATGTTGGAAGCAGGGTCTCCAAGTTTCTAATGGATACCATATGTAGGGAGAGCAAAGGTGGAATAGTAACTCCTGGATTCTGGTTGAGGACTGGGTTGGATGGTACTGCCATTGACTGGGTTGAGGGAAGGAGTCAGAATCTACGGGTAAAATAAATATTTCTTTTTAAATATGATGCATTTGGGATGCTTATTAGACATCCAAGAGAGAGGTCAACTGTGTACTTCAACATGCAAATCTGGAGCTCAGGGCTAGCAATAGAAATTGGAAAGTCATCATTACACAGAATGGATCAGGTCATCTAGAGAGAAACTGTAGCCAAAGAGGAGGGTGGCTGATGTTCTCGTATGCATGGGCAGTGTGGAGACACACCATGAAGCTCCACTCAGAGCCCAGGACCTTGTGACTCCAACTGGACAGAAAAGAGGAGGGAGCCCAAGTTAGGGAGTGCTGCCATGCTCTGCTCTTCAGTACATGGACATGTGGGAGGCAGAGGTCCCGGACCAACCAGACCATTCTCTACCTGGCCTCGTGGAAACAGAAAAAGAGTTTGGAACGGAGCGTTCTCCATGAGAGATGCTCTGAATCCCAGGCTTGGAGAAAAAAAAATGAAAATGCTGCTAAAGAACTCAGTAAATTTAGGAGCAAATATCCTCAGTGCTAACTCTGTCGGCAGGAGAGGGGCAGGTACCAGACATGTTATAACAAAGGCAGGAATTTCCTGAAACCACAGGCAATTTTACAATTCTGAATAATTATTAAGTGAGACAATGTGGGTGAGAGTAGTCAGGCGATTGCAGCATTATTCCAAAAGTAAGGTCTGCACATTGTTGTCAATCAAGCAACAGAACGGGGAAAGGGTGAGGGCCCCCGAAAACAAAGTCAGGTGCTCTGGCAACGCCCCTGGGGCCACCAGTCATTCTTCTGCATGGCCGCTCGGGGAGGGAGAGGCACAGCGCAGGGCAGCAGCTTTAGCGGCTCTCCCTTTATTAACAACGATGCCCACAGACCCATCTCCTACCTCCCCCACCCTGTCCCCAAGCACTCTTCATGCGCAAGCTCACTTCTGTCATCCCATAGATGAGGCACATCATCCCCTTTGTTCCTCCAACTGACCTTCTGAGGTAGGTGCTATTAGTAATATCAACACTTTAGAGAGGACAAAAGCTGAGAACAGAGAGATTAAGTAACTTCCTCAAGGTCACAGCGCTAGTAAATGGTAGTGCTAGGATTCCAACCCAAATCATTCTAAATTCTCAGACTGTTCTCTAAAGATCATTGGCTCATTCATTCAGTCAACCAACAAGAACGGAGAGCCTACAATGTGTCAGCCCCAACTCTGTGCTAGTTTCAGGGATAGAGAAATAGATATTACAGAAGCCAGAGAGGCCAATCAGCCCACGGCCCCAGACTCGTGAAGGATTTTAATATTATCCTTTTTTTAAGTGGAGCCTAATACAGGGCTTGAACTCACAACCCTGAGATCAAGACCTGAGTTGGATGCTTAACCGACTGAGCCACCCAGGCGACCCAAGGTCTTTAATATGATTAAAAATGGAAGCACACATTTAGTCACAGGAATATACTGCAACAATTGAAAGAGGTGCCTCCTACAACCTTCAATTCATGTCCCATTACCAAACCACTCTGCCTGAAGAGTTCAATGAACATGATTTGTAACTCCTATAGTTATCCTGTGTATAGCAAAACTATATTTCATTGTGGGTTTCTGTGTATGAATATGTATTAAAGGCTTTAATTTAGTTAAAGGCAAATACACAAGAAAAGTCAAAATATTTTCTGACCCTGTCTTGGAACTTCCTCAGTCTTTAATATATTGGGAACCACAGAAAAAGGAAGGAACATAGGTCTCTCTCCACCACCTCTAAGAAGCCCTGAACTTGAATGACAGCATGGGTTACTATGGAGGATGACCAAAGGTCACAGGGGTGGAGGAGCCTAGGGAGGCTTCCTAGAAGAGGCTATATCCAAGGTGGGTTTTAGGAAGATAAATTGCACACTGATTCAGAGCACAAGCTCTGTTTGCAGTCAAGCAGGCCAAGCCCCTCATTGTTAATTATAATCATGAGAATGTTTCAAACTCTCTAAACCTGAATTTTACTTAATAGTTTCAGAGAGTCTTATGAGGATGAAGAAAGATGCTGGACGTGAGACTTTCAGTACAGGGAATAATAAGCATCCCATTGGGGTGACTGGGTGGCCCCGTTGACTGGGCATCCAACTTTTGATTTCAGCCCAGGTCATGATCTTGGGGTCTTGAGATCGAGCCCCAAGTAGGGCTCCATACTCAGCAGGGAGTCTGCTGAAGATTCTCTCCCTCCCTCTCCCTCTGCCCCTCCCCCCTTGCTCACACACGTGCCTGCACTCTCTCTAAAATAAATAAATAAATCTTTAAGAAAAAATAAGCATCTCATTAATGTTATCTATTACCATTATAATTTCTACTAAGGATGAGCAGGAGTTAGCCTGGCAGAGAGACAAGGCAAGAACTTGCTGATTTCATGCCTGTGGTCATGGCATTCAGGAAGTGAAAGTGGAAGGAAGGGGGAGACCCTAGAAATTTGGGGAAAAAAGGAAGTAGTGGTGTGAGCTTCAGTCTGACACAGGAAATGGCCCGACCAGCCGGCTGCGAGGCATTAGTTGGCCTGGAAATGCCTAACGAGAGGAGGTACAGGAGGCAGGGACGTCACACGGGACCACTGTGGGACTCCATGTGCATGATCATCTACGTGAGCAGCGTCCGTGGAGGGTGCATGGCGCAACCAATGCAGCTGAAGACAGCAACTTGCCTGGACAGGTGCAGCTAGAGTCCTCAAACGGTAGACACCACGGCTCCACGGTTCTCCTGCTGCTGGTGTGGCCCAGTCATCTGGGCTGTTTCAGCAAACGGGGCAACAGTGGGACCAGCGCTGTGACCAACCCCTTTGGGCCATATGGAAACCAGATCTAAAAGAGTCCAGTGGTCACAAGAGAATCTGGGATTATCCCAATGTATTGGTGCAGCGGCAGCAACGTGGAACCTTCATTTTAGAAATTCCTGCCAATGCTCCCCATATCAAGAAGAGCTAGAATGAGAGGAAAACCAAGGTCTAAGCCACCGATCTCAAGCTTGGTGGGTGGCTCTAAATGAAGTCAGCTCAGTGCAGATTTGCCTAGAAAAACACAGAGCTTTATTCTGTCAGGTAGAGGAAGAGAGAAAAACTATTTCCCCATATTTCCCTCTTTCATAGAAATAACTTTCCTCCTGGGCTGCACTGCCAACTCCCCTTAACTCTTTCCCCGCCACTCCACCCTTCAGCATCCCTCCCCCCAAACTCCAGAAGCCCTCACCAGCACTCCATCCCCTGGCACTCTAACACCCCTGAAGCGCCACGCTGCACAACTCTGGGAGGCGCCATTCACGTATGTACCAGGCAACGGGAACAGTGCCTCCTTATGGGAATGCTGCCCCTGGAGCCCCGCACACGTCTTTCTGCCACTCATCCACACTTAAAAAAGAGCAGGGAAATCTCAAATGCTCAGGAGAGAACCCTGACTGGGAAAGAAGATGGAAGTAATGCTTACAGCCATAAGAATCCTTGAGCTATTCTTCATTCAACAGAAGAAACCACAGCGAAAGGAAATACAATGACGCCTGGGTGATCAGGGGGACGGCCTGCCCAAACTGAGGGCAGAGACGGGCGGGAAATATCCTAAGGAAAGGAGGAGCGTGGAGTTAATTGGGAGTGGAGGTGGGCAGTGAGTTTTAATTGGGGATATCCTGACATTCAAGGACTGTGAAACAAAAGGGTGGATATAGGAAATGCAGATCTGGGGCCTAGAGAAAAATCAGGGGTAGAAAGTTAGATTTGAGACACACACACACACACACACACACATCCAAAAGATGATACATGAAGCCAAGGGAAGGAACAGGTTATCAACAAAGGAAGAAAAAGACAGACAAAAGAAGATGGCTGAGTCCTGTAGCGTGCCTACCTATGGGGAAACAAAGAAGTGAGAAGGAAAAATGGGGACGCCCAAAGGGACAGAGCTAGACGGCGAGAGAATTAAGAGGAAAACCAGAGGCCTCTAGGGTCATGAAAGCAAGAGAACTCTCAAGAAGGTATGTTTCTCTAGTGTCCAATGTTGTGGAGAGACATTACGGGGCTTGCATGGTCACTACTGACCCTTAAGAAGATTAACTGGAGTGTTAGCTCCTTGAGGGATGGTCTATGACCTTTGTCACCATATTCCCAAAGCTCAGGGCCAATGACACAGAAGGAAAGCAACAAGCATTTGTAGAACAGAGTAAAGCAGCTAGACTCGAAGCCCCATTGTAAAGAGTTAATAATATACTGTGATTACAGTTTAAAGTTTAATGACTCTTAATACAACTTTGTACAGGAAGGCAAAAAATCACCAGTGCACACATTGTTAATCCCCATTACAAGTTTCTATGGAGGAAGCACTTTTCTTTTCACCTGGCACAAACTGAAACTCACCTCAGAGAAGGAACAAGAGGCTATTTCCTGGGATCTCCCCTGCCACAAATTCTCTGAATGACCACAGCAAAGTTGTAAAACCTTTCCATTTTTGTTTCCACATATTTATTAATTTGGAATTAATATAAATTCATTTGCAACCTTGAAAATACTTGAAAGACCGGAAATAGATTTAACTAGTCTCAAACCATATGTGACTCTCACATGTCCAACAAAATTAAATACCTAGCAGGTAAACACTGCTTCTGTGGAAGGGTTTATTTAGCATGCCTTCCCACCTGTTTTAGCAAGATTAAAATTGGCCTGACATTTACCAAAAAAGCACCTCTTGGAAACCCAATCAAACCTTTAAGGGCTAGGGGCGCCTGGGTGGCTCAGTCGTTAAGCGTCTGTCTTCGGCTCAGGTCATGATCCCAGGGTCCTGGGATCGAGCCCCGCATCGGGCTCCCTGCTCGGCAGGAAGCCTGCTTCTCCCTCTCCTGCTCCCCCTGCTTGTGTTCCCCTCTCTCGCTGTGTCTCTCTCTGTCAAATAAATAAATACAAATCTTTAAAAAAAAAAACCTTTAAGGGCTAAAAAATATCACCTTACATTTGTTTCCCATACAGAGATTAACTCTCTATCACTCTCAAGTTGTACTTTAAAGACAGAATAGTAATACCTCCAGCAAATAGCTTTTGCCAGCTTACTCTGTAGGGCCCTGTGCTGACGGCCTTCTGTGCATTATCTCAGCTGATCTTTGCAACCGCTCCGTGAGGGTGCTATTGTTAACGCCCACTTCCAGAGGAAGAAACT
The DNA here is from genome assembly GCF_011800145.1 of Mirounga leonina. Taxonomy (NCBI): domain Eukaryota; kingdom Metazoa; phylum Chordata; class Mammalia; order Carnivora; family Phocidae; genus Mirounga; species Mirounga leonina. Next base: position 20,879,391 of record NW_023270825.1, on the reverse strand, counting down.
GAAGCTTGGATCAGCTAACTTTCTCAAAGCTACACAAGCAGTAAGTGGTGAAGCTCGGCTCTAAACCCAGAATATATCACACATCCTCACAGGATCAATTTTCTCAGCTGTATAATATTCTGCTACATAAATGACATATAAAGACACATGATTTTTTTTTTTTTTTAATTAGAAAGATTTTTAAAAATAGGAAATCATGAAACAGATAGTCAGCCTACACAGGGACCAGATCCACAGGTTCCAAATGATGGATCTTTTACTACTAATGGACCCATCTGCCCTGTTCCCCTAAATGAGGGCAGTCAATGCTGCATGGGAAGAGAGGGCAGGGGGTACATGGCTGAAGGCTCAGACTCCCAGCTAAGGCCTGTCAGATCCATACACTAGAGACCACCTGTCCTATAGTGCTCCTCCCTCTTCTTCCACCTTTACTGGCCCCTATTTCTCTAAGGAAATAGTGGTAGGTTTGAATGTCTTAGGCTGGGTTCCTTAGACATCACAGCCTGAGACCAAGCTTCTAGGCCAGCGCTCTATGGCAATCCCAGGGAAGCTAGAGTTAGAAAAAGAAATGAGACAGTGAAATCAAATATAAAATGGCACGGGACCAGTCATGCCTTCACAAGAAACAAAACTTCTCACTGGTCATATTAGACACCCCCAGAGAGGCTGGTAGAGACTGCAGCCTCCCAAAAGTTTCCATCAAAGGGAGCAGTGCTCTGAGAGAAAGAATCTGCCACGTCCTGCCTGTTTCTTGTTCCCCACTGGGCCAAAGTTCATTCCATGGTGACCCAACTTCCCCCATACTTTTGGGGTGTACTGTCTGGCTCCTTCAGCAGCAGATGGGAAAGCCAGATCCCACGCCCTACAGGGTGATGCTCCGACTGAGTCCAAAAGTGGTGGGAGTAAGCCCAACATGGCCTTGGATGGTAGGATGGTGTAGTCCAGCAGAGCCCGTCACCAAGGAAACCCAGAGGCAAGTGGGGCTAAGAGGATTTGAGGTGGTGCCCAAGAGGTGACCAACAAAGGAAGGTTAAATCTCGCCAGGAACCAGTACTGGTATGCAATCCCACATACACAGAAAATGGAAGAGATGACCTAATAAATGTTGGACGGTGGGTTATTTGTGCTCATGGAGCTTCTGCAGGTTCTTAGAATTCTCACTGCCACAGGACATCATCCGTTCACACATTTTTCGTTCATTCAGTAAGATTTCCTCAGCATCTCCTGTCGCTAGGCATGTTCTAGTGAAATTCTAGAAACAGAGGAGTGAGACTCAGACCTTGCCTTGGAGAGAGAGATAGGCAAACTAAACGGATATTCACAGTACAGTGTGATCAGGGCACCCCAGGAGAATCCAACAGTGCCATGAGCACACAGAGGAGTGGCACCTAGCTCGTCTTGGGGTCAGTGAAGAAAAACTGAGGGAAGGTGGTACCTGGGCAGGGGCTTGAAAGATGAACAGAAATTAGCTGGGGGCAGCGAAAAAGGAGATTCCAAGCAGTATGGCATCGATAACAACAGAACAAGACAATGTATCATGGTTAACTAGAGGGTGACATTCGACTTAGCCATGATTAAACAGTGACATTACTATACAAAACCAGTTTGGGTACTGAAAAGTATGTGCAACAGACATCCTTGTCTCTTATATTCATCCCCAGACCTTCCCCCTCAGCTCCATTCTTGAACATTACTCATTACTGACCCCAACCCCTGGAGTATGTATGTATCAGAGATGGGGTAGGATCTGAAGATAAGAATAAGACATGGCATGAGGCGAAGATGAGTCTAAGAAATGAATTTTATGTTCAGGGATTGCCTGAGATTCAGGAGCGGTATTAGGAATGGGGCAGGAAGCCAGGATGGGGGTGATGCAGAGAGCTAGAGTGTTTTGTACATGACTTAGAAACTTGAAGTGTAACAGTTTTTAATAAGTTCCCCCATGTAAAATGGCTATAATAAAATGTGATATGTTCATACAAAGTCTACGAGATGAATGAAAGCATGTTGTATTTTCTAAACTATAAGCAGCTCAGTCTGACTGAAGAAATAAGCCTGGAGAATAGTAAGGCAAAAGGCTGGAAAGATGAGGAATCAGGTCAGACGGGGCCTTGTGAGCCATGCCAAGGTTGGGTTTTGTCATAGGGTAATGGAGATCAATTAAACAATTTTAAACGAGGAAATGATATGATTCAATCGTATTTTAGAAAGATCATTCTGGAAGCAATGAGGAAGACAGACAGGAGGGTGGGAAGACCAGCTTGTAATCACAGTGATGAGGCATGGCAAGATGAGGGATAAAAAGGAAAGATGTTTTTTATGAGTCATTGAAAATGAAAGATCATCAAGACATGGGGATAAAGTCATTTGAAGCTCATTTAGGTTGAGGGAGTAGTGATGTAGTAGGTGGATGAAAAAGATTAGTGGGGCGCCTGGGTGGCTCAGTCGGTTAAGCGTCTGCCTTCGGCTCGAGTCATGATCCCAGAGTCCCCGGATCACGTCCTGCATTGGGCTCCCTGCTCAGTGGGGAGTCTGCTTCTCCCTCTGCCCTTCACCCTGCTTGTGCTCTCTCTCTCTCAAATAAATAATATCTTCAAAAAAAGAAATGGAAAAGAAAAAGATCTTTAGAAAACTGGATATTTTTCTGGCTATTCACCATCCTTCAGAAGGACTTCATGGGGAGGAATGATTGAGGGGTGGTAGGATATGAGGAGTTCAGTTTTAAACCTAGTGAGTTTGATGGGCCTGTGGGACAACCACACTGAGATGTCTTAGGGTCTGTTAAACAGATCAAGAACTCAGAAGAAGAAAAATAAGTATTAATAACACAGATTGAAAGGTCACTGGTAGCCATGGGTTTGGAGTAGGTCACCTAGAGAGAATGTACAACGGGAGGAGAAAGAAGAAGCAAGGGTGTGAAGGTCAACATACACACACAGGGCATGAGATAAACAGACATTGGAGAGGTCACTGAGCATGCCTCCTCCTGTCATCATCATGAAGGCCTGCACCAAATCCAACCTTCCGCCGCAAAATCAACCTGGTTTACTTAGAACCCAGAGGAAGACCAGGTAAAAGAGATACTGTGTTCACTTCAACAAGCAAAGTCTTCAGGTGACACAGAGTTAGGGCAGCTGTACGTGAGCTCAAGGACAGCTGAAAAGGGGAATGGGAGGCATTAGATAGAAATGCAGGGAGCATGCATTTCTGGACTTCGAGCTCTCCAGCACTTGAAGAAGTGAAACCTTCCTCACCTTGCTGTAGTGTGGGCTTCTGTGGGTGCACCTAAATTGTTTTCACACTGACACCAATACTCCCACTACATACACATGTCATACACATGTTAGAAACAGTTCTCTAGTTTGGGTCAAGGCCAAGATGTACAATTAAAACTTGAATGTCTCCCCCTAGAACTGCTCTTAATTAAAAAAAAAAAAAAAAAAAAAAAAGAGTATGGATCTCTGGATGTGTTTAAAGTATCATTTAAGCCAGAGACCCTCATGTCCAAGTAAATACACATACATGCAACATATTTACAATTTCGGGTGCTTCACAGACAACCTTCGCCCAAGTTCCCTCCACGAATCCCCTAGGGGGTTCTTGGGCTCCCTGTGGAAAGCTCCACCCTAGAAAAATTTATCTAGCTCCTGTCACTTTCAGACTGTTCAAAACAAAACCAAATCATTCCAGAAGAGCAGAGCAGAAGGAAGCCAGGCGCTGTGGCTTCCACTGACCCTGAACTGATAATTCCTTATTTCCGTTTTCAGTAATGCAGAGGATATCTCCTTCCCTTTTCTAAGAATCCCTCCCCTCCAGCTCCCCCCTCCCCCAACAAAACAGACCAGAGGCACATAAACCAAAACAACCCAGCCCAACGCTAAAAGTCAGGCCTCTCAGGGAGCAGCTACGGCAGGGCCCCAGGCTGACTGTGACATGATCCTCACGCAGCGGGCCCCCTTACAAACGAGAAACATCCCTAGTTCATGACTGCTGACGGGGACAGGGGACAGGAAGGTGGCCACCCTGGGTGGGCTTGGCATGGTGCAAGAGGCGAGTAACTGTCTGCTGACTGAGGGCTGGCTCTGCTTTCCTAGTGAGGGTCTTGGGTTTCGATGGGTGACAGGTACTGTCGACACCCAGTACTTTTTCGGAGATTGTAAATTTAGAGAGCAGATAAGTTAGGACGTGTTACAACTTCTAGGACAAAATAATCTTCATTATAAAAATGCAACCCACTCGGCACATTTAAATGGTGACAACTCACCCACCTCCACGCTCCTGGTGAATTTCCCTTTTTTGCATCTATTTTTCTAATGTATATTTTATTATGAAAGGAATACTCTCACTAAAGAAAACTTGGGAAATATAAAAAAAGTATAACTACTGCTGAACTTATGAAATGATGTGATTTATAAAAATTCCCTTTGCATGTACCTTTTTCAGCTTCCCAGGGACACTTCATTGTTTAAGGTGAGGCGTTCCTTTTTTTGGGGGGGTGCTTGTCACCACAGACAAATGGGACAGGATCTTTGACCTTGTGACTCTCTGAGCTCTCACCTCGTGGCCAAGAATTATTTATTCTATTGTTTTTTCCAAGTTGATGGAAATTTCCCACCGTTTATGCCTATTCTCTTCACTTCCTCAACCTGAAAGACCAGAAAGAAAAATTTAATCACTGGAAGCTCTTTCCTATTACTTTTTCTGCTTCAGTCCTCATACCACCCACCTCCATCTGGAGAAGTTTTCTCAAAAATTCTAGCAGGGATTTAGAAACCAACCACACCGTTATGTGTATTTGGTCCTGCCACCACTAATAGTTATATGTCTTCTGGTGGATGTCTCACTGACGGTAACTCTTGCAAAACAGAAAAGCCACAAGTTCAAAGCATATAAACCCATAAATGCAAACACAGCAGACATGCTAATTAGAGAATCCAGAGGAAGACTTCAGAATTTGATTCTCCCTGCCTCTGGATTCTTATTTCGCTCTGAGAGGGAGACTTTTTAAAAAGCAGATCCAGAATCATATTATTTGCTGAGTGAAATCAAGGCCTTGGGTGCATTTTCCAATCAAGTATAAAACTGGAATCTAAAACAGTAAGGAAGGGTCAGTTTAGTAGAGAAAAGCGAGAGCCTTCTCACCTGGCTCGCAGTGGCAAAGAGCACACATGAGGTTAGCATATACGATACTGAAAGGCTGTCATTGCCAGGATATCCATTTTTTCTGTGTTTCAGTTTTCGGGTCTCTGAATGCTTGTGTATCTGTGGTTCACATACCAACTGCCGCATCCACGGGCCAGACTTGATTTCTGGATGAGGTGTTACAATTACAGAGAAAGCATACAAGGCTGACATATGTGTGCAGAATTTATTGCAGTATCTTCTTGACCTCTTTTGCTTTTAATAAGAACAAAAAAAAAAATAGCAGTATGGGTTAAATTGAAATGTGGTTTTCAGTTCAGGGGAAATGCAAAGGGCTTTAAAAATGCGTGAGCTGTCACCACTCCTCACATCCAACACGACGGACGAACAGTGAGAATTTTACTGTGATAAAACGATTAACAGCTTCATCACATTGATACAGCTGCACTCACTGAGCCCCCAAACCTCTGAAATGGGCATTTTTACTACCATTTCCCATCTCCAGATAAGGAAACTGAGACTCAGATGATAAGGCGCTTGCCCAAGGGCACAAGGGGAGGAAGGGGTCAAGTTGTATCTGACCCTAGTCTATTGACTCTGAAGTCCAAGCATGACAGAGCTCAAGCAATAAACTCTCCAAAGGAAAACGCCAGCATCATAGTTCATTTCACACTAGAGAACGAAGAAAAGAACAAACCGGAAAAGGAGAGCTGGCTTGACTTTTCCACTGGAGCTAGAATGCCCCCAGGTTCAGCCCCACGGCCCCATCTCCTCTTAGGTCTGCTTTAATCCTTTCGCGGCTTTAGCTCCCATTTCCAGCCAGGGACCCCCACACAGATGTTTCCAGCCCTGACTTCTCCCCTGACTCTGATGCCCACTGAGCACCTTCACTTCCATGTTTAATAGGCCTCTCAAAAGTCACGTATCCATAACTGAATAGCTACTTTCCCTCCAAAGCTGCTCATCCAGAAGCCTTCCCCATCCAACATGATGGCAGCTCCATCTTTGCCATGGCCCTGGGTGACAAAAACATCAAGTCATCCTGGACCTCCCTCTTCCTCCTACACGGTTTCTCTCATGTTCATTTTACAAAAAGACACTGTGCAAACAGATTTCTCCCATGCTTAAGATGGCAAGCTCCCCTAATACATGAGATAAGACACCGTTTGTGTACGACCTGCCAGGACCATCTCTCCTAAAGCAGTTAGGTGAACTTCATCCATCACAGCGTGGGCTACCAATGTACAATGATGTTCACCTACCACTTTTTATGGGCTACTTGATAAAACACTTATGTAACACTTCCTATCTCCCAGACATTGCTCTCAAAGTGCTTTACAACTAATGAATTCATCTAATCCTCCTAAGAACTCTCTGAAGCAAGCACCGTTATTATCTCCTTTCCATAGATAAGGAAACTAAGACACTGGGAAGTTAAACAGCTTGCCCAAGACCACACAGTTCAAACCTGGACAGTCTGGCTCTGGAGTCTGTCCTCTCAACCACTCACCACGCTCCATCCATGAAACAGACTTGTCCCCCTGGAAGTGCAGAAATGAACCTACTTTGCTTTCTTAGGGCTGGGGCCCACCTCTGCCAAGTTCCTGGCATTCTCTGTCCTCTTCAATGGAAAGTGGTAACCAAATGACAAGGGACCAAAGCCCCCCTCCCCCCCAGCACTGTGCTGTGACCAGCCAGGTCACCCAGCGGAGTCTAGTATGTGACAGCAAATGACTCTGTCTCCTTGGAACTGCCTCCCCAAGGCCTGCTCAGGGGTCAGGAACCGAACACCGACCAACAGCAGAGCAGGAGGGCTCCAGGAGTGTGATGGATGGTGCAGCTGAGGCAGGGGGCCTGCTGTGGAGGCTACTGGGCCAATTAGGCTGCTGGTGAGTGCCTGGGATGTGCTGAATTTACTCAAATGGATCCTCCCAACACTCCCCACCCCCCTTTTAGATGTGACTCTCATACCAAATATATTAAGGAGAAAGAAATAGGTAGAAGAGAAGCAAGTGTGTGTCAACAGCCCTGCTAACAATGTGAACTGACAGCAAAAACAAGGACGGTTTTCCTTCTAGCAGGATCTCTGTGGGTGTGCTCAGAGTGCATGCACTGCCCCTGTTAACTTTTTTTTTTTTAAAGATTTTATTTATTTATTTGAGAGAGAGAGAATGAGAGAGAGCACGTGAGACGGGGGAGGGTTAGAGGGAGAAGCAGACTCCCTGCCGAGCAGGGAGCCTGATGCGGGACTCGATCCAGGGACTCCAGGATCATGACCTGAGCTGAAGGCAGTCGCTTAACCAACTGAGCCACCCAGGCGCCCCCCTGTTAACTCTTTAGAGCACTTTTCCTTTAGTTTCCAGATACAATAGTGACGAAGGGCACAGCTTCTAGAATTAGGAGGTTGCAGTGGGGTCAAAGCCCTATCTTCACGACAACCTCTGACAGGTTACTTAACCCCCGGTACTACTAATTCCCGACCTCACAGAGTTGAGGCGGAAATTAAGTGAGATAATGTGGAGTAAAACGCTAGCAGAAGACGTGGAACATAGCAAAACTCGATGAATGGTGGCTATTGAGAGTGATTTTGATAATTTCACTAATAAAAGTTGTTCATACCCTTCGACTATTTAGAGTCTTAAGTGGAAGGAAATGTAAGGACAAGGAGTGATGTAGAAAAAAATTAATACTTTATGTTTGGCCAAGGGTGGGAAAATACACAAATAAAACTGTATTTCTGATAGCTCTGGTTCACACGTTTAAATAACGTACAAACGAAAAAGCTCACCGGCTGTGGATCACCCTAGCCTTATCCACTTAACTATGGTATTACAATCTTTCTCCTTTAAAAATTCAAGTCAAGAAAGACAAATATATTTAGTTTCTAAAGCAAACAGAGGAATAAAATCTGTTTTCATTTAAAGCATCTCACTTTATTTTTTTTTTTTAAGCAATTAGCTAACTTCAAAGGGTAACCAACGGAGTGATTTTTTATCAGGCTGGCAAGGGTCTGGTGTCTCACTTCAAAGTTCAGGCAGATTGAAAGCCACTGATAGTCCTGCTATACTGGCTGGCATTTGGCCCAGAAAGTGCTGAGAAGGCCAGTTTGTTCAGATGGTGTGTGTGCACAGACCCACAGCACGAAAATGGCACCCCTTTCGGTGAGAGCCGGGGTTCAGCCTGAAAGAGAAGGGTGTGTAATTATCCCATCCCCAAATTAAAATCAACAAGGGTCTTTTGGGGTGCCAGCCGAGAGCCCCCGTGGGAGATAAGAGTAGATGGAGAAAGTCCTAATTAGATGGAAGGGGCTCCGAGTGCTTAGTGCCCCCATTCTTATGAATATCTGTGAAGCAACTTAAGCGGGACACCACCAAAAATCCGGGGAGGTGGGTCCAGTGCACACAGACGTGCCAGGGGATTCCTGCATGACTTGAAATAAGTTGCTTGACCTTCCCAGGTCATTTTGCAAGCAGAGTGAGACCAACCAACTGCGTGCCAGTCTGACAGAGTTTATGACGGGATTAGATTTTATTTATAAAGAGGTTTGACATCCTTAGCTCCATAGTGCTCTCCTATTAATAAAATGAACATGTTAAGAGCTCAAAGTAGAGTCCAGAGTTACTCATCTGCTCACAAATCACCAAATGGCTTCATTTTTCAGGATGTAATACGAGCCATCAGAACATTAGAATTAGACGATCACATGGCAGTCAAGAAAGGAAGACTTTAAGAAGTGGTCTACCTCAAAAAAAAAAAAAAAAAAAAAGAAGTGGTCTCCCTCAGACCTCCCTGTCCTCTCCTACTTGACTCCATCACTCCAGACACAGAAGTCTAGCCACAGACCTGGACAAGCTTGTACAGACTATCAGAGCCACAGTTCACCGGGGCCCATTCCCTAAAACCCACTGTGCCCACCGAAACCCTATTTCTACCTCCAATCAAGCGTGACTGCTCCTCTATGAACCTTCCCAGCCCAGCACAACCTCAGAAAGATTCCTCGTCTCTGAGTTCACAGCATGTGGTGCCCCCTTTGATTATACTATTGATCTCACTGTTATCTGACTACTAATTCTGTATAAACATTATGCCCTTTCTCCCTCAGATTAGAGGCTGTGTCGAAAGAATAAGCATTACGCTTCTCTGAATTCCTAACATCTTCCCCAGAGCCTTGTACCCAGAAGATGCCCAATGCCATTCCCATGAAGCTGCCTTCCAAAGATTTTACTGGGCCATTAGCAATCTGCAAAGTAGCTTCACACTCATTATGAGGACACTGCACAAAGAACATTAACCTTCCCTTACCTGTTAGCAAAGCCACCTCAGAGCACAAGTCGGGGTTAGTCTGAGGCCAGCTGAGGCCATGGAGGTGTGCACAATGAACAAAAAAACTCAAGGAACTTTGAGTTTTCAATCCCGCCCTTCTATTATCTGTCTATAGATTTTTGGCCAACTGTTTCTCATTAATCGCATTTCAGAAAACCAGCGATAGCACAAGAAATCTACCTCTTGACACTGCTAGAGATGTGAGAAAATATATGAGACACATTTAACATTTATTCAACATAAACAGAGAGAGGATACTATTTATGTAGTGGTTTAATGTGTATTTTTCTTAAATATCAAATTGCCAGATAAATGCTATTCCATGGGGGAAAGTAACACTTCCTAATGAATATGCTCAGCATTTTAGATCCCTCCTGGCTAGTTTAAGTGTCCCTTTCCCTCACTGACTCTCACGTGGGCCTGGGGTTTGGTCTGCTACATATTTTGCAACTTTAGACCAAGCTTCCTGGAGACCTGAGATAGAGGGAGCTACAGAGTTTCACTGCAGAGCTGACCAAGGGGAGGCCAAGTCCACAGGAGGAAGTGGAACAACTGGCTGTTCCAAAATTACCTGGCGAGGAAACAGGCCAGCAGAGATGGCCTCAGGCCTCCTGGCTATAGGTCATAGCTCCAAACTTTCTCATCCACCTCTGGAGGTGTGCAGAATCCTCGGGCATTCTGCTGTTTCAGAAAGCACACCTTGTAAGTGTGGTTTGTCAAATCACAATTAGGGAAAGAGTCTTTTCAAATATTATTCACATCTCATTTTATAGTCCAGGGCCACCCTGACATTTCTTACTTGATACAAATTTCATGCTCACGTACTTCCTAGTACAGTCTATCCACCCCAATGGACCGTTTTACTCTCATACCACCTCAAAACAAATACTGTAACCTGCTAGCCAGCACTCAAAATGCTGACTCTGAAAGTATGTCATGTATTCACATAGTGTGGGCAGGCATGTCACTGATTATCAGGACCCTGGCAGGGGTAACACTTCTTCCACATCCAGAATTGAGAAAAATAGAGTGACAAAGAAAACAAACCCTCACTGTGTTTTATTTCCCGTGTCATGTTGTACATGCCAACATATTTTCTCCTTCACGTCCACTCTTGGAATACTCTCTCATTACAGGAGCGGTGAGTCATTGTTGCGACCTGCTCCACCCATGAGTATAAGCTAAACTATGGACATCTTGAGTTCTCAGGGGGTTATTTATCTTGGGAAGGTTGATCACACTTTGCATGATCATATGGTACAGATGTTTATTCATGAAGATGACCTCAAGTGAAGCAAGAAATTTCTTGGTCTGGCTATTTAAAAATTCAGCCAAATGTCCACCCAGTGAGCAAACCCCAGTTCCAGAAGAAATTAAAGCTGAGATGAGCAGAAGTGTGATGGATCAGGACTGATGTACGCTGACAGACTTGAGTGAGAGGTCTCGAGACAGACAAAAGGGTGTGTGCTCACTGATGGTGGGTGGGAGGGCCAGGGAGTAATCAGGGCAGAATTACAAAGGGAGGGGATAAAGTAGCACTTATATGCTTCTTCTGTGAATCCAAGCTTCTTTCATTTCCTCTGGGTGAGAATTACATCCACCATGTAATAAAAACCTAGAGACTCAGTCACTCTTACAGACCCCACTGTCACTGCCAGCCTTCAGCAAATCTGCCAAATGGAGAATGCTGGGACCTTCCAGACTCCTCCTCCTTCCATTAGGCCCTGCTATTCAGGCCTTTCCCTCAACCACATCTTAATTTCTCCCTTTAGCACTGTGGTTTTCCAAGTGTGGACTCTGGACTGGCAGCATCAGCATCACCTGAGCGCTTGTCAGAAATGCTAATTCCCAGGTGCCACCCCAGACCTACTGATTAAGGAACTCTAGGGGTGGGATCCACAAATCTGTGTTTTCTCAAGGGCTCCGGGTGATTCTGAGGCACACTAGAGTTTGAGAACCGCAGCTTTAGATGACATTAAGATGAGAGAGCATGGGGGCACCTGGGTGGTTCAGTCGGTTAAGCATCTGCCTTCGGCTCAGGTCCTGATCCCAGAGTCCTGGGATCGAGCCTCACATCAGGCTCCCTGCTCAGTGGGGAGGCTGCTTCTCCCTCTCCCTCTGCCTGCTGCTCCCCTACTTGTGCTCTCTCTCTGTTAAATAAATAAATAAAATCTTTAAAAAAAAAAAAAAAGATGAGAGAGCATGTGCATTTTAGGAGAGGACTTACAAAGAAGGGAGTAATTTTCTAGCAGTGGAATCTCAAGTCATGTGACAGATAGTGAGAGATATTTAAGGCTGCTGAATTCATTCGGGCCCTTACCATCTCACTTTTAATCTCACCTATTTCAGTCTTCTCCCCACATTGCCACTAGAGACATGTGCTTGGCCTGAAAAATCTGACCATGTCAAACCCCAACTTAAAAACCCTTCAGTGGCTGCTCCATGCCCATAAGATAAAGTTCCAAACCCCTGGCACAGGACCCAGGGCCCTTCATCATCTGCCTCTGGGCCACCTCCCTGGCCGTTTCCTTCTGCACTTTCCCTCCTACTCAGCCATACCTCACTGTCTGCAGGAGGTTCGTATTTCCCCATCCCACTGACATGGGGTTTGGCTATGTGACTTACCTTGGCCAAGAGTATAAGAGTTGAAGTGATGTCTGCTGCTACTTCTGAGCAGATATTAAGTGCCATACTTTTGTTTTATCATGTTCTCTTTTTTCCCATTCCCATAAATAAGATCAGTATTGTCCCAAAAAGAGGCTGTTTCTTAAGCCTCGGTGGGGGGTGTGTGTCTCAGAATGAAAACAGATAAGGAGCAGAACCATAACTGACCTGCACTGGACTTGCAGCATAAGTGAGAAATAAGCCCTGTAAGTCACTGAGATTTGGGGGTTATTTGTTATTTTACTTAAGCTGACCATTACGGCACATTTGATCCCCCATATTCCCTCTGTCTGGAATGTCTTCCTCCTCTGTTCTACCTTTCCTTCCAATCCCACCTCAATCCTATCTGCACAAGAGATTTGCTCATCATTCTACACTCAGCTCAGGTGTTATCCCCTCAATCAAGTCTTTTTTCGTTCCTAAGTATAACTGATCAACTCCTACCTGTAGGATCCCCTTTGGATGCTACAGACCTGTAATTATGTCCTTGGAACTTTGCATTCATTAGCACCATCTTTAGAACAACTCCTCTTAAAAAAAAAAAAAAAAAGAGCCGTCATTTTACAGAGTGGGAGACTTTGGCTCAGAAAAGCAAGGCAACTTGTCTACGTTTCCCAGCCACAGAAACAGTTTTCACCGAGTGTGGGTCTGGCTCTGAGCTCAGCAATCTTTCTCGTGCCCCACACACCTCCCTCCCTCCTCCATCAGCAAGCTTTCAGATCATCCCATTCTGGTGGAGAGAGTAAAAGTCTACTTATCAACAACTTAAAAGGTTGTGGAATTAATTTGACACTTGAAAGACTTGCATCTGGAAGTGGGCTTCTTACCCCCTGAGAAGATAATCACTTCCTCTAAGTGGATGGATTTATTCGAAGGTTCTTGGCAAAAGCACTGGGGTGCTTGCAGAACTGAAGCATTTTGTCTGTACCTTTCCCAGGTAGTGTGGTGTGCTAAGCCAGGCAGACTCCCACTGACACTGCCTTGGGAACCTTAGGAAAGGTCCTTTTGGGTTTGTCACAGGATAGGATGTTAAGGAGCAGAGGGTTCAGAATTCCAAGTAAGTCAGCTACATATTGATATTTTTCGGTAAATGAACAAGGAAAAGAACAAGGATAGAAAAGTGACACAGTGGCAAAGAACTGCACCAGACCACCCCGGTCAGACACCGGCATAACTGCCTAAAGTGGGAAGGGCAATTTTAGGTTTCCATGAGCTGCTGGCTCTTTGTTGTGCGGTTGGGCTTTTTATTTTTCTCCTCCTTTCCCACTCTTTAAACTTGTCTAAGGGAGGACTGGAAAGTATAAGAACCTTCAAATCCTCCCCCATCAGCCATACCAATCAAAGATGAGCAGTCAACAAAGTACCAAGATATTCTTCTCACACGACACTCATAACAATTTTTTCAAGATTACAAAGCTTTTCTCAGTTACTAATTGGAATCCATTTATCTCTTTCACCATTCCAATGGAGTTTTTTTTAATCCCTCAAAGGATGTATTACCTTTAAATGATACCATCAGAAACATTAATAATAGCATTTTTCCCCTTTGAGTTTAGAAAGCTGTTCAGAGCTCCAAATGGTCACTAGGCCAGTTAGGACACATCTGATTTACTCTTTAAAAGACCATCCACTTCGTATAACAAATAAGAGCCAGCATTTACTGGGTACTTAGCACTGGGCTCTGTGTTTTTCGGGCATTGGTTTACTTAATCCTCGAAAGGAAGCTATCGAGCAGGTGAAATCACTTACCGCCACCTTACAGATGAGGAGAGTGAGGCACATAGAGCATGAAGGATCTGCCTGAGAGAAAGGCTGTCTCTCCCTTTCAGAGGCCAGTAGCTGCACAAGACGACAGTTAATGATTCACCCACAGCCCTTAGGGAGCTCCTTTCAGTAGGGACAACACATGCACTTAACACATTCTCTCTCTCTCTCTCTCTTTCCCTCTCTCTCGGTCTCTCTCTATCTCTCATCTTCAACTCTTCTTCACCCAGCAAGAGGCGGGTGTCCAGCAAATTGCTTGGCAACGCGCGTAGGAAACTCCATCCAAAGCCCGGGTCTGCCGGGTCCAGGCCGCCTCTGGGCGCTGTCCAGCGGGCAGCGCGCCTGAGAGGCCAGGCAGGGGTCCTGTCTCCGGACACCCCGAAGGTGGGGCGGAACGCCAAGGCCGGGATTTCACGCGGGGGGGGGGGGGGGGTGAGGCACCGTCCCCAGGGACACCTGTTGTCGCCTCCCCACTCGGGCCAATAAAGATGTCGCGGGGACTCACATTTCAGGGAAGACACCCGTCCTCAAATAGTGTCCGCGTAGGGGTGAGGGGTTCGCAGGTGTCTTCCCCGACACCCCCCCACCTCGCCCACCTTGGGCGGGCTCACCTCACCCCCTCCCACCCCTCGACACCGCGGGCTGGTGGAAATGTCGCGCCTCCCCGGGGCTCCGACCGAGGAACGCGCGGAGGTGTGGGGGCCCGCGGGGCGGGGGCAGGGCCCGAGGGGCGAGGGGCAGCACCCGCGGCGCTAGGACCTCGCGGGCGGCCCGCCCCCGCCCCCACCCCTCGCTCGCTCCACCTGCGGAGCCCCACCGGCCGGGCACGCTCGCCCTCCACCGCGGGACGCGGGCGCTGTTACCTGCGACGCCGCCTGCAGGCTCCCAAGCGTCGGCCGGAACGCCGCCGCGGTACAGCGAGCAGGGCTGGCCGGGGGATCCTCGCCCGGCCCCGCGGCCCTCGCTGCCCTCCCTCGCGGTCGCAGCGCCGCCGCCTGCTCCCGACTCTCTAGGCTCGCTCCGCGCCCGCCGGCTCCTGGCGCCGCTCCCGCCGCTCCTGATTGGCCGCGGCGCGCGCCCGAGCCGCGCCCTGATTGGGTGGCCGAGAGCCGGGGCGGTGGGATGGGCGGGGCGCAGCCTGGACCTGCTCCCGGTGCCCCCGGCGCCGCTGTCTCGCGTCCCCGCTGCACCTCCGGACCGAGACAGACACGAAACCGGGATCCTGCCCCTCTGCGCCGAGTGAGGCCGGTTGTGGAAGCACGCGATGGAGCGGAAAGTAGCACAAGTAGCGTGAGGGTGGCGGGGAGTGGGGATCGCCCTGGAGTCTCTCCCACACCCCATACCAAGGCCGGACGGTGGGGATTCTTGCTTCTCCGGCCTCACTCCTACATGGGTTTTTGACTTCGTGTTCATTTTTATACATTTTACTGAAAAAAAGGCGTAGGACGCAGGACAGTGGCTTGTAAACAGTGGGCGCCAAATTGTGTTTGTGGACTTAGGTTGGACTTGACGCACAATCTATCTCCGTGTGGTCCAACCAGAGTTCCCAAAAGGGAAGCGACTTGTGCGAGGTCCTAATCACGTTAACAAATTAGTAAGAGCGAGAAAGATGGTGAGATAGATCTTCATTTACAAGGACCTTAATACTTAGCTAGGGAGACAAGGCTAAATGATAATGGTAATTGTAATAATAATAATTATAATAATAATAACCCTAACTTTTCTATGGCACATATTGTTTGCCGGGCACTTTTCTAAGTGCTTTGCATATATTAATACATAAGTACAATAAACAGCTGATCTAAAGATGTCCACATGTCCTGTGAAACGTATGACCAAGTGACATCAGCCTAGAGTGTAAGAGATTTTCATCTGGAAGACACACCAGCAGTCATTCCACACTGCAGTTAAGAGACGCAGGTTAGAACGGAGAGAGAGCATAGCGAATTAAAATTGTTCCTATCTTCCATTTCTTCTCCCATAGTTCTTTAGCCCTCCCAACATTTTGTCTCACCTGAACTGGGCCTTTCTAAAGAATAGGAAGAACCACTATAAATTCAGCGTTCTGCCAGAACTTTGTTTTACCACTCATAAAAGGAGCCCCCTCTAAGTATCCAGGTAACAGTGAGTAGAAAAAAGTAGCACAGTTTATATTTTAGCATCTTTGACTTTGGTTGCGCTAATACCTTGAAAACAAATATGTAACCATTTTCCTACAAGTATTTCCTCTAGTTCTATTCTCCTATGTTGACAGAACTCTAGAGGGAGAAATTTGGGTTGGTAGAGAAAGACCGGAGTGAAAACCAGCTTGACCGACTCTGAACAGCTTGATTTTTACCCTAGAGTAAGCTTAACGTCATTTACTTTGAGGAGCCCAGGACCCTAGAAGGAAATTAGCTCAGTTTTCCCAGTTTATTTCAATGGATGAGCGATCAGTTCACTCTATATTGAAAAGATGGACTGGCCTGGGTGGAGCCTCACCTGATGGGAACACCATAGCAAAATAGACTGTGTGAGGAAGGTTCTTATACCAGCATCCCTCTCCAAGCTTCAGAAGCACAAGGAGACATCAGCCCATCATTCCAGTTGCTCACTTTTCATAGCTGTGGCTTTTGCCAAAGCAGAAGTTCCATTTGGATTGGTCACACTATCACTCCAAAGAAGAAAGGCTATTTTAGGTGGAGAACTATGTTGACCCAAGATAATTTCTTAAATCAATAGCCCTGGTTGCATCACACTAAACTTAGCCTTCTGAAGGATAAGTGAAAGAAGAATCTGGATTCCACTATGACTACCCTGGAATCTTCTCGTGGGCAGGAACTGTTTATGAATCTGTCTGTCCCCTATCTCATCTCGCAAAATGTTTGCTTAGTTGTGCCTCCTGCATCACATTTCTTCTGTGGTGACTCCTATTTAGCACTCAAGACTCAACGAAAATGTCCTGTCCTCGGTGAGGCTTTCACTAACTGTCCCAGGCAAAGGTAGTGATCCCCTTGCCCCTGTTATATTCTCATTCCAATACAAAGCAACAATATTCCAACTCGTTACCAATGCCTGGCCTAGTACATGGAACTCAGTAGCAAGTACTCAACAAACTGATTGACTAAAATTCCTTACAGGTAATAGAGTGGCATTAAGGAGACTGGGGCCACATCCCTATGCCGTTCAACAGGGCATCCTCCAGTGCCAGGCTGGCTGGATATTTGATGGTAGTCAAAGTAATCATCTGCCCAGTCTAATAGTGAATAGGTAGTTTCTATATGTTAGGCACTGTCAGGTAAAGAGAAGAATAAGGTCTGACATCTACACAAGATGAAATGATGCAGCTAATTTAGAAAATAGTTTGGTGGTTCTCAAAGAGTTAAACAGAGTTACCTTAAGACCCAGTAATTCTACTCCTTGGTACATACTCAAGAGAATTTAAAACATATGCCCATGCAGAAACTTGTACGTGAATATTCTTAGCAACATTATTTATAATAGCTATAAAATTGAAATAACCCAAATATCCACTAGCTGATGAATAGGTAAACAAAATGTGGTACATCCACACAATGGAATATTATTCAACCATAAAAAGGAATGAAGACTGATACATGCTACAAAATGGATGAACCTGGGAAATATTATGCTAAGTAAAAGAAGCCAGAAACAAAAGGCCACATATTGTATGTTTCCATTTAGATGAAATATCCAGAATAAGCAAATCTATATAGACTGAAAGCAGATTTGTGGTTGCCAAGGGGTCAGGGGAAGGAGAAATGGAGAGTGACTGCTGAGTGGATATGGGGTTTCCTCTTGGGTTGATGAAAATGTTCTGGAATTAAATAGTGGTTATGGGTGCAAAACTTTGTGAATATACTAAAAACCACCGAGCTGTAAAAAGCAAAACAAAACGTGCACACAGCAGGCATTCAGAGAGTTTGGAAACCATCAATGAAGAAAATGTTAGTTAAATCCTGAAGTGTTAGTAACCGACAGTGTAAAAGTGTAGAAGAACAGAAAAGCCTATAAAACACAGTTAAAAGTTGGCTTGTCTCACCTCCATGCTCCCACCGTCAGCAACCGAGAGGGGATTTACTCCATAGATCCGCATTGTCCAATCAAACATTCTATAATGGAAATGTTCTTTATCTAAGCTACCCAATTTGGAAGCCACTAGCATATGTGGCTATTGGACATGTGAAATGTGGTTAGTACCACTGAAGAACTGAATTTTAATTGCATTTAAATTTAAATAGCCACATGTGGCTATTGGCTACTCTACTCTAAGTGTAGCTTTTGCTGGTTTAGAGGACTGAAGTCATCCTAACTGGCCATATGGAAAAATACTGGAGGGTATCGGAGTGGGAGAGTCAATGTCTTTATGTTCCCTAGCCTGACTCCAGCCTGTATCCACTAGAAATCCTTCAATAAGATCTCACCGCTCCCACCCTTCTCCCTTCTATGAACACTTAATGAACTTCAGTCAAT
Source organism: Mirounga leonina (assembly GCF_011800145.1). NCBI lineage: Eukaryota > Metazoa > Chordata > Mammalia > Carnivora > Phocidae > Mirounga > Mirounga leonina. The sequence continues at coordinate 20,861,025 of NW_023270825.1, read as the reverse complement.
AATACAGCATTTAGTTTTGTTTTTATGGCAAGGTGCTTCCATTCCACAAATATTTATGCACCACGCACTCTGTGGAATTCTGGGAAGAGGGACTGTAGACAACGTCAGCCAAATTCCAAAGGGTTGGTCTCAAGAAGGCAGGCAGGGAGAAGACACAAGAGAAATCCCTCATAAGGACCTGGCTCCTTACTTCCTTCCCTCCAGTATCCCCCCACACACACACACACACTCTATTGAGTGGGAAATCTTGCTATTAGGATGCTGAAGTGATGTTGAAGAATCTTTATTTAGATTTCCTGTTTCCAAGCGAAGCCTTGTAACATCCTTAACTCCTTCAATACACCTTCGAGTTCATGTTGATCTTTCTCTTCTTTGAACTTTCACTGAATTTGAAATCGATCAAATGTAATGACTTTCTAAGTGTTCTTCCTTAATGTGGTGTCCCCACAGCAAGATTCATTTGTTGCACAAATGTTTATTGAGCTTCTGCTTATTTTTCTGCCAGAACAGTCCTAGGAGCTGTGGATAAAAAGAAAGATAGGGTCACTGGGAAGTTTAGAGCCTAATGAAGAGGCACACAAAGAAATTATTCTGCAAAGTTTGGCCTAAATGTGTAGGAAGTTTCATTGAAAGCCCAGGGCAAGGAGCAGCTGGGTGTACACAGAAATCAGGGAGGGTTTCTCAGAGGAGGTGACATTTAAGCTAAAGGAAATTGAAGGACGAGTAAGTTTTTAGAACATTTTTAAAAATGTAATTCATTTATACTGCCCACCTTCCAAAATTGTATTTGAGGTAGTATATTGGAAGTTTTGAGGACCAATGTTTGAAAGAATGAATTAACATCAAGATCCAATTCAACATCTGTGACAGTGTTTTGCATTGCTGATAAGGGTACTAACTGGACGGTCATTCTTGTTGCCTGAGTGCAAGGCTTATTCCTGAGTGCAAAACAAAATAAATATAAGGCTCTCTGATCTCAAGGAATTCAAAATCTCTCTTCCTCTACTATTGCAATATCCTTCTTACCGGTCTCTTGTGTTTAATCTTATTTTCTTCTTTTCCAGTGTATCCCAAATCTCAGTCATTTGTGTCTCACTGTCACTAGTCTTTCCATATCCATGTATCATCTGCACTATCATGTACTTTTTTCTTTGCATTGGCTCTCCTCTAGCTCAGCTTCATTGAAAAGGAATTTTTATCTCATTACCATCCGTGAAAAACAAGTATCACTTGCCATAAATAGAATGTTAACCACAAAAATAGTACAATGAAAGTAAAACCACATTATCTAATCTTAGCTGGCTATTGTTGGCTGCAAAAGTTCGGAGTTTGAGGCCCTGCTCTTTCTTTCATAAAGAGAAATATCAAGAGAGGTATTAAAGACATCAGCACCAAAGTGATCATTTCTCCTTGGCTAAATCAAACAGACTGAAAGAGAATTGCAAAAAGAATAACTCTCTCACTACCTGAGCTAATGAAATTTAATGTCCCTTTTCCATTCCACTTACAACCAGCTACAACCAGCTTCTGCACCAAATAAAGTCTGCTCATGCTGGGTACCACATATTTGTAAACACTGCTCTGATCCATCCTTCTCATAGGTATCTCATAGGTATCAGAATGATCTAACTCAATGTGATTATTTCTCTCCCCTATTCAAAATCCTTCAATAGGATTTCATTACCTAAGAAATCTTAGTTCCTTACCATGGGTTACAAGATCATCCTGGATCAGGCTTAGCCTACCTCTCTACCTTCAACTCTTATCCTCTTTAACTTTATTCCACCAATACAGAACTATTTGTAGTTCTCAGAGTGCACCATAGACTCTCATGTCTCTGTGCTATTCCCTCTACATGGCATGCTATTCCCCAACTACACCCACCTTATCATCTTTCATTTCCCTTCTGTGCTCATTTCTATTTATCTGCCTAGTACCCTACAAATACATAGACATACACACACGTGCACATAGCAAGACATATCAGCTCCAAACCACAACAGGATTCCTTCTAAAACACCTGCCTCTTTTTTTCTGGGGGATCTTCTTCCACTGCCTCACCCATGTGTCTCTGTCAGGCACCGACAAATTCTCACATGACTCCACACCTCTTATCACAGCTGGTTGGTCTACAGGTAGTCCACTGAACCAGGGTGAGCCAGCCAAAGTTCCTGAGAATTTCCTATGAAGAGCAAAAAATTGGCATCGCTCTTTCTCTGCCTTAAGATGCAGAGAGAAACAGGCAAACAAAGCAGAAAGAGATTCTCCACTCCATTTGTGCTGTAGACCAGCTATTTCCTTGCCCCTCCTTCTTTCAAGACATTCACCTTTTCCTTTTATGTTGTGAAAGAGACCCAATATCTTTACAATTCAGTCTTTTTCCTAAACTATTTTTAGTTGAGTTTGTTATTTATCATCAAGTATCCTAATACATTCCTAATCATCCTTGAAGTCCCAACACAAATGCTACTCTTTTGTGAAGCCTTCCCTGTCTCTTCCAAGCCAACAAAGGTGCCCCTTCTTTTATGCCTTCCTGCATCTTGTAACACTGGACCCAATTTCCAACAAGTATCTTTGTCATCTTGACATTTTTGTGTGAGAAATGGTGTTCTGTCTTCTTTGCCTGTTTTGATTATTCCATTTACCACCTGATGGGAAGGGAAACTTAGACCATAACAACCTATTGACACTATGCCCTAAGTAAAGTCGATATTGAGTGAAAAAAGGGCTTTTAAGTTTCAGATGTTCCACTATGAAGAATTTTTTTAAGCACATTGAATCCTAAGAAGAACTTTAAAAAACTGCCAACTGCAAGAACTCTCTTCCGCTGCTCAACCAGGATGGAACTAGAAATGCACCCCATAAACAGCAACCACCAAGGGGGAGATGGTACCTGGATATGCAGCAGAAAAGACTGAGGAACACACAGAGGGGAGATTCAGAGAAAGAAGGGAGGTCTGGGAGAGAAGGGACTGTAGGACCCTATCTGTCATTGAATCTCTGTGAATGAGAGGCAGGTCCATAAAGGAATGTTTTCCACCATCCATGAATGTCCATCTGTGATCGTACTTGGCCAAATAAGATTGAATTCTCTTAGGTAATTGACTGGACCTATGCACCTTTTCAAATGTTACTAGGCATCATGGGGTCATATCTGTTTGCATATTTATTTCTTTTCTAGACTGGAAGCTCCTTTTCAAAAGAGATTCTTTCAATCTCGGCATGTTGGTCATCAACGTCTAGCCCACTCTTGAGTTGGATGATTATAGCCTATATTTAAGTTAGGAATGCTTCCCAGCTGCAAGTATCAGAATAACCAGTTATAATGGTTCAAGCAGTAAAGACATGTAATTGTCTGACATAAACAGTCTGGATGCTGGCAGCCCCAAGGTATGATGTTCCATGACATCTAAAGGACCTAGGCTTTTTCTGTTCTTCCACCCTTGGCTTTTGACTTTATCTTAGGCTGCTTGTCTTGTGAATGCAAGATAGTTGCCACAACTCCAGGTATCTCATCTTCAGAAAAGCATATACAAGAAAGGAAGAAAGTGGACTGAGGTGAGAGAGAAGTTTTCCTTTATCAGGGAGGAAAATCTTTCTCAAACACCCCTTCCTCCCCATCTGGTAAACTTCCCTTTATATCCCATTGGCTAGAAGTGAGCTGCATGGCCATCCCTAGCTGCAAGAGAGGCTGGCAAAACTAGTGCAGTCTAGGGCTTTTCCATAACTGTGAAAAGTACTTGTATTGCTCGCAGTATTGCCCTTAGTAAATGGGGCACTGGCTTTCCCCACAATTTTCCTATTTGTTCTGGAGACTGGCTAGGGCTAACACGCTATCTAGTTGGGGTATCTTGAGCCTAGGCAAGGATCCAAATGTACCTCTTCCCTCATTACATTTCTTGCTTTGGGCACTCTTGGACCCTCTATTCTGCACATGGAATTGATGAGAGGCCCTGAAAAGCTCTTAGATTCATACCTATGGGATCTCTTTAGTAGCCCATGGCTGGATCCTCCATCCAGGAGAGTGACCTGGAGCGTAGATTGCCTCACTGGCCTCTGTGTTACTTCCTTTGCAGGACTGCCCAAGATTGGGCTGCCAGAATGGTGCTGGCATGCTGATTTGGGGTGACTCTCACATCATACACAGGATGAATTTAGGGCTCTGGGTTACTGACAGTTCTCTGCCAAATGTTGGCTTAAACTTCATGTGTAGGCCATGCATTGGTCTTGACTGGCCATATTCCAACTGCAGTGCTGCTTCTGATCTACCTGAGGGCACCTGGGGTGGGGGCAGGCATTCTTCACTCTGTGCTGTCACCCAGGGCAGTTACCCCATCCTCTCCATGGGTTTCCCACCAGGTTTTCAGGGGTGGTGAATCCCTCCCAGGGATTTCCAACTCCACAATGCCAGCAGGCCCTTCTGATTGGGGTCCTCTCTTGCCTCTGACCGATGCAGTGACATCTTGCCCTCCCTGGTCAGTCTTCAGCCATGTAGATGAGGGATGGATATTCCTTGTGCTCTTCTCATCCATCCTCTCCTCCCCACTAGGGGCAGTGTGTGCAGGCAGGGGTGTGGTCAACACTGAGAGAGATAGCATTCTAGGAATGCAGTGATTAGATATGTGGCGTTCAAGAGAAGACCTGGCTGGAAGATGTGTTTTCTACCTTGATAAGGTTGCTGTGAGAGTCAAATGAGATTGAACCCCTGAGTATCCTTTGTGATATATACAACTGCACACAGATATTATTTTTATTAGTTTTACTTGAAATATAAGAAAACTAAGAAGGAGGAAACTAAATGACCCCCCAAGATAAAGAGGCACCATGGGAATATTTTTGGGAGGGAAAACTGATTTTAGACAACCTGGGATTGACCCCCAGCTCTGCCTCCTCCCAGCTGTGGGATGCTAGTTTGGTTTCTGAGCCCTGGTTCCATTTTATAAAGTGGGGATAATAATAATCCTACGTTGGAGGATTTGGGTGAGCATTGAATAAGGGGATGCTTATAAAGAACTTAGCACTGTTTCTGACATATAGTAGATACTTGATAAATATTAGCTATTATTTTTATTTTACTACACAGATATTTGTAGTAGAGCTACACATCTCCTGGGATACAGCCCTGCTCTGCACTAGAAGTAAATTATAAGAAAGAATTTTCAAAATGAGATTGACAGAGGGGCGCCTGGGTAACTCTCAGTTAAATGTCCACCTCTTGGTTTGATCTCAGGGTCGTGAGATTGAGCCCTGAGGGCTCCGTGCTCAGCATGAAGCCTGCTTGAGATTCTCTCCCCCTGCCCGCCCCCCTTGCAAGTGCATACTCTCTCTCTCTAAAATAAATAAAATCTTTTAAAAAAAATGAGTTTGACAGAGGCTGCACCGATATGTTAGGGTATCTGGCATTTGAGAGACAATATAGCAGGTGGGTGGGAGCACAGATTGAGAGCCAAGAGGCTTGGGTTTGAATCCTGGCTCAGTCATGTAATAGTTGTAAGGCAAGTTGCTTAGCCTCTCTGTGTCTCAATTTCTTCACCTGTAAAATGGGTCCTTGTGAGGGGTAAGTTAAGGTACATTAAGTGCTTAGGATGGTGGGTGGCACATGGTATTAGAAATTATTCAATATTGGGGTGCCTGGGTGGTGCATCTGACTCTTGATTTCAGCTCGCGTCATGATCTCAGGGTGATGAGATGGAGCCCTATGTGGGGCTCACGCTGGGTGAGGAGCCTGCTTAAGATTCTCTGCCTCCTCCCTCCACATCTCCCCTGCCTTGCCCCCTCTCTAAAAAAACCCCAGAAATTATTCAGTACTATTAATATTATAATTCTGAATTCATTTAAAATTCAAAATAAAGTTTGTTCTTAAAAATCCCAATTGGCTATTATTTCAAGGGGCCTTGATTTTAGCAACTGGAAAAAAAGAATAGCACAGAGATACATCCCATGTCTATGTGCCATTGCCTATGCCTGAAATCCCTCCTTTTGACCCGTAAAACCACTATTCTCCCCTCCCCCCGGGGCCAGAGCTCATTCTCTCCTGCTCCCATCTCTCAAGTGGGACTGATGTCTCCTTTTTAGTCATCTGTGTATTTCCTGACATTCCTGATAAATGTTTCTTAAATGGAAAGCTGAAAGAGAGTAAGGTGCATCATTTTAAACTCTTGTATTTTGCAGGCGAATGCAGAATTGTGATTCATCGTGGAACTGACCCGCTTCCTGTCAGAGGATGAAGGGACTGGCGGAGGCCTTCAGGAGATGGTGCCTCTAAACCCCAGGGGGAAAACACGCGAAGAATAACAAACCATCCCATCTTTAACGAGAAAGAGCTCCAGCTCTCATGGCTGCAACAGTCAGGTAACGTGAACCAGAGTGGGCGGTAGGTCCAGGAAAGTTTTCATCTGAATCCCAATTCTGCCATTCAGTGGCTGGTGGGCCTTCGAACCAAACATCTGAGCCTATTTTCTTACCTATAGAATGAGGGCAATACCAGCCTCAAGGGGGAACTTTAATGATGAAATGAGATAATGCAATGCCTGGCACGTAGAAAATGCTTAATGAACTGTTAAGTGAACGAATGGTGCTTTAAAACAAAACGAAACAGTACCATTATTGGCTGAAGCTACACGACCCTTAAAAGCACAGGGTTGCTTAACCTTGTACACAACTTGTCCTTCTCAAGCATATCGTTCTGCACATCGTCCAGGGCGGGGCCTTCACACGGCTTCTCAGACACTTAATCTGGGGCTATTCTGCAATCAAGAAGCCCAGGCAGGCGGAGATTTGGCAAACCCCTTCCCCAAGCCCTTCTCTTCTCCAGCTGGCTCAGAAAAGCTTCCATGGCAATGATAAGAACCTACTCCCTTTTATTGTTTTTTTTTTTCCCCAGTGATGGAGCAATCACATGATTTCAACAGGAAAAACAACTCTGGAGTCAGAGACTGTTTGGATTGAGCCACAGACCTTCTGATCTGAGTCCCTGGAGAGAAAAGACATTCAAGGCTGGTGGGATGGGGGACAAGCTGGACAACAAGCCTGGCCAACACATGCTAATACCAGGCTGGCCAAATGAACAGGTTCTGTCTCAGGATCAAAAGCAATTTTTTTTTTAAAGATTTTATTTATTTATTTATTTGACAGAGAGAGTAAGAGAGGGAACACAAGCAGGGGGAGTGGGAGAGGGAGAAGCAGGCTTCCTGCAGAGTGGGGAGCCCGATGTGGGGCTCGATCCCAGGGCCCTGGGACCATGACCTGAGCCGAAGGCAGACGCTTAACCGACTGAGCCACCCAGGCGCCCCTCGAAAACAATTCTAACGAGGAGCTCATATTTCCTGAGTGCTGAGGACCAGGCACTTTACAGGTGTTGTCAAATTTAATGATCACAACACTCTAAAAGGAGAGTTCATTATCTTCATTCTATCAGTGAGGAGAATGAGGCTCTGAGAGGCGCCCCTGAGGAGCACACAGGAGTCAAGAGCTTTGCTAGCATTCCACACATTTTACAAGCCCCCAGAACCTGTGTGTTATCTCCTGGCCCCACCAAACCCTAAAGAGCCCACAGATCTCTTGGGACCTGGGGGGGAGGAAAGCAAGTTCTGAATTACTAGGTCCAGGATGGGGCGTAAGGCTCTGCATCTCTAACAGTCTTCCAGGGGATGCTACAGATCCAGGGACTTTAACTGCAGTACCCACTGGTCTTTACCAGTGGTCTCCCACTTTGGCCGCACATTGGAATCACCTGGGAGCTTTCCAGGATGCCTAGACCTCATCCTAGACATTCCAGTTTGATAGGGTACAGCTCTGCGCGGGACTGCCGAAACTCCCCGGTGACTGCTCAACGGCTGGTGGCCTCCGGGGCCCACCAGACCGCCCTTCGTTGAGGGGTCGGGGGGGTACTTTCTGCAGGCTCCTGAGGCTCGGGGGTCACCCTGCGCTCCCCTTTCCCAGACACAGGCTCTAAGGCTGGGCTCTGAGGTCGCCCTTGCAATGGCCTGTCTCAGCAAACTCCCAGCCTAGGACGAGGCCAGAACGGCCACCTGTCTCCTTGAAATAGTTCGCAGCTGTGCTGGTGACCTCACCGCCCTGGCTCCGCCTCTGGCCAAGCTGCGATCCCGAAAGCCCTCTTCCCCAGCCCTGAATTCAGGGCGGCTTCGGGCTCCCCCGCGCGGCCGGGCCGGGGAGGGAGAAGAGCCCCTGGCGAGGCCGGAGCTGCGGCGGAGGACCTGGCCGCGCCGGCACCGGGGAACCCAAGGTGGCCGGGCCGTGAGCGCGGCGGGCAGCCTCGCCCGCGCCTCCCTCCCCAGCACTTGGCAACGGACGAAAGCACACGTTCTCCTCCCTTTCAATGATGTATAACAAACAAACGTTGGAGTACCCAGGCGAAAACGGAAAGGATGTCTCCTCTTCCCCTTACGCTTCCCAGAGGCAACCACAGGTTTCGGCGGGGCTCATAGCCATCCAAACCTTTTGCTATGCATAAATATGTATATTTACACAGACACGTAATTACTGTGTTATAAACAAAAGTCACCATGTACTATTTTCCCAAACACTATCTTGGATATCTTTTCCATACACACACACACACACACACACATTATTTTAGTGTCTCAAACTTGTCTGGGAATCAGAATCTCCTGGGGGCACTTTTTAAACATACAGTCTCACCCCAGACCCGCTGAGTCAGAATTTCTCAGAGGGAGGCCTGAGGAGTTTTTAGGGATTTGTATTTTTAATAAGTGTCTTGGGTAGTTCTTTTTTTTTTTAATTTTTAAACTTTTAGGGGCACCTGGCAGGCTCATTTGGAAGAGCATAGAACTCTTGATCTCAGGGTCATGAGTTTGAGCCCCACGTTGGGTGTAGAGATTACTTAATTTTTTTAATTTTTAGAAGTTGAGATATAATTGACATATAACATTGTATTAATTTTAGGTACAACATTTCAGGTGATTCTTACGGAAAATGTCTTGCCTTTTTAATAGTCGTACATGTCCGATATAAGAATGTACCGTTGTTTAGTTATCAGTCCCCAACTGTTGAACATTTAAGCTGTTTCCAGTATTTTCTTCAAACTATACACAATACTATAAACACAGGCACTATACAGGTACTCATGAGTGTGTTTCTGAAGGATAGTTTCCAAGGAGCAGAATAGCTAAATTTCAAGCTTCCCCTGAAACTTCTTTTCCCATCTCATAGTGTTTATGTTTGAAACATGGAACCTCATAGCAGGACAGAAGTTGAAAACCTGCATGGTCAAGACACATGTCACAGACATCATTTAAGATTTTCAGTAACCACATTCATTTGAGTAATATATCTTATTTAATCTGATATATCAAAAGTATTATCCCAACATATAATCGAGTGAGAACTATTAATAAAATATTCTACATCTATTTTTCATGCTAAATCTTTGAAAATTGGTGTGAATTTTACCCTTGACGCACACCTCACCTCAAACTAGCCACATTTCAAGTATTCAGCAGACGCATGGGGCAAATGACTATTGTATTGGACAGTGCGGATCTAGATCTTTTATTTTACTGGGGAAATATTTAGGGGGGCAGGAAATGAACAATTGTGTAGCATCTACAATGTACTCGTCCCTGAAGGGGCACTTAACATTCATTATTGTTAACTGAGGGGTGAGATTTTTGCAGAGGATTAAGCTGAATAATAGTTCAGGTGAAAGACATTCTCTCTTCAGAACAACCCTATGAAGAAGGCAGGGCATGGGTTATTAGGATGTCCATTGTTTCAACTCGAGGTTGATAATTTGTGTAGATCACAGAGCCACAAACACAGAGGAGGAACCAGAATCATGTCTTTAGATTTCAGAGCCTATGCTTTTTTTTTTTTAATCCCACAGCTATCTCCACGACCGTTGTTCAAAGTCCATTCTTACGTTAATGGTGAAGAGAGACCTAGCAACAAATTAAGAGAATTACGAGAAGTCACATCATCAATCTAAATAGTGTGCCGTTCTGTAGATTCGTGGTTAAAAACATGTATGCTGACGCCTCTTGGTGGAAGTCAGAGTTATTGCAAGCCACTGGTAAATGCGTCTGTGGGCCTTCCTAGTTCAAGAACTGAATATACAAAAATATGACAACTATTAGTTAAAGGTTATTGAAATAAAAAAAATGGATTCCTTCTACTGGGAAAAGTTGGGAATCATTGATGTAGATTTTTTGTCTCACTGTCAGAGGGACGGTCACAAACTGAATAGTTTCAGGTTCTGTTTCGGGTATCTTCTTTTTTAAAAAAATTTTTAAAGTGTGTATGATTGTACTTGGTCATATCTCAGTTTCTAAGTTTACTAGTGGGTGTGTTAGTGTGTCTATTCTCTGGCTAGGGTGTCAGCTCCTCAAGGGAGAAAGACTTGGAACCCTTAATTTAAGGCTCTGGACATTCTGGGCACTTGAATGAATATTATTGATTGCCTGGGGAAAAAATGGGTTAAGAGCACAAAATAAATATAGTGTTTGTAATGGAATCTATTGATTCTGCCCGCCCTAAATCCTTTTCTTTCCCCCTCAAACCACACAGCCCTAGGGAGGCTGTCAATCAGTACCCTGCTTCTGGCTGACTGGTGGGCCTAGAGATTTGGCTCTTTATAGAGTGACAGGGCTAATGCTTCATACAGCTGGGCTAACAATTTCAATTAGCTAGACCTTTAGTCTCTCTAATGTTTCAGCTTTTTCTAGTATGATTCTGAGACCTTCCTCCCCCACCCCCAGCCTAATGATAAATTCCTTTTTCATTATTTCCAGAATAAATCTAAAATATAATGTATTACATTTCCATTTAATTCTGCTTCCATTTGGAAATTTGAACAAGTTCTCATAAGCGTCAAAGGAATGGGAGACTTCGAGTTCTCAAACGTACAACCAGCTATTTTCCTCCAGAGATCAAAATGACAACTAACAACTAAATTGATAAGAATTGTCTTTTAAAATGTTATACTACGATTTGGTAATCCCCAAGGGTTTTGGCCACCAGCAAGAGCTGTTAGGTGAGGACAAAGAGAAACCCTCTGTGAAGAAAGTGGATTGGCTTCAGACTGGTGCCTACTGAAGCTGGAAGACTAGAAGTTCAGCCTCCTGGTGCTGGAGCCACATTGTACCCCCTTTAGTTATTAACTATGATTGCAGCAGGCTGACATGGGGAATTAGGTCCTCCATCACCCAAGAGAGACCTATTGAGGTCAGCTGCCCCGCTAACCCTACGGGTCCTACCCCTTATGACTTCTCCCTCCCTACCAGCTCCATGCTCCTGACCCATCACAACCCCTCACAACCCCAACACCACAACAGGAGGGGCTACATCCTGAGTTCCACCCACAGATCCTCAGACTGTGTCCCCATTCTCAGCAAGGATACATTGACTACAGAAAGATCTGGGTCCTTCCACCAAAGCTAAGGTGGCAGAACTGAGTTATTTTTGAAGACCATATTTGCAAGCACTAAAAAATCAAATACTGGGGAACCTGGGTGGCTCAGTCAGTTAAGCGTCCGACTCTTAATTCCAACTCAGGTCATGATCTCAGGGTCGTGGGATCAAGCCTCAGATTGGGCTCCTCGCTTAGCGGGGAGTCTGCTGGAGATTCTCTTCCTCTCCCTCTGCCTCCACCCTCCACCCTGTGCTCTTGCTCTCTAAAATAAATTTTTTTAAATCTTTAAAAAAATCGAGTATTGGGGCACCTGGGTGGCTCAGTTGTTAAGCGTCTGCCTTCGGCTCAGGTCATGATCCCAGGGTCCTGGGATTGAGTCCCGCATCAGGCTCCCTGCTCTTTGGGAGGCCTGCTTCTCCCCCCCCCCCCCCCCCCCCCGCCACTTGTGTTCTCTCTCTTGCTCTCTCTCTCTGTCAAAATAAATAAATAAAATCTTATAAATAAATAAATAAATCGAGTTTTGACAAATTCAAGGTGATATGACAATACCAACACAATGATGTCACCGCTTTTGACTGTGGAAAAGCTACCATATTCATAGTGATTCCACAACCTATGAAAAGAATGTCAGTGACCTCTATGGTTTTGTGGGTTTTGCTCATGATTTTATACAAGTTAATCATCAACAAAGTGCCCTAGTAGTGACTTTTGGACTAAGCCATGGGTTTTTATCAAGAGTGGAATCAGCGCTGAATGCATGAATCCATACTTAACACTTACTCAATACCTGTTGATGGCAACCTGATGAGTAAATTTAGAAAAGAGCTTAATGAGGCTTCATCCAAATGGGTGGCAACCTTAATGACAGAAGGGGGAAGAATCCAGCACACTGCACATGTAAAGAGCTCCTCACTGGCTTATGATATTCCATGTCTAGGAAATGAGTCATTGAAGGCAAGAATGTTGGGGGAAGTTTTGGCTGCAGGATATTCACCAAACCAGGCAGGGACTCTTTGCCCAAGAACAGAAGTTACTGTGGCAAGTGTGAAAAGTCATTGTATAAAACCACAGTGGGGATTCACATCTGGCCATGTGGGAATTACCTGTGTGCTTAAGCAGAGAGATGAAAATGGGAAGTCCAGGAAGCTCCATTTTCGAGCTCGTCACAGAGTTTCCTTCCAGTTGGGGAGGTGTTATGGAAAACCCCACGGTGATAAAATCCGACTCCTGTGTTGTAGACACAGAAAATGGGGACAAAAGTCACCTGTGGTTCTAGCAGGTCTTAAATCCAACTACTGAGACAACGATCCTTCGATTGGTGATGTAAAAGGGGGACACTACTAGTTTTGCTAGCACTGTTTAAAGAAGATGTACCCAAAAGTATAAATGCTGTTACATTCAGATTTTTTGCTTTTTAAAAAAGATTTATTTATTTATTCGAGAGGGGGAGGGAGAGTGTGTGTGCACGTGCGTGGGAGCTCGAGTTGGAGGAGGGGCAGAAGGAGAGAATCTCAGGCTGACTCCCTTCCCAGTGCCAGCTGACATGGGGCTTCATCCCAGGACCCATGAGATCATGACCTGAGTGGAAACCAAGGGTCTCATGCTTAACCAATGGAACCACCTAGGTGCCCCCAGTTTTGTTTTGTTTTGTTTTGTTTGCTTTTAATGGAATGTTTGTATAAGCAACAGAATCACATGGTTCAGGGTATACAGTCCAAAATTTATCTCCCATCTCTGTCCTGTCATCATTCGGTTTTTTTCCTCTAAGCTCACCAATGTCACTAGGACCACATATATCTTTTCTCTTGTGGTAACTGAGGTACACACGCATGCATATACATTCTTCCTCTCCATTTTTACGAGAATAGCACCATTTTGTAAACATTCTGCTCCTTGCATTTTTCACTTAATATATTTTGGGCATCTTGACATATTAATATGCAGAAGGGCTCCTAATTTCTTTGTGGCTACGTAGTGTCGTATTCCTTGGGTGTGGCGTAATTTGACCAACCAGTTCTTACTGATGCACATTCACAGGATCTCTCATCTTCTGCTGTTATCAGCAGTGCTGCAATCCCTTACACCACACATTCCCAACAGGGACCATATCACCCCTAAAGGGGTGTAAGTTTGTTCTTGGCAGGGGCAAAGAAATCTTCCTCTATTTATAAAGCACAGATATGCATAGTGTACATAAACACATATTCAGTATATGTGTGGTATTAAAATTTTATGAGGGTGGAGGCAGGTGATTAGAGGAAGAACAAATCTACAATGGTTCCTTAGGATACCAGCAATGAAACAAAGTGGAGAAACACTAACGCTGTCTCAGTCCCTGCTGTCAACAGGACATGGCACCTGACTTACACCTGGCATGGCCCATCTTCTGGAACTGAGCACGTTGATGTGGGAGCAAAGATGGGATGCCAGCGGCAGGAGGACGAGGGTGACTGTCTGATTTTAGTCCCCAGGCTGCTGGCATCTGGACCAGGCGCATCCTCCTCAGAGCACAAGGACCCTGGGAGCCTCCCTTCGACTGCCCTCAGGACATGGGATGGATGAATGAACACAGCATTCCAGTGACAACCTTGACTCTTTCTTGACTTATTCAAACATTTGAAATGTTAACATAGTTTTCTCTTGATTTTAGATTATCTGGATTTTAAGAAGTCCTCACAAATGTTGTCACTCGGTCAAAGTCTATTTATTCCTCCCTGCTGATTTACTCATTCGGCACCAATAACAGTTTAGGATAACGCTTAACCTCCCTTCGACATTCTTTGAGGAAAAGAGGCATGAAGGGGGAATGAATTTGCTAAGAGAGTAGAACTTAAATGTTCTCGCACACAAAAAGAGAGAGAGAGAGATCCATTTGTGAGGTGATGGATGTATTAATTAACTAGGTGGGGGATCCATTCCCAACGAATATGAATATCAAATCACCACCATGTACGCTTTAAATATCTTAGAATTGCCTATGGCAATTATACATCAACAAAGCTGAAATTGAAAAAAAAACAACAACCCCACAATTAAAAAAAATTATTGTGGGTCCTTCTCCAGTTCAGATCTGGTTAATACAGGAGAGCATTTCTCCCCTGAAGACATATGGGGCTCACACATAGGCGAGCCTCCTTGTTTCCCTTGGATCCCCTTTCTGGGTCACACACAGAGATGAGGGAGCCATTTCCTTCACCACACCCAGCTGTTTCCTTTCTCAGTCCGTCAGACTTGTTTTCCTCCTAGCAAATGATTGCCACCCCTTGCCCAGCCTTCCTGGGGCTGAATCGGCTTCCTGCTTCTGATCTGCGTCTATTCTTTTCGTTCATCAGGAGCAGAGCCAGGTTGGAGGGCTGGCCAGTGGGGCGGATCCCTCAAGTCACAAGGGGCAAGAAAATGTCACCTAGATGCTAAAACCCACCCATAAAATGCAACCAACCAGACGAACGCTGTGTTTCCAAGAATTCCTCTCAAGGAGGGCGTACCCTGGAGCTGGAAGGGCTGCTTCAGGGAGTGTCTGGAGGGAGGGACAGGACCCCTCACCCACCCAGGGCACCTGCTCTGGGAGTCCTGGTGGCCACCAGCTGCCTTCCAGGGAAGAGGGTCCCTCTGACATAGAGCGTGTTTCTTGCATGAATTATGCACATTCAGGGTGAGCTGGACAGCTCAGGATGGTGAGGGGAGGCTGAGCTGCCTCCCACCTCTGCCTTCTCCACCTTCCACCCTGTTCTCTAAATGATTTTGAACAAATATTTATTTATTTATTTATTTAAAATATTTTATTTATTCATTTGAGAGAGACAGAGCGAGAGAGCCCAAGCAAGGGGAAAGGCAGAGGGAGAGGGAGAAGCAGGTTCCCTGCTGAGCAGGGAGCCCGACGTGGGGCCCCATCCCGGGACCTGGAGATCATGACCTGAGCCGAAGGCAGACATTTAACCATCTGAGCCACCCCTTGAGCAAACATTTAAAGAATATTAGTTTGATCTGTGTCCATGATTAGCCTACCCGTGGAGCCTAGGGGTCTCGATCTAGTTGTAATCAGTGTTCATATTTTCTAAGACATCCTTTCTTTGTTTGTTGGAAACATACATTTAAAAAGAGAAAAACGTGGGGCCCCTGAGTGGCTCAATCAGTTAAATGTCTGCCTTTGGCTCAGGTCATGATCTGGGGGTCCTGGGATCGAGCCCCTCATTGGGTTCCCTGCTCAGTGGAGCCTGCTTCTCCCTCTTCCTCTGCCCCTCCCCCTGCTTGTGCTCTCTTGCGCTCTCTTTCTCTCTCTGTCAAATAAATAAATACAATCTTAAAAAAAAAAAAAGAAAAAAAGTTTTCTAATAATCACTCAAGTCCCCGAAGCCATAAAGGAAAAGATTGATACATTTGACTCCACAACCAAAAACTTGGTGACCAAAACCACCACGGCCACAGTCAACAAATATCAAAGTGGGGAAACACTGTGATTCATTTTACAGCAAGAGATTAATTACCTTAATATATAGGAAACTCATAAAAAATCAATAAGGATCCATAATCCCAATTGGAAAAGCAAGCAAATGACACGATGAATGGTCCACAGAGAAAGAATTGCATGACTCCTGGTACTCAGAGATGGTCATCTGCCCTCAAAAAATGCAAGCAAACAGTGAGAGGCTCTGTAGATTCTTATTGGGAAAATGAGATCATCTTATGTGGTCAACATTCTCCCTACCCATTCTGAGTTAACTGTACTGAGAGACACCTCCTGTGCACAAAGAGGTAAACTGAGGTAAGCTTAAAAATATGAGTTTATTTGAGGATAGCCGAGGAACTGCAATTTGGAACAAGCGAACTGTAGCAAGCTGCAGGTGAGTCCGTTGAGGGTTTGGGGTAGCTGTGTGTGTGGGCAGGGAATGGAAAGAAGGGAGACATCAGTTAAAGTCCGTTAAAATTAAAAAAAAAAAATGGAGACCAGCTTTGAAAGCTTCCCGAGCAGACAAAACTAGTCCAGTGGCACAAACAAAGCTCAAGTCAGCCCCCTTTGTGGGACGAACCCAACCTAGTCATCTCCTGCTCATGCCTCTGGTAAAGCTTCCCAGGGTTGATATGAGACAATCTCCGATCAACTTCTCATCCAAGAAAATTCCAACATTATCACTTTTCTGTAAATCAGGCCCTTCTGGGAAATCTGTCTCTTAGTCCTTAAGTTTGGTCTTCCTGAGGGCACATGTGTGAGATTTTCCATTTTGTTTCTTCCCGTTCTGTTTTAGATTGAAATTGTTTCACACCCACAACAAGTGCCGGCTTCGGTCTCAGCTTCTCGTGGGTGTGGAAGGAATAAGACTGGAAGACGGAGGACAAGGAGGCTTCGGGAGGCAGCATACAGATGGACCTCTGGGAGCGGGTCTTTGCTTCCCATGTCCTTGTATCCAACAGCAGGGTAGAGAGGATGATGCATGGGGTTGCTGTCCGACAGCTTCTGTCTTCTGTTGCCTCAGTGTTTTAAAGAACAAAACAGCACAGGGGGGCAAGGAGACTGCATTGATGATGTCAAAGAGAGGCCCAGAAGATAAACACAGTGAATCTGGAGGGTGGAAAGATGACGGTGGGTGGGGGTGAAGGAGCACACTCAGTGCGCTTGAGGGCCCTATACATAGAGGCAGGTCGGCCTCCGTTGGAGAATCCAAGCTGTATTTGCTGAGGATCCAGCTTTGTCTCAGGATCTTCACAGGAAAGAACTCACTGAGAGCAGTCAAAGCATAAAGATATGTCCCAGGGACAGTGGACTAGAGATGGATGAGTACAGCCTGGGGTACAGCCTGGGGTCTGGACCTTGGTCTGTCCCTGTGTGCCAGCTTCCTGCGAGAGTCTGAGGTGCAGCTATAAATCTGGAGGTGCTGCTTCATGAATGTCTCTCTTCAGGGCAGAGCACATGGTGACGTTTCTTTGGAACCAATGAATGGAATGGGGCTGAGAGACACATTCTCCATGGGGAGTAACTCTGTGCACTTTGGGGCAGGGGCCCACACCATACAAAAGAAATATCACCCACCGAAGAAGACAGGAGACATTACTGGAGTTAGCAGGAGATTCCAAGACCATGTCTGAGTCTGCTTGGAGACTCTTAATAACTAAGTGGAAGGAATTTGAGATGGGTCCAGGGTTCTCACAGAGGGTGAGCTGGAGCCAAAGAAATAGTGTCAATGTGATAATGTTTTTACCTCTGGGGTGACAGTATCTGTAAAAATACAGGATTGGTTAGATAGGAGACCGGTAGAGTAAGAAGGGCCAGGTTGTTGGGATTCTGGCAGCAAGCTTGGGGAGGGCTTTAACCTGTAATGGTGAGCTATGGAGGGTTCTTGAGCAGAGGAAATGCATGTCTCTTGTAAATTGTTTGAGGAAGATTAGTCTGGTATACGGGGAGATCGAAGGGGAGGGGAGCAGAGATGACATGGAGATGCTAAATGGTAGGACTGGAAGATCTTAGCCAACATGGTAATAGTAGGAGTGAGAGGGTAGAGGGTGTGGGTCAGAGCACAGAGGAAGCGTCTGTTTTCAGATGGGGGTGTCTCTTCCGCCTCCAGCCCCTGCTTCCCCTTTTCTTGGCTGACTCCAACTTGTCCTCTACACTCCAGCCCTTCTTTCAGGAAGTCCTCCCAGCTACCACCTCCCTCCACCACCCAGGAGGGGCAGGGTCACACATCCATCACCACCCACTCAGCCAGGAGGGGCGGGGCCACACCTCCATC
>NW_023270825.1:20441077-20842904 GCF_011800145.1 Mirounga leonina | reverse complement strand
CTGGCTTGAAAGTGTGGCCTGGTCTGTCCCCTCTCTGGACTGTGTGTCTCTCTTAAGGCAGTGAGCTTGATTTTTCAGTGTTACATAGTGTGCCCAACATGCATGTTATGTGTGCTTACGGGGCTAGAAAAGAGGGAAGAGTCTAAAATGCCTCATCGGTTCTAGTTTTTTTACTTTCCTTTTGTTTTTGTTATATCTTAATTTTTTCAGACATTATCTTAACAAGTAAAAGTAGTACTGACGTATGGGCAGCATAGGGGTAGGGCAGTGATTCTCAACTTTTCAAAAACTACCATTCCCCAATGGCGCTTTTTTAAGAGTATTTTTCTCCTAATCGTCTTCTTCCCAGCTCCCCGTGAATAAAATCTTAATGCCACATATCCACCGTGTATCTGTGGAGGGTGACGACCCATCGTAATATCTCAGACTTGTTCACATACTCCCTCCCCCAACAACAAAAATTTTCCCCCTTTGGGGACCCTATTGAGAATACATGGTGTGGGGCGACTGCCTTTGTTCCTTTGGGCTGTTGGAACAAGTCACCACAAACATGGTGGCTTAAAACAGCAGAAATGTACTGTCTGACCCTTCTGGAGCCGGAGGTAGGAAACCAAGGTGTCAGCAGGGCTAGGCTCCCCCAAGACTCGGGGGGGGTATTGTTCCTTGGCCTCTTCTAGCTTCCGGTGACTGCGGGCACTTGCTGGCTCACGTCTGCGTCATTCCAGTCTCTGTCTCCTCCTCACAGGGACGCTCTCCCCTGTCTTCCCTGTTTTTCTGTCAATGCCAAGTCTCCTTCTGTCTTCCTCTCAGAAGGATTTAGGGCCTGCTCTGAAAATCCAGAATATCTCACCTGGGGATCCGTAACTTTTCCCAGAAAAAGGCCACATACACGGGTACCGGGGTTACGACATGAAAATGTCTTTCTGGAGCCGCCATTGAACCTGCCACAGTGACTAAAATATATATATATTTTTTATTGTTATGTTAATCCCCATACATTCCATCATTAGTTTTAGATGAAGTGTTCCATGATTCATTGTTTGTGCACAACACCCAGTGCTCCATGCAGAACGTGCCCTCCTCAATACCCACCACCAGGCCAACCCATCCTCCCACCCCCCGTGACTAAAATATTTTTAGGGGACGCATGCCTTGTGTCAGCGACACAAGCGAAAAAGCTCTGTGAACATTTCACACCGCACAGTGCTGGTCCGGTGTGGTTATTACGGTTCTGCGGTGCTTCTAGCAGGTACAAGGATTTTGGTGGGGGAAGCAGGGGAGCATAGGCCCCTCACATTTCCCGCATCCCCAGAAAAGACCTGTTTTTCCTCCGCCCCCTTTGCTCAGGGGTAGCCCTTTGGTGCCCTCTCGTGGATCTTGTGGTAACTACAGAGTCTTCATTCTCCGAGGAAAAGATGCCGATTTTAAAAGATTAGCTACGAGAGCCATAGAACAGCAATTAAACAACAGCAGAAGGGACTTGGGGCATGTACATTATAACCCAACACAACTTACGTCCACCCTCGGAGAAGCGGTGCGGGGCAGAGGACGCCGGCCGCGCTGTGGCTTCCGTACTCGTGTTTCCCGCTTTTCCATTTGCAAAGGGCTCTGTCCCTTCAGGGGGCTGCCTTCCGTGTAGCGTCCTCCTGCCCTATGTCTGGAGCACAGCCACCCCTCTGGGGGGCCTCCACGGCCCGTGAGAGCACCCACTTGCTCTCCCTCCCCTGAGAGCCGTTTTCTAGCAGGGATTTCTCCTCCCTGTGTGGCAATGGGGAAGAACAGAGAGGGGGTGGGGGTGGGGAGCAGGGGACTCTGACTCCAAGTGGGTAAATCACACAGTAATAAACCCTTCACATACATCTGCATTTAAGCAGGTTTTCTCAAGAGCTGACTGGATCTTAACTGTTTTTTAATAATGTTATTTTTAAGTCCATCCACAAATTCAAACATTAACCGAATTGATTTGTGTGTCAGGCATCATGCCAAGCTCGGGGCACACACTGGTGAGTCCGACGGAAATGGTGTCTGGCTACCTCGGATTTACCCACAGGGAGACCAAGATTGAACACCTGCTGTGGATAATCAATGATAAGTGCTGTAAAGGGAAAATACAGAGGGAGACACAGCAGGTGAGGCAGACTTGATGTGGGGCTAGGCAAGGAATGGAACTAAGCCGGGATGAACACTGCGCATGCCCAAAGCCAGGGACGAATGCGCATGCGCACGCTAACCTGCTGGCGCTCTTCATCTTTTTCACCAGTTCAGCTATTTCAGGAAAGGGGATGTGGGAGGTCTGGTGCTAAATTTGGTTGTGAGCTCCTGGGGGCCATTTTTAAATGAAGTCCCCGAGGATGAGCCCGGTGTCTGATTCACCGTGTCACCCTGTCTCCCCACAATTAATAGCTGGAGTTGTATACAGAGAAGTTATCAAAAGCAAGTCAAACACCGACCTTTCCATAACCAACAGACTATTTGCTAAATTCAAAGGCTGCTGATGCCAGGAAGGAGAACAAATGTGTGATGATGGAGGCCCGTCTCCAAGATGGTTGTCATCAATTCCTTCTCACTCTGTCCGCCCATCTGATTCTCCACTGGGGGTGGGGTGTGGGGGGGCGAGGGGTGGCATCTATTCCTCTGCACCACACCCCGTGGATCTGGGCTGGCCGAGGTGGCTCATTGACCCGTAGGATGCAGTGCAAATGATGTTGGGGACTTCCAAGGCCAGGTCCTAAGAAGTCTTGCAGCTCCACCCCAGCTCTTGAGGTACCCTGGGCCCCGAGACCCCCCACACGTGATGAGGGTGACACATGATGAGGCCGCCCCAGCCCAGGCACCACGTGTGAGTGGAGGAGCTGTCTTGGCTATTCTGGCCCTGGAAGATAACAAACAGAAGCTATTCAAGCCGCCCCAGCAGAGGCCCCAGACAGCGTGGAACAGAGATGAGCCAAGCTCCCTCCATGCGCTCTAGATGTTTTTTCATGCCTTTAAATTGTAAAGCAGCAGTAGATGCCTGCGAACACGGCTTTAGCAACACATGCTGAAAATAGAACAGCATGTTAGCAGGGCCCAGAGTAAGGCTGACTTGTGAACTGAAGAACGCTTCAAGATTTGGTTGTTACATTTTCCTGTTCCCCACAGCACTGTGTTCACACCTCCACTCTAAACCTGCCCATGCTGCATTGAGGAGATAGCATAGCACACTCCTTAAGAACTTGGGTTTTCTAGTGAAGACAGTCTCTTACGTGAATTCCAGTTTTATAACTTAAACTGAGTGGTCTCAAGCAAATGGCTTAGCCTAGACCTGTTTCCTCATCTGTTAAATGGGAATGACACACATAGAATCAACATCATGCAGTACTTCAGATTAAGTTCAATAATGCATGCAAAGCACTCGGTGCCTGTCATCTATTCACATTTGGTGGTCAATCAATCAAATGGTGGTTGGTGGTGATCCCCAGAGCACAAGAGTCTGATCTTAACTCATCTTTAAATTCAATGTACATTTCAGTACCCGGGACATAGTGATTAATAAAGGCTGTTGCATGCATGACGAAGTGAAACCCTATGTTATAAGCTTTAAGACTGACCTTTTTAACATATAGGATAACTTTGCCTGTAAATTATTTGGAGCCAAGCACTTTAGGGCATTTCTCTACCACAGAGTCCTGTAAGAATCAGGTGTCAGTGGAAAAATAACTCAATTCCATTGCTTTTGGCATTTGAGACCATCAAAGGCTGGCCAGGACCTTAATGACCATCCCTTGCAACCTGTCTCATGGTGCGTATGTAAAGTGAGTGGTTTGCCCTCGGCCACCCACCTGCTGTGGGGACAAGAGCCCAGTGCAGAACTCCTTCCCTGTTATGATGGAGTCCTTACCCTCTTGCTTTGCATTGCAGGGCCATTCGGTGTGGTCAGGACTGATCACTAATCTTTTCTACGAAGGGATGGTGCACCTCTGGAGAGGCAGTGGGAGAATCTGTCCGGAAGGCAAGAACCACCTTGTGGTGCGGGGGCCCTTTATGCATCTGTCCCACTTGTCAACATGACTCTTACACCAGAACAACGACTCATCAGTAAAAAGCCCCTTTTATTAGTAGTAAGTCGGCTGGGATGCAATTTAATTTTTGTGTAATTAAGTTTGGGGTTTCATCCTAGTTCTTGGGGCTTTCTTCTATTTCACTGCTTTGAGGCATAAATGTCCTGTTCCTAACTTATTTTACAGTGTCTGGTGAGACCTAATGATTCTTCTTTGGTTTAGCAAACCCGAAGACACAAAGTATCAGTTAAGTTATATAGTTTTAATTGCTTTTAAGTTTCAAATGAGTGAGACAACACAGATACCAAGTAAACAAACTTAAGGCTTCTTCAATTGCTTTTTTTTCTTGCCTTTGAACTCATAGAGGCTGCTGTTTGCAGCTCCAGTGTGGACAGTCCACTTAGAGCACCTTTTAAATTTAGTGTCAAAACAGGGACTATAGGAAAATCCTGCACTGTTTTCACCTCTGTGTCCTGGCAGCCAATTTCTGTGCATTGCTTAAGATGTTGCTAGCCAAAGAGCATTGTCCAAAGAGTATGGAAAAAGAAAATAACATATTTGTGCAGGTTGGAAAAATTCAAGTAAATTCTTTACTATAAGACCAGCTGGATGATTCCTCTACATTCACCACGCCCCCCCCACCCCCGCCCCTTGCACAATCAGGATTAGTTTCTATTTGTTTTAAAAGATTTCATTTAGAACAAAAAATTCAATTAATGAAATTTTTCTAAGAAAAACAACTACAGACAAGGGCCTGGGGTGGGTGGGTGAGTGGGGAAACCCAGATGTGCCAACTCTGAAACCCACAGCTGTGCTTTCAGATCTTGAAATAAATCTGTTTCCAAGAATGGAGGTTTCTGTTGTTCACATTTATATCTTGAATCATGCAAAAACATCAATGACGTCTTTAGGTTCCAAGTTCAAATCCTTATTTAGGATACTTGAACCTCATATCTAGCACTTACAAGACTTCTGAGATGTTCTTTTCAATCCTGACAGGCTAGTTCCATTGAGAGGTAGGGAGAAGGCAAAGGGAAACTGCGCTGAGCAACAATAGAAGATAATTATATGAATGTTCTGAAGTCAACTAGCTGACCACATTCTACGAGAAAAAATTATGTGGGGTTTTAAGAGTTTAATACACAATTCAGCATTAACACTAGGTCATGTTTAAAAGAAATTAATACAGACCAAAAATATTTGGCCACTAGGAAAATCAACAGTTTGGCTCAAAATGTAATACTAACAATAAATTACGAGGTTGGTAGAAGTTTCAGGATCCAATCATAAGATTAACCTGATGACTTTCTAAGTGGTGGCAGAAATGACATGGGAAGAATGTAAGACCCATAATAGAACAGCACCTTCTTTTGAGCTGGTAGATTCTAAAGCTCATTTTTCCTTGCCTAAAGTTTTTTTTAATGGTTTCTACTACAGAAATTACTTCTAATTATTTACTTGCATGTATTCACGTATATGCTGTTACATAGTATTAGCAAATGTCAAGGCTAGTATAAGCAATCAAAATTACTATCTTAAAGGAAGTTAAAGGAGAGAGGCTGTTTCTCACCCAGTTGCAGACCGAGAACTTATTTTGGTGACTTCTCAGAAAGAGGCTAAGTGATAAATAGGCATCACACCAACCCCAAGTTGAATGGCCAAACTGCTGATGTTACAGCTCTGATGTCCAATTTCCCCACATTAATTATAGCCAGGGTCAGTCAAGGTCATGTGGGGTGGCTGATTGCACTCCCAGAAGCAAAATTTGAGATCCGATTTCTCACTTGCCACAATTTGCATCATCCAGACATTTTATCCAAGGATCTGATGCTTCAAAGCTGGAACATTTTAGCTCAATTTACCTTTTGAGTTGGCTGCTAGGAAGTTAGGGCCAGATTTGTAGCCTAACATGCATTTTATGTGCCAAGTTCACTCCTGGTTTAATGTTGTTTTTCACTTCTTTACCTAGAATCGTCTTAATCCATGTAAACTTTATCATTGTGGGTGGTTCTGTAAGCCCTCTCTTAAGAATTTTTTGGGACAAGGCAATGAATAAAACACACTTGAGATTACATTTCACTATATATCACAGGCTAATTCAAGTCAAAGACCTCAGAGACTTAAAAAAGTAGTAATAGAGGGACACCTGGTTGGTTGGCTTTGCCGGTGAGCATGACTTTTGATCTCAGGGTCATGAGTTTGAGCCCCACAATGGGTGTAGAGATTACTCAAAAAGTGGTAATAGGGTGAAATATGTTAAGGGGATTAAGAGGTACAAACTTCTAGTTTTAAGTCATGAGGATATAACGTACAACTACGGAATATAGCCAATAATATTGTAATAACTTATGACAGATGGTAACTAGACTTATTGTGGGGATTTTTAATGTTAAAAAAAAGGTAACATTTCTTAGCAAATTCATATTGTCCCTAGGGCAAAATTCAACTTATAAAAATCTGAATTTGGAGAGTTAAAAGTAAATGAAAGATGGATTCAAACTGCCCCAAATGAACGCTCCCAGAAGCTTCTAAAATTCCAGAAAGGTCCATCAAAAATGGAATCATTCAGATTAAAAAAAAAAAAGTCTGACTGGAAAGTTGCTTGGTCATGGCACATTACGGCATACAGGATAACCAGAGGTGGATTCTTTATTTCACAAGTTTCAAGATACAGTACAAAACGAATCTGTACATCTCTCTATTAACAGGATTTGTTTACACAATTATATTACACTTCACCAGCCTTTATACTGTATTTAATTAAATACAAAATAAATTTACAAAAAAGTCTACCATGGTGTTCCTTCCAATGCCAGCTTATGGTCTTTTTAAACTTCTCCTAAATATTGATAGTGGTTATACCTTGATCGTATTGACATTATGATTTCTTTTTTTTAAATCAAAGAGACTAGTGTCAGCTTATGTCATTCCAGATAGGAAAAACAGTGCATGTGAGAGGCTTTCCTGCACGTGACCAGGACATCCTTCTCATACACACAGAATTGGGAGTTTTGCTTCTGTAAATAGTCACTTTAAAATACAAATCATTTTTACTTGGGATATTTTAGGTTTTCTAGAAATACAAAGTGAAAGGAGAAATTTAGCTTCAAGGACTACACACATTTTAAAAATCAGGTAGTGGCTCAGACAATATGGTGTTCAGAAACTATATTTTTCATTTATATGGGAGAGCAATGAGTGAGGAAAAAGATTTTCATGAAAACAGAAGTTTTTTAATTTCTTGCATTCTTCTAGTCATAATATTGTGCAACACATATTAAATTCACTTCCAGAACAAATACTAGCTGTCATCGGGGCAAAGTAGCCCACATTGCTCTTCTTGGCAGGTAAAGGGGCTGTTTATCTGACATTGTTTGTTTTGAAATGTGCATGTGAAACATCAGTCCAAACCTCTGTAAAGGAAGTTTTTTGTAGATGGAGCTAGACAGTAATACACATGCTACACACATGAAGAGTTGTGGTCTCCATTTACAGGCTTGCATGCATACTTCCAAAACGCTGGCTTGAAGAACAAATGTAAGGAGCAAAGGAAGGAGGGAAAAATGAAGCCAAAAAAAAAAAAAAAAAAAAAAAAAAATCCTATACAAAATACTTAAGTTTCCTGGAGGCAACAGCAGCTCCTTAATTAAATAAAAGCATCCGATCATGGTCAGATCACAGTAGAAGTTTCTACAACTTCCCAATGGTACAGAGCTAGAAAAGCTTAGCAGTAAAACTTTCACAAATTAACCTTATATGCACAAGGGTAACAAATCCTCAAGCGTATTAAGGTAAATGATTCCAAAGTTAATCTCATTCAAGTGCTAAAATAATGAATTTTGGGGAAAAAAAAAAGGCTTTTACTTTTTCTGTGCCATTGAATATTAACCAAAAATAAGGTAAGCCTTACTCAGAAAACAGAAACAAAAATTTCAAATAAAGAAAACAAAAAACCCAAACACCAATGCTACCTTTGTAACATAAAATAGAAGCAAACAGATGGTCTCAAAACTCTGAGAACAGTTGACTAACCACAAACCAAACGCAGAGGAGAATATAAGCCAAGTATTACTGTCGTCACCTTCAAAGGCAGGAAGACAGGCTAAAGGGGTCAGGAGACAGGCTACCACAGAGAAATGAAGCTGCACTCAATCTGCTAACTCTAAATTCTAACATTAAAACTCCTGAATCCCGGAGTTAGTTTAATGTCACTGACATTAACTAGCTTTAGTTACTGTCATTTTATTCAAATGGATGCCATTTGATTATGTAAGTATTGAGCATTATTTTAGGAGAAACACCAAACCCAGTTCCTACTTGCCTAGGTATTATGTCCCATGAACAGAGAAGAAAAAGGGAGCAAAGTATTTTGAGATAGTCGTAAGGACTGAAGTCACAAAGCCATAGAACAAAATTGTTTTAAATACACTGTTCAAATTTCCTGGAGCAAATGACCCAGGGGACAAGCAGGTGGTGGAAACAAGCCAGGAAGAGGCTATGTGGAATATCAGTAATAAAAAGGACAGGGCAGGTAGTGGTAACCTAGCAGGAAGTTTGTTATTGCATGAAGAACACGACTGCGCCTTCCCATCTGGCTTTAGGTAGTGCACGCTGCTTTACGAAATGTCTCTTCAAAGCACAAATGGAGGGAGGTAAAGCTAGAGATAAAAAATGTGGCTAAAGCAGAAATCAAGTGGATGGATGGCAGAGGGAGAGAAAGGGAAGTTCAGTCATCTTGGAGGGTTTTAAAACATTTAAATACATTAAGACAGTTCCTTCGAAATGAAACGTGGCCGCTCCCGTGAACTCTACTCATCTTCGAAGGGTGGGGAGAAGTGGCAGTGGTGAAGACCAATATATTGTACCAACTGCACTCAAGTCTCTCTCTGCGTAAGAGGTCAAACTCATCTTTCTATTTAAGAGCTGCCCAAAGCAACAGGACGCTCTGGAGGGTCAAACTTCCTACCTTTCGGATACTCTCTTATACATATGGTTCTGTGGCCACCTCTTCAAATTTGGAAGCAATTATGTGGGAGTAAAGTTTGCTTACCAGGTTTCTCATAATACTCTAAAACACACACAAAGAGTGTACGACTTCACACTGAAAGCCTTCACATTCATTACAGACTCATTAAATCTAGTTCTAAATATAATCCCAACTTCAAAAACCAAAGTCTTACAACTCTACAGGTAATAAGCTCTTCAAGTTTTCTGGCAGATGAGGGATTATGGAAAAAATAGTAGAAAGGTTACTATAAACAGACTGAGGTCAGGAGGCATAGAAAGCCTGCTCAGATACCAACGTAGTCTCAGACTAGACATAGGCTGGTGAATACCACCATCTGACAATAAAAATACAAATTAGGTTTAAGTTTAAAGTTCTTCATTTGCAGGATATGTGAAGTCCTCGATTTTCTTTGTATTGTTGCTGTGCTCCACACTTTTTGACCAGGCAATTCTCAAGTGTCATAGCCTTGATTTTCCTACATTTACCAGTGGGAGGGTGGTGCATAGGACAGCTAAGAAAGTGGCTGACTTTCTACTGTAATAGAAAACTGCAGAAGTAAAAATCGACCTGAACAGTATAAACAGGCTTTGGCTTTCCTCAACCACTGAGTTTAATGCATCTTAAATTCTCTGAGTTTTAGTTTTATAAGGGTAGTCACTGTATGCCACATCCTGGCAATAATATTTCAAATCTAAAGAATTCAGGAGGGTGAGATCTGTTCTTTTGCAGTAAGAAATGCAAAGTAAAATCCTGGGAACAAATGCTTCATCTTTCGGGGAAGTGTGTCTATCATCTCTGTACCCCACCCAGAGTTCTTTAATATGGTTTTCTAATTTCTCCCACTTAGTCCATCCTCTGGCTTCTGGATCAAGGCTCTGTATATTCAAAACAAACAAGCAAATTACACTGAGTAAGTGGGGGCAAATTCACATGTTAGCTCAAGAAGTCAGTTCACAATGTTTTATATATTCCATTCCAGAGAAGTGAAGTTCACATCAAACTCTTTAACACGCCTTTCAGTCTTTGAAGGAAAGACGTATGGTAGAAAGTATGACAATCACCAATAATAAGAAACCTCCCAGCCTTCCCTTTTAAAATAACCAATATGTTGAATATGTATACTTGCATGTGGATTGGTAAGTTTCTCAGTTATTGCAGTTCTGAAACGATCTGAAGACTTTTTTTGTTTTTTTGTTTTTTTTTTTACTTAAAAGGCAAGTTCTATTTTCAGACTTCCAAACATGTTAAGGTTAAACTTGCAACTAACTGTTTTTTCCTTTTTACAATGATCAGTTTTTAGTGTTGATGCACAAGACCTTAAAGGTGGTTGATAGAAGAACTTATGCACATTGAGAGAGTGACCGAAAGGACCCAAGAAAGACAGCTGGGTACGGCAGACATTGAGTGTCTCATATGTTTCCAGAAAAAAAAAGGGGGGGGGGCACTGAGAGTTGTTATTCCATACGGTACTGAAACAAACATTCAACTCAGTTTAGGTGAGAGTTACTTATCCCTGAAAATAAAGGCATCAGATTCTAAGCAGCTTTAGGAATTCAATGCTTCCTTGTGCCTCTTCCAGGAGGTGACCACTGATCCGAAGTCCTAAATCCAATGCAAGTGTTCTCCACAGACAATTTCCTTGGTTGTCACTGACCAAGGCTGGACACGGTGGCTGTTACTGTGGTGGCTGCTGCTCTGGTGGCCCCTCCTGCTGTGGTGGCACCGGCCGGGGCCCAGGAGGCCTGGGGACAGGCATGTCTTGGTGCTGCCTCTGCCTGTAAGCTATAACTGTTCCCAAGAGCAGTGCGATGATGGTCATGAGGTAAAGGTCCCACTCAGGTCCCAAAAGCTGGTCCATGTCAAGTTGGGTGAACATATCTCGAATCTTAATGAGAATAATACAAAAATCATTATGATCACCAGAATGTCAGAGAAGGAACTAGGAAAAAAGTTACATTGCAAATTAGAGATGAATACAGAACTTATTAAAGTCACTGGTTTTAGGAACATTTTGCAATGCAATTAAAAAAAAAAGTGGCTTTAAAAGCCTTCAACTGAAACTCAAAAAATAACATGTCTCAGGAACCGAATTTTGTAACAGTAGGTGATACAAAGTGTCTAACAGGGTTCCTTTCCATCAGTAATCCAACCCACTCATTTCCTACCATTTTTCACAGAAAATACTTGCAAGGAATACTGGGGACAGTGGAGAGCCAAGGTGGGGAATGATCGTATCTCAGCACGCCTGTCACCTAGTTGTGACGGCACCCCGCTGAGAAGCCCCGTTCTAACGACAGCAGGGGATTTCACGTCTTCTCTCGTGTAACTGATGATGGAAGGAATTCCAACGTTTAATAGCCGAATGACTAATGCTTTTTAATAGGATTTCACTAAATCTTTAACACCTGAATTTGAACTTAAAAGTTATGTTCTTCATCTATGATACTTTGTTTTAGTGTCACTTAAGAGAAGTCATTCCTGATATTTTCGGACTGCTACCTACCTACGAAGGAAATAAACATGGGGTATAACCCTTTATACTGAAATAAAGTTATATTTAAAATGTCCCCGTAATATATATTTGTAGGTACAGGTGCTAAATTTTTCTGGAAAAAGATTATAAGAAACTATTAACTGTGTTTCCTGGGGTGGGACCTGTGATAGGAGATTTTGTGTTTTCTGTACCGTCTGACTTTCTCACTCTTATCATTCTCTTTTTTAGTTGGAATATCTATGTGGTAGGATTATGGAGCATTTTATTGTCTTCTTTATACTTCTGTATTAAAAAAACAACAAAGATCGAATAATGCATGACCAAATCCTGGACTATAATCAGCAGTTTCTTAGTCCTACAAACTGTGAGAGACAAGGGTCTGCAATAGCCCTGACAGAAACAGCAGGCTGCCATGCTGTTAGCTTTTCAATTAAAGGAACAAGGATTGTTTCCATTACTGGAGGGTACAGCATGCCTGGTTCATGCTATCAAGCAACTATAAATTTGCCATTACAAATGTATAAGCAATCAGGGGGACGGAGTCCGACACCTCCGGTCCTCCAGAGCACCATGCATGGAGGCCCTCGGCAGCACAGGACAGGGTTGCAAAAGGAGCAGCATGGACTCCAGTTACATCTGTGTCACACAGGAGGAAAAGCCCGTTCTGGAATCGAATGCTGAAATGGCGTATCAACCTGTCCTAAAAGATCTTAACAAAAGGTTGAAGTATCCTATCCTGGTCTGGAGTGAATTCAAGTTAAATAGCCTTTGTTTCTGCCTATGTTTTAGGACTTTTGGGGTTAAATACTTCATCAGGTATTATGAGGAAGTGGAGGTAAAGCAAATGTGAAACAGGAGAACCCAAGAGCACCTACCCAGAAATACAGGTAACTTAGGTCAGTAGTTTTGAAAGGAATAGGGAACCCACCTCTTATCTGGGTGGGTTAGCTTAATTAAGTAGTTCAAGGTATTTTTACAGAACGAAGTTCTAGCGGTGTTTTAAACATGTTTTACACCAGCAGAAGAACCTGAAGTACAACAGCCTGGGCAGGTTCTCAGGTTCTACTTCTCCCTTTTTTTAAAAATTCTCTTTTTAAGGGACTGGGCTGAGTCATTGCTGGGCAGTCATCGGATTTACTGTTTACTGAATTTAGTTAACTACTGTTCCAAATTGCCAAGTGTTGGTCTCAGTTTTCTCTAAACCAGAAGACACTTGCATCAATGAAAACTGCTTTAGCACCTGGAGCCACCATCCAATGCTACTTGGAAACGTACTGCTCTGTGGCTACCTTCACCCCACACCCGATGCAATCTCCTGGTACTTCACCTGGGGGAAAAAGGGATAGGACCAGACACTGGCAGGACACTCCTCCCCTCTCCCCAAACTTTTTAGATACAAACCTCTGGACTGAGCAGCTTACATCATTTGTATTTTAATTACAAGAGGCATGGAGGGTCGCCTGGGTGGCTCAGTCAGTTAAGTGGCTAACTCTTGATTTCGGCTCAGGTCACAACCTCAGGGTCCTGGGCCTGAGCCCCACATCAGGCTCCACACTCAACGGGGAGTCTGCTTGAGGATTCTCTCCTTCTTCCCCTCTCCCAATTCACGCATGCTATGCTAAAATAAATAAATCTTAAAAAAAAAAAAAAGAGGCAGGGAACACTTACATTTGTTTCCCGTATGTATTGCAAGAAATACACCACACCTAATTTGCATAGTGCTAGGAAGACTGGTACTTGTGCGTCTGGGCTGGCTTCAGCTGCCATGTCATAGAAACGTTTCGCAAGGTGAATATCCTAGAATATAGGCAATAAACCAAAATTCATCTCTTGTTAAAATAAGTAAAATAGTATTATTTAGCTTATACATTCGGGTATCAGTTTATATATTTAGAAGATTTATTTTATCTTTCAAGTTTTCATTTCAAAATTTCCCGTACCTAAAGGAAAAACCCAACCTGTAATTGGGTAATATTTCTTTAATTATCTAACTGCTTAATTTTGAAAAATTTAACTGAAAAATTTTAAGATTTAGCTCATGTTCCTCCTGCCTGACATCCCATTTGCTGTGCAGATGCGTTGCATACAGCTGCATCCCTATGCATAACACAGGTCAATCTTAAGATTTCCGGGGGCCACCTCTAAGTCTCATTTAATTTTTCTTAAAACTTCAGTCAGTATAAGCAATTTCTGGTTTCAGTTTGGAACAGTAATCTTCAAACCTAGTAACATGCTCATGATTTCTCAGAGGGTACTTGCATGGATAGTAAACCCATTCTGCGTTTCCCTGCCTTAGACATATTTCTGTAAAAGGTGAAAGAAGTCATTATGAATTCTGGCCCAGACTGGAGTGTTCTGCATGCAGATAAAAGCAGAACGGCACAGTGGGACGTTGTGAAATTTTCATTTTACAACCTCACTTTTTCTATGCCCTGACTATTGTCAAAGAACAACCAAGCTCCAAGGAAAGAATTCCTTAAGACACGGGAAAGAAAGGTTAACATTAAAAAGGACTTTTTCCACATAGTTCAATATAAGCAGTTACTTTCAGCTGTTCCCTAAACTATCCCTAGGGTGTGTCATTAGTTAAAAAGAAGGTTCTCTTCTGTTACTAACACTAAAAATATAGTTAGTCTGGTTTTTAAAAAAGTGTAACAAGTTTTTTTTTGGACTGCCACATTTTTCAAGATCATGGATCAAACTTTATGTGATAACATTGACTTCTGTGCGGATGATTTAATAGGGTGATTAAATCTTATCAATTACATCCTGAATTATTTATTCCATATAATCAATCCTCATTTAGTCCTTAATATTTTTCTAACTGTACTAGATGCTGAATTGAATAGTTTTTAGTAGTATGAATGCTTCTTTCTTTAAAAAATGGGAAGAAATAGGAAAAGGTGATCATAATGTCTTACAAAAACTAATGGAATCATTCTGATTTTTATACATGATTATTCTTAAAAGTTGCATCCCATAGTTCCCTACCCCCATTCTTATCAAAGAAATACTATGCTTTTTATCATAGTCTTTATTCACAAGAATTTATATAAGATATTACAAATTAAATTATGAGAAGGCACACTGATTAATTTTCTCAGCTTCTAATCTATTACAAAAACAGAGTTGTTACTTTAATTTTGATTGCTTTTAGTAAATTATAATGAAGTGTATCCCATAAAAACCATAACTTATGTGCAATCTTTGTGTTAGTCATCAAACACATATTAATTTCATTTGAATTAAAAAAGTGAAGTCAGACTTGTTGACAGAAGCCAAGTCTGATCTGGCTGACTGGCCTGACAACCAAGAGAGGCTTCAGTAACTTGATAACATGGCAGAATCTTCCCCAAGCTGAATGCACTCTGCCTGCAGTTCTAGAGTCTTGATAAAACTATATTCAAGTACCTAATATTAATATAAATGTGAAATATAAAAATTTACATATGGGAATTAAAAAAAATTAATATTCAAATGTGGTAAAATAAAAGGCACTTGGACAAAAAATAGTGCATTAGCAAAATGAAAATGAACAACTTGATCTTAAGCACATTAGGTCAATAAAGTGTCTCTAAGTGACAGAGTAAGGAATATAATTAGTTATTTGATAAATCTTGTGCCTTAGAAGATTTATTTTACCTTTCAAGTGCCTTTCGGCACTTCACCCAGGAACTGAGAAAGTGAATGACTCCAGTGACCAGGGAATAAATACATCTTTTGCAAGTCTCTAGTTTCCAACTCCTTGCTTTCAACAAGACTGAAGGGGGACCTAACTAAGTTGTCAGTGACAGATCACTGAAAATAATTTTAATGACAGATCACTCTGACTTTTGGCACATGTTATAGACTAAATGTTTGCATCCCCCCTAAATTTCTTTGTGGAAACTCTACTCCCTCCTGCGATGGTTGGGATTAGGAGGTGAGGTCTCTGAGAGGTTACCAGGATTAGATGAGGTTACAAGGGCAGAGCTCTCATGAATGGGATTAGCATCCTGAAAAGAGTCTCTAAGTGCTTGCTGCTCCTTTCCTGCTCTCTCCTCAGGTTAAGGACAAAAGCCAGAAGACAGCTCTCTCTGGCCCAGGAAGCAGGGCCTCACCAGACACCAAATCCGCTGCCACCGTGTACTGCAACTTCCCGGCCTCTAGAACTGTGAGAAATCCTGTTATTTAAGCCGTCCAATCTATGGCATTCTGTTACAGTAGCCCAAAAGAGACAGCATGTAACTCTAAAGCAGTTTAAAGAATTAAGTGACCTTGCTATAAGATTCCTCCCTTTCGTATATACTTGTTTATATGAACAAGATTCCAGTCATATATTTATAAAAATGAAAAATGAAATTAATGCTAAATCTACTCAATGATGCTTAAACTAATTTTTAAAAGATGTTGCATTCATCTCATTAAATGATGCATTTTCAGTAATCACAAAAGTAAAATTTTTGTGAAATTTGTAGTATTATGTTGATTTATTCATCACTGTATTGATAATTAACCAACTATGACTAATAATATCTCATGAACTTTTCTTAACACTTAGAGCCTATAATCACAGGAAATAAAATTTAAAATTTGAATTTAGTATACTTTGTTTCAGATAAGTATGATCAAATGATCAGTAAAATATCTAAGCACTAAAAACATTACATTAATATGGGATGCTTTGGGAATAATGGACTGAAAATATGAATTCAGGAAGAGGGGTGCCTGGGTGGCTCAGTCGTTAAGTGTCTGCCTTCGGCTCAGGTCATGACCCCAGGGTCCTGGGATCGAGTCCCACATCGGGCTCCCTGCTCTGCGGGAGGCCTGCTTCTCCCTCTCCCGCTCCCCCTGCTTGTGTTCCCTCTCTCGCTGTGTCTCTCTGTCAAATAAATAAATAAAATCTTTAAAAAAAAAAATATGAATTCGGGAAGAAAAGGAAAAGATACCATTTTCATTTAATAAATTTGCTGTGTATTTAAAAAATTAATAATGAGGGTATTATATTAAAATTTTGGTATTTAGAGTAATTTAGTCATTTTTTATCAAGTGTTGGTGCTTAAAATAGCTAGAATTTAGACACTTTGGAGCTCATGATGATAATTTTTAATGTCAAATTAAACATGTACGGGAGAACACACAGCTTTTCAAAATCCTCTTCAGGGCACAGAGGCAAACCACAGGTCTGGAGAATGTTAGACTGTATTAGGAAGGCATTAGACTCAGAAATACGTTTATCAGTCGCAAACACCTTAATTTACTTTGGAATAATTTAGAAACAACAGAATCTGGCTGAAGATGGACGGACAGTTTCTCAAGCGAGGAGTTCCCCCGATTGCGGCAGCCCCGCATTTCCATTTCAACGAATGTTCCTGGCTTGCTATCGTAAGTGTAGCGGAGTGTGTCTGATGGCGAAAGAGATGCGAGGATGGGCTTGTGAAATACTGCAGAACCGTCGCATGACTTAGTACCTGGAGTGGGCGCACGTTCCGAAGAACGCCTGTTTTCTGCAGAACTGCGGGCGATTCCCCGAGCCGGCTGCCGTGCGGACACCGCTCGGGAGCCACACTCACCTGCTTGATGCCCAGCCCCTTCTCGTGCATGTAGCCCAGATTGAACATGGCCTGGGCGCTGTGCTGCTGCTCAGACGCCAGGCGATAGTGAATGAACGCGGTCTCGTAGTCGACGTCGGTGCCAAAGCCATAGAAATGGTAGTCTCCAAGCTTAACTCTGGCCACGGTATAGCCTGAACAAAATGAAATGCAGAACCGCCGGCAGGTCAAGCGTGCTCACAACAGACCAAACCGCTGCTGCTCCTGCTTGCATGCTTGCAAAACACGGAACTTCGATTTGTAGTGCATGAACTTCACAACGAACCCTCAACCAAGCTATAAATGCAACAAAGACTTAAACTAGAGGTGTTGCTCTTCTGAGGAAGGCTTTGTAACAGTCAGGGGGGTAAAGCAAGGTGGGTGGTAATCCCTACTTCAGGGTAACACTCCTCAAAATGGGCATGTTCTAGTCTACCTGCCATTTACACCGTAAAGCAGGAGTTCAACGGGCCCACACGGTTCAGGTTTGAAGAAGGGACAGCCAGGCAAGGTTGAAAGGAGCGTGTGAGAGAAAGAAAGACTCAAAAAAAGGGCTTTTAGACTAGTATTCTATTATATATTCTATTCGATTCTCATTTTACACAGAACATGGGCCTCACACTAAAATCAAAGAGTAAACCATAACATGATATAAATGTCCAGTACAAAGACCTCACAGTTCAATTTAGAAACCCAGAGACTAGAATTGCCATTTTAAAAATAAATAAATCATGATGCAAACAAGTTAAGCAATATTGTGGGTCTGTCTGCCTAATTTTAAGTTGACGAATGACATTATTTAGTTTTTTGTGGGAGGTAAGAAAACAAAACGGAGACAGTAAAGAAAGGTCCCGGGGTGAAACTCTTCCCTAGAAAGTAGCGGTCACTCACCTTGAGAGGCGGCCCTGTTCCAGTGCAGCAAAGCTCTGGGGTAAGTCTCGTTCTCCCCCACAATGGTTGCTTCCCCTATGGGGAAGATGAAGTATATACAAATCAGGCACTTAAGAAAGATAGGCACTAGACTGTTAGGGTTCATTTATAAGCCAGAGTGGCTATGTAGAACATAATTTAAACAAGAATTGGGATATGGCAAATATTAAATGAAAAAAGCACTGTATTGACATTAAACTAGTATTAGAATAAAATACCAAGTTCAAAGGAATCACTGCCTCTATCCAGGACACACTACTTCCCTGCAACATGTTGTATCCACAGAACTAATAAGGAGACTAACTACTGAGCTGCTTCTATGGACCTACGTACTGCTGGAAAAACAATGTTGTTATATCTGCTGTATTTTGGAAGATGGATTTGTGAAACGAATGGCAAATCGATTTCTACTGTCAA
Source organism: Mirounga leonina (assembly GCF_011800145.1). Taxonomy (NCBI): domain Eukaryota; kingdom Metazoa; phylum Chordata; class Mammalia; order Carnivora; family Phocidae; genus Mirounga; species Mirounga leonina. The sequence goes on along the minus strand of NW_023270825.1, from coordinate 20,824,448 downwards.
CTCTAACATGTAACACTAACTTGGCTGGCTTAGGGAGCTGAGGGAAATTACTCACGTGTTGTTAAGGTCAATTTACAACAATAAAGAAGTTTTTCTCTGTGCCTTTTCGCTTTAAGCATGAACAGGTGACCCGACGTGAGCCTCTGTATTCTAAAGGCAAGGCAGGACGGCAGTGAACCTTACTCTGATCGAGAATGAAGGCTGCATTGCTCTGCGCCACTTCGTAGCCCTGTTCGGCCAGCAGGAGGTACTGGATCACGGCGGCATTGTAGTCGCCGTCTTTATAGCTGTTATAGGCCATCATAAGCCTCTCGGACCAGCGGCCTCGTTCACAGACGTTCTTAAACAACTGGGAGAACAGGGGGGAAAAAAACCCGTAACAAAATAAGGAACATATCCCAGAAAATCAGTTTTGCACTTTGGCTATAAGTGACTGCGGGGCTACATCTCTGCATCCCTGGTAGCTTTATTAAATACATACACAAGTCTGGGATTTTATTTGAAGTTTTCAGTTAGTCTTTAGAAGAGGTTTATAAAAATAACAGTAAACAATTATATATCATTACCCTTGCCAGGCACTGTTCTAGTGCTTGCTTTATGTACAGTAGGTACAGAGTTTCCCTTAGAGCTCCCATGAGGTCATGGGGGCCACTCCATGAGGTAAGTCCTATTAAGTGCCCCGTTTCACAACCAAGGAAACTGAAGCACAGAGCAGTTTGGAAATTGTGCCAAGCATTCATCAAATGCCACTGTGAAGTGCCAGTTATGAAAGAGCTAAAAGGAAAAGCTCCCTTTGGGAGACATCAGCATTCCCCTTTACAACATTCATTCAACACAGACTTTTTTGGTGTTGTTTCAGATGCTTTCTAGGTGCTAAAGAAACTGCAGACACCACCACCTGTCCTCATAGATGCGGATTCTAGTGGGGAGAGACACATGAGATAAAGAAGCATGACAGTGACACACAGGCCCTGAGTCTTCCCTCACTGTATCAAAACTAATAGGTTGAGTCTGTTTCTACTTGAGAAAAAATCATGCAAAAAAAGCAGAATTAAAACGACAGATTTTCCTCTTGAGAAAATTAATTTCCTGTGTACAAGTCAGTAGAAAAGCCCTTACCTCCACCGCAGTGTGACACGATCGCATCACACCTGTGCCGCTGGCGTGCATCTGGGCTAGGTTATAGAAAGCCAAGATGTGGCCTCCCTGAGAAGCTAAATTAAAATACTTCAAGGCCTGTTTATAATCCCTCTTGACTCCAATGCCATCTGTAAGGAAAATCACACGAAAGGTCAGAAATAGTCTTAACGAAGATTTAGCTGAAGCACCAGAGAAGCCTTAAATAATGAGTAAAATCAAATGAAATTCAGAATTCTTACTCAGGAAAGATGTGAATCCTACTAATGCAGTTTAGTATATTATACAGATTAACATTATTTACAATGAAAAACAAGATGCACAATCATTGAATTGGGAGAATATTAATCAGCCAGAATGCGAGAGCTCTCATTTATCACAGTGGCATCTGGTGGAAAATTAGTAATTTAGCTGTCGGTATACACAGCGTTTAATGCCAACGTTACTTACTATAGTACATAGAGCCAAGCTGCAGTTGCCCATCCACCCAGCCTTGTTCAGCAGCTTTCTGGAAATACTTTAGTGCCAGATCATAATTCTGTAGGAAAAGAGGTCACATGGTCACACGATGAGAAAACTCAAAAGGTTGATATACTCAGAAGTTAGTCATTCATTAAAAAGTTAAAAAAACACATATAAGATATTCTCAAAGAGCCATTAAAAAGACTACCTTCTAATTTTTTTATAATATACAGATGGTAGTCTATGTCACAGAGGAGTTAATATATTTAAGACTGTGAACAATCTGTATGTTCACTCTCAGAAAGCCTACACAACGCTAGTTCTGGTTCTTTGGAGAAACCTTGGAACACAAGACCAGGACTTAAGAAACACTCTTATCTTTCCTATTAACCAACAAATCTTTTTTAAACTTCAATTTTTCTAACATTAAAAAAGGAAAATTATTTTCTCCTTATTCATTCTTTCCCTGTGTAGCTTATCAAGCACTATCTGATTATTAGATTTCAAATATCATAACTATCCTCTGAGAAAAATTAAAACAAAGATCACTACTGAATTTTAGTGTCCTAAAATGACTAGAAGGAATCAACTTGAGAACACACTACTGTCTTCTGTGCCAGGGAACACCTACAGATTGGAATCCTAAACCTAACTCTTCATGGCAGGCCCAAATTAAATACATTTTACTTGGAGAGATCATAGAGAAGAGGGCAGCAATGAGAATCTCGGGGCATCCAACATGAGGAAGTAGTACAGAAGAATGAGAAGCAATGGCCTAGGAAAACCAAGAGAACTTGCAGAATTCCAGGGAAGAAAGAGTTCAAGTGACATAGAACCAAAAAGTCAATAGGAGTTGACATTTGGGAAGTTACTGGTGACCTGCATAGAGCAGTTTCATGAAGCACAAGCCTGACTGCTGAGACCTGAAGAGTGAGTGGTGGCCACTAATATAGTTCATTGTTTGGAGAAACCTGGCTTTGTAGTGACGGACTGGAGAGAAGAGAGGTAGTAGCTAGAAGGGCAAAGAATAGAACAGAAAGCTTTTGTCCTTCTAAATGGGAGGGACAAGCACTTTCTCAGGCTCGAGTGAAGAAATAGGGAGGGAGAAGTCTTGGAGAGATGGAAGCATAGGTAGGGCAGACAGCACAGACAGAATGAGAACTAGCTTCACATCTTTAGCGGAAAGTGTCAGAGACAGAGCCATTCGAAGAAGGCAGTTAGTATGGAGGGTGCTGGGTACTCAGAGAACAGGAAAATGTTCAGCTCTAGACATAAAGGAAGGATTTCAACCCGGCTGGAAGCTAGCTAGTTAAACTTCCCTACCTCACCAGCTGACTGCTTGTTTAAGTCAGAATGTTAAGACTGAAAACTTACAACTTGAACTCCTCTCCCATAGAGGTAAGCCATTCCGAGTCCACTCTGTCCGACTGGGTTTCCCTGCAAACCAGAGACAAAAGAGGGAAAGGACTCATTAAAAAACAAAAAACAAAAAACCCCAAACAGCCAAGAATAAATGACTACCAAAGAAATGAGTTACAAGCATATTCAAAAAATGTCTTTGCATTTTTTCAATTCAAAATTCTCCTTCCCAGCAGGCTAAATGTAATACTGACTTTCAGAGTATTGGGGGGTCTTCAGTAATTTGCTGAAAAAGAGGAAACAGTACATTTATCTAGAATTAAATTTTGGTGACTTATCTTATGACCATCTGTTCCATGAGTTTATGATAGAACACATGACTAATGTAGTTCTTCTTCTTAAAATTAAAAGTAGGTCACTTTTTGGGTAGTTTTTCATTGGTAACTTCCCTCCCCAATAAAGAAGGAAGATGCCATGGTGGAAAGTCAACCACCATGTAAAACAGCAATATTGGGACCAGGTGGCAAAATACACTTAAGATTACTGGAGTGTCACAGAACAAAGATAATCATTGTTTTGAGACCTGAAAGAGAAAAATCCAAAATTCAACCTAAACTTGGACGGACAGGGCCATCTTTTAAAAAGTGTCACAGCACTCCCTTGGGAAATACTCAACTGACATTTGGAACTGAAGTAGTATGTAGCTGGCGAGAAGAAAAGCATACACAATGGAGGCATATAGGGTCTTAAATATTCATATGTAGTTTTCTCTGGGCCAAAGAAAGCCTAAGTTTTATATTTATGATTATCGAAAGTACCCAGTTATGTAAGTTTTAAACCTCAAGTTGCAAAACAAATAGGGCAAATTATAATAACTCTCAATTGCATTACTAAAATCAGTATTTCCCTGATGAGGAAACTTCTCAATGAAATTGAAACAGAGGCTTAATACTCAATAATTTGTTCCCCCCCCCCAAATAAATTACTTTTTACTGGAAAGTTTTTTTTCTAGCCAGTCCATTCCCATGAATCACATTTACATAAGTGCTTTCAATAATTTGAGGCATGAGTTGGTTAACACTAATCTTTCAGTATAATAGACTTATTTATTAAAATAATAATAATATGGCACATATTTCAATACACTGAATCATGAGGTCTTACCATGTCAGCAGCTTTCTTAAAGTAGTGAAGAGCTGTCTCATTACTCTGTGGTACAATATCACTTCCCTCTGAATACATCTGGAAAACAGAGCCTAATTTTATTAAGCACTATACCCCTCTCACCTATAATGTATTTCTCTCTCATCTCATTCTGGTTTTTGTTAGATATCATGAAATCTTTGAACAGTTTAAAATTCCCCATATGACATTTTATTTTATTTTTTTAAAGATTTTATTTATTTATTTGAGAGAGAGAGAATGAGAGAGAGCGAGTACATGAGAGGGGGGAGGGTCAGAGGGAGAAGCAGACTCCCTGCCGAGCAGGGAGCCCGATGCGGGACTCGATCCAGGGACTCCAGGATCATGACCTGAGCTGAAGGCAGTCGCTTAACCAACTGAGCCACCCAGGCGCCCCCCATATGACATTTTAGATTTAAAAGCAAAACCTTAAAAGTAAACAATAGTATTATATCTTCTTTGCCATAACAAATTTGACTTTTTTACAAATGTGAATATATTAAAATCAGTTCATAGATCAATCTCAGGGGAGAAAACCTTTAACTCAAGGTGAATCTTTTCTCTCACTCTATCCCAGGGCAGTCAAATGGTTGTTGAGTTGCTTGGGGTCAGTGCAAGAGAAACGGGTGCTGTTGGCAATGCCCACTTCCCTCTCTCTTCCACCATGACTTCCCTCAGGGTAAGATACAGGATAGGTCTTAAGTTCAGGAAAAGAAATAACTAAAAGGTTATTTTAAAAGGTTTCAAGCACTGAATGATTAGAGTACCAGGTACAGAACATGATAAAATGGCCAAGAGAAAGAAGAACAGAATGACTGAGACTGTTTTCATCCACGTATACATTAAGAAAACGGAAATGGAAATCTTTTTTTGAGATAGGGTTAATTAGGAATTCAGAGCAAGAACTGAAAGGGCTAGAATGGAAAGTTCTTAAAGGCTTAACAAAAACAGATGGGGAATACTAATTTCGATGCTATAATAGTTGGGATGTCTACATGTACGGTTCTCAGGCCCCAAATAACTGGTTGTGATTATGTGGCAAATACTGATGAGATTTTTTTTCTATTTGTAAGAATCTTTGTGACAGATTTATTCTACCTGAGCATCCTAACCTTAGGATTTGGTTATGGATGTAAATATCCACTGATGTATACTGTATTTGTTTTCAAAATAATGAAAAAGGAAGTTCTGAAACGGTGCCATGTCACATGGAATCTACTTGTTAGGTCTCCAGACTTCGGTGTTTCCTTGCTTAGAAAAGAACCACACTGACAGGTGAGTGATGGCTGTCACACTGAGGATGATTAAAGCCTGCAGACAAATGCTGACAAACTCTAGTGGCCTCTACTCAGCACAGAAGAAAACAGGCAATTATGACAGACTTAGCAAAAAAAAAACTACTGCACAGCAAAAAGAAAAAAATCCCTCATTATTGTGTATGATACACACAAAGTAGGAGCTCAGTGATAGCTAATTTCAACAGAAAATTAACATACTGATGAGGAAATGCTGTTTCCCTTATGTTACCTAAGAAAATGCCTCGAAATCACTTACCTTACCACAAGACACAATATCCTTGTATTGGAAATTTTATTTCCAGTTTATTTTTGGTAAACTGTAGATTGTAACTACAACATGTTTATTTTTTTTTAAAGACTTATGAAAAATAGAAAAAAATTTTATTTTTGTTGTTTTTTTTATTATGTTATGTTAGTCACCATACAGTACATCATTAGTTTTTGATGTAGTATTCCATGATTCATTGTTTGCGTGTAACACCCAGTACTCCATGCAATATGTGCCCTCATAAATACCCATCCCCCCACCCCTCTCCCCTCTAAAACCCTGTTTGTTTCTTGGCGTTCTTATTCTCTCATGGTTCGTCTCCCCCTCCAATTTCCCCCCTTCATTTTTCCCTTCCTTCTCCTAATGTCCTCCATGCTATTCCTTATATTCCACATATAAGTAGAACCATATGATAATTGACTTTCTCTGCTTGACTTATTTCACTTAGCATAATCTTCCTCTAGTCCCATCCATGTTGATGCAAAAGTTGGGTATTCATCCTTTCTGATGGCTGAGTAATATTCCATTGTATATATGGACCACATCCTCTTTATCCATTCATCTGTTGAAGGGCATCTCGGCTCTTTCCACAGTTTGGTTATTGTGGACATTGCTGCTATGAACACTGTGGTGCATATGTCCCTTCTTTTCACTACATCTATATCCAGTAGTGCAATTGCTGAATCATAGGGTAGCTCTATTTTTAATTTTTTGAGGCACCTCCACACTGTTTTCCAAAGTGGCTGTACCAACTTGCATTCCCATCAACAGTGTAAGAGAGGTCCCCTTTCTCCACAACCTCTCCAACATTTGTTGTTTCTTGCCTTGTCAATTTTTGCCATTCTAACTGGTGTAAGGTGGTATTTCAGTGTGGTTTTGATCTGAATTTCCCTGATGGCTAATGATGATGAATATTTTTTCCTGTGTCTGTTAGCCATTTGTATGTCTTCTTTTAGGAAGTGTCTTCTCCCCATTTTTTGACTTATTTGTTTTTTGGGGGTTGAGTTTGACAACATGTGCTTATTATGCAAACACCTCTTGCGATTATGTAAAACAGTCACAGAACATACAGTACCTTTCCCAAGAAGGCCATCGCATGTGAATTGCCAGCATTAGCTGCTAAATTGAAGTAGTCAAATGCTCTCTGTGAGAAAAGAATTTATTAAAATAATTAGTTTTTACAGAACCTGCCTTTGGCTTTTAACCAAAATAATAATTTCGGAACATTTAAAAAATCTTGTAATATGGCAGTATCTCAGTTTAAATAGCAGCATGACATCTCTTGGTTGCTCAAGGTACCCACCCCTCTTCACGCCTAATCCACCACTGAATCCTGTAACTTTCACCACCAAATTCTGCTTGAATCCACCCATGATCCTCCACGACCACAATTCTAGGCTAAGTTACATTATCTCCCCCGGAACTTCTGGAACACTCCCCTACTTGGTCTCCTGCCTTTAGTGTTTGGTCACCCAAAGCAACAGTTCAAAACACTTAATATGCTGGTCCTTACAGCCCCTCGAAGTCTTGCAGGGGCTATACTGGCGTGATCAGACACTGTTTACCTCAGTACTGTTCAGCTTGCTCTCTGCACTCTGGTCCTTCCTGCCTCAGGACCTACACACATACCCCTCTTTCTGGCCTGGAATGATCTTACCTCCAGGCTCGACTTAAATGTCATCCATTTCTCCTCAGAGACAACTGCCACCTCCCACTTATTAACCTGTTATGGACCCTTTCATTCTCCTTAATAACAATAATCACAATTTATTACATGTCTGTTGGTGTGATTATTTAAAAAAATACCTAATATTCTAGTTCTATTAAACTTGACGCTCTGTAAGGACAAAAAGACCAAAGCTATTTTGTCTAGCATTGTATTCTGAATGCCTAGCAGTGAATAGGCGCATAGCAGGCACACGAACTATTGATGAATTAATGCAGTTATATACTGGGAACTCCTTTTATTCCTTCTGAGAAGCTGGTGAAAAAATTTATTGTTGTGTAGGCATTTCACAAGTAAGCAGCATACACCAAGGATATCCCAAAACTTGTAAAAAAGGTATGCAGCAAACTTGTCATCCGGAATTATCTCACCTGACATTTTTATTAGCCAGTTCATCTGGCCTAATGACATACATTTGAATGACCTAAAGATAATGAAAGCAGTCAAAATGCCATCTGAATTAAAAAAAACAAACCATGGGTATTTGGTATAGTTTTAAGTGACAAGTGTATTTTATGATCTACTTCTTAAAGCTGATGAGATATGGAAATGAAATAACCTTAATTAGAATGTTTAACTGTTATGGCAGAATAACATTTATCAAGAACTCATTATGTGCTAGGCATCGTCAGGTGCTGGGAATAAAGTGGCAAAGTCCGTGTTCTTTTGCAACTTAAGTTCTAGCAGAGGAAAAAACTTAATTACATAATTGGCAAATTTACAATGGGTAAGGGCCATAAATACACATTTTCAGAAATTTTAACTGTGGTACATGACCTATTCCTGGAGTGGGGTTAGGAGACTAGAGAAACATTTTAGGGGAAGAGATTGGAGATGAATTCTGGAGGATGAGTAGGAATTAGCTACGTAAAGAAAGGAGGTGGGATAATATTCACTCTAGACAGAGGGACTAGCATTCCAGAAATACTGAGATAGTTTCTTCATATTTTCAAAGACCTGAGAAAAGGTAAATGTGCCTGTGACTCAGAAAGCAAGGGAAGGGAAACAGAGACTGGTACAAATCCTGGAAATCATGTTAAATAAAGGTTTTGGTTTTTAAGCAACTGATAATCACGGACCACTCGAGTTTTAAGCAAGGGAACCACAGAATTAGGTGTGTGGTTTACAAACATAGGCTGCTGCTTAGGAAATGCAAGCAGGAGATGACTACAAGTGGCAGGTGTACTGACGGATACAAGGGAAGAGATGAGCAAGATTTAGGGCATAAAGCACACAAAAGCTGGGTACAGATCTGACTGCTATAGTTGTATACTCCTAATTTCTCACAAACTCAACAATGACTTTTCCTCGGTTCCATGAAATTTTTTTTTTCAAAGATTTTATTTATTTATTCATGGGTGGGGAGGGAGAATCAGGCTCCCCAAGGAGCAGGGAGCCGGATGCGAGGCTTGATTCCAGAACCCTGGAATCATGACCTGAGCCAAAGGCAGACATGTAACCAACTGAGCCACCCAGACACCCCTGAAATATTTTCTAATAGGAGTTTTAAGACGTACTTCTACTACATAACCATAGGAAACCAAGATACTGTGTATGTATTTTTGGCAATATTGAGAACTAGGTTTCAGAATTTAAAAAACCCTTCCCACAACTATGAGGTATAATCACATTTTTAGTCTTCAGTTTTCTCAGGGGTTAGATGGATCTTGAAAGATCATTTGTGATGACTAAGTAACATGAACTTGATATTGTCATTGATAAAAAATACATCTAGAGCACTGTTTCTTTCTACAACGTGAAGTACAAAGCCCTGGGAACAAGAAAGTTACCTGATGATTTTGTTCTACTCCACGCCCTCCGTGCAGATGCAGTTGTCCCAGACCAACCTGAAAATTAACAAAAATGAGCAAAAGTAAATGGTAGCATCTGGTGTGTCATTAAATTAGACCAGTAAGAAATCATTTGGTCATAAAAATGCTTCTCTTCAGAATTCAAAAAAGTGAAGACTTAAGTCTTAACTCCTGAAGATATTACTCTACTTAAACCTACATTTTTTAAAAACTGAAAATGCCTGCTTTTAATTACAAGGTATCTTTCTGAAATAAAGGCAAACCAAAACTGAATTTGTCACCAATGAACTCACTCTAAAGGAAGTACTGAAGGATTTTTTTTTTTTAAGATTTTATTTATTTACTTAACAGAGAGAGAGACAGCGAGAGAGGGAACACAAGCAGGGGGAGTGGGAGGGGGAGAAGCAGGCTTCCCGCCAAGCAGGGAGCCCAATGCGGGGCTCGGTCCCAGGACCCTGGGATCATGACCTGAGCCGAAGGCAGACGCTTAACGACTGAGCCACCCAGGCCCCCCTTAAAGGATGTTCTTTAGAAGGAAGGAAAATTATCCTGGGAAGCCTGGCAGTAAGAAGTAAAGAGGGATGGAAAGTTAAACTTATAGGGGGAGCCTGGGTGGCTTAGTCGTTAAGCATCTGCCTTTGGCTCAGGTCATGATCCCAGGGTCCTGGGATCGAGCCCCACATCGGGCTCCCTGCTCCGCAGGAAGCCTGCTTCTCCCTCTCCCACTCCCCCTGCTTGTGTTCCCTCTCTCGCTGTCTCTCTCTCTCTGTCAAATAAATAAATAAAATCTTTAAAAAAAGAAAGTTAAACTTATGAATAAATCTAATTATATGGACTGTATACAAGAATAATATCTTGCAGGATCCAAAAATATATAGAATTATAACACATACAGAGTACTCTAAAGTTTGCATTGTCCAAGAAATGGTAAAAGTGCTCATTCATACTAGACTTTGATAAAAGAGTAGTAAAACAAAGTCCAACTATCATCACCTTAGTAGAGGGGAGGAGGTACAACACCAAAACACTGAAACCAAGAAAATGTAAGAAAAGACACATAAAGAAGCATGGAAAAGCAAAATGAAAGAAAGCAAGCAACATAGAAAATGTAAACACAAATATTCATTACTTTCAATTAAAAGACTGTCAGAATGGATAAAAAAAAAAGTAAAAGTAGTCCGATGATGCTTCCAAGAGACATACCTTAAACATAAGAGATGAATACAAAAGATAGAAAAGATATTCCATGTAAATACTAACCAAAAGAAAGTGGCATAGCTGGCTAGTACCAGACAAAGTACAATTTAAAGCAAAAAACAGGGCGCCTGGGTGGCTCAGTTGGTTAAGCGGCTGCCTTCGGCTCAGGTCATGATCCTGGAGTCCCGGGATCGAGTCCCGCATCGGGCTCCCTGCTCAGCAGGGAGCCTGCTTCTGCCTCTGACCCTCCCCCCTCTCATGTGCCCTCTCTCTCTCCTCTCATCCTCTCTCTCAAATAAATAAATAAAATCTTTAAAAAAAAAAAAATAAATAAATAAAGCAAAAAACATTTCTGGAGATAAAAGAGGACATTTCATGATATACAAGCTAGTTTAACAAAAAGATAACAGTATTAAGTCTATATGCAATCTACATGGCCTAACATACATAAATCAAAATTGATAGAAATACAAGAAGACACAGACATATGCACACCAAGGGGGCAATTTAAACAATACTGTCTCAGCACTGGACAGAAAAAGCAGACAAATTCAGTAAGGATTCACAAGATTTGAACAACAGGATTAAGAAACATAACTCAATTGACACATAACACTATACCCAAAGACTGTAAAATTTATATTCTCTTGGGCGCCTGGGTGGCTCAGTTGGTTAAGCGACTGCCTTCGGCTCAGGTCATGATCCTGGAGTCCCGGGATCGAGTCCCGCATCGGGCTCCCTGCTCGGCAGGGAGTCTGCTTCTCCCTCTGACCCTCTTCCCTCTCGTGCTCTCTGTCTCTCATTCTCTCTCTCTCAAATAAATAAATAAAATCTTTAAAAAAAAAAAAATTTATATTCTCTTTAGCACACGAAATTTGCCCAAACAATGGATCATAAAGCAAGTCTCAGGAAATCCCACACAAATGAAATCATACATAGCATATTCTTATTTTATTTAGATGCAGGCTCCCCGCTGAGCAGGGAGCCCAACATGGGGCTCGATCCCAGCACCCTGGGATCATGCCCTGAGCTGAAGGCAGACGCTTAACCAACTGAGCCACCCAGGAGCCCCAGGGAGAGGGAATCTTAAGGAGATTCTGCAATGAGTGTGAAGCCCGACACAGCGCTTGATCTCACAACCTGAGCAAAAACCAGGAGTCAGATGCTTAGCTGACTGTGCCCTCCCAGGTGCCCCATACAGAGAATATTCTGACCACAGTGGATTAAGCTAGAAATCAACACAAAGGGTAAGTAATAAATCTCCCATTTATATGAAAACTAAGCAATGCACTTCTAAAATTACACATGGGTCAGAAGAATCACAATGAATATTAGAGCTAAATATCATGAAAACTATGACAGCAGGGAAATGTATTCTATCACATATCAAGATCTATAAAGTTATAGAAATTTAAGACAGTACTGATGCACAAGACATGCAAGAGAATATGCACAGAGCATTATTTGCAATCGCCCAGATCTGGGAAGAGTAAAATGGGTAAATAAGCTGTGGGATTTTTATACAATGAAATACTACAGGGCAATGTAAATGAATGAATTTCAGCTACATGAAAACACATGGATTGATTTCATAAACATAATGCTGAGCAAAAGAAGGTGATACCAAAAAATGCTGTATGATTTTTTTTTTTAACGTAAAATTCAAAGCCAGGACAAACTGATCCATAGTGGTAGAAGTCAGCTCAGAGGGCAACCCACCAGGCGGGCGGGGGCCGCTGCTGGGATGCTAGCTATGCTTCACAGGAGGCTCACCTGGTGCTCAATCAGGGGGGCTGTAGGCTTCTGATTTTTATACTTTTCTGTATTAAAGTTGCAATTCAAGTAGTAAAAAGAACAAAATGATATACTATACCACATATGGATTTTTTTAGCTTGAGTTTTCCACTGAATACACCAAAGTCAGCTTTCCATAGTAAGTAGTATTCTACATAATTTTTAATGGTTGCATAAAATTCCATACATGGAAGTGTCATAATTGAGCTAAATAATTCCCTATTTTGGGGCTTTTAGATAGTTTTGAATTTTAACTGGCCTCTGATGTAAAAGACAGATGTTTAATTAGACAAGATAACTTTATTAAAATTTCTATGAGCTAAGATTTGGATCTTTCACTATAGTTTTTTTTTTTTTTTTAAATCATAAGAGTCTCTTCTGTTAAGTCTTAAAATCAATTGTTCTTAAAAAGTATCTAATACTCATGTCTCTATGTGTCTAAATCAGAAAAGACCTGTAAACTGCATAGAAAAAAAGGGAAATGTTGAAGTCCTCTTTTTTATTTCAGGATTATCAAATAACAAATTATACACGGTACTTTGATGGATATACCATTACAATTTACATTGAACAAGGTTACTTCTGTCCTTGACCTTGAGGAAATTATGGTCTAAGATGAGCAAAGGAAACATGAACAGTAAATGGCTCTGAAGGGCATCTGAAATTCCAAATGTTCCAGAGACTTTTTGTTGAAAGAAAGTGGCAGTTTTCATCCTTGGTGACTCCAATAAGAGCCTTCATCATCAAGACACTGCTCTGTTCAAGCAGTGGTTTCCAACCATGGTGCAATCGCCTGGTCAGCTTCTATGAACTATCAATGCCTAGCCTACAACCTCGATGCATCCAAATGGAAATGTCTTGACAGTATGAGACTCTTGGTACTTTTAAAAATAATGCTACTCAGGTGATTCTAATATGTAGTTAATAACGGCTCAGAGCAATGGAAATGTTTCTTATGGATGTAAGTGCTTGCCCCACGACTGTTACAACGCAGTGACAAACATCATGAGATGTTAAACACATACCTGCGCTTGTACATCACCTTTTTCTGCTAGGAACTGATAGTATTGAATCAAATCTTCTTCCAGCATTCCACTATTCATTCCTGGATTTTCCACCTCGTCAGGCAGCCGTATTCTCTGTACTACTGAGCCTCCTGTCAGCGAGATATCACTAGCAACTAAACAGGGCGATGAAGTAATTAACATGGAGGAAGGTCAGAAGGATTGTTCCACAGAAGGAAGTAGAATTTCAGCTGCCAAACACTTACAGACACTATGCTAACAGTAATCTATAGATTACAAAATAGTAATCTATACAGACCCAGCGTTTTCCACAAAATATTTAGTAAGTGGAATCCAAAGTGTACATGTACGCGTGCGCACATGCACGCGCACACACACACAAAGGAGATCTTAGTCAACTAGTGTAAAGATCATTCCATTTAAGAGTCATCATGATTATTTCAAGTAGTACAACAAAAACAGATGTATTTGAAGTTAATTCCATTCTGTTTTCTGTTTCTTCTGATAAGGTGAAAGGCAAAAAAAATAGATACCATGATTGGCAACAAGACGATAGTGAGTCAGTGCTGATTCGCAACTCTGGAGGACTCCGATGCCAGCCCAGTACCGATAACCCTGTGAGACAAGCTCCAGTGAGAAGACTGCAGGTTCACACGCTTCACTGGCATTCTTGTCGGAATGAATGAAGCCACCCGCACTCAGGACGTACTTCTGCAGTCCCTTGATCCCAGTATATTACCACCTCGTTTATCCTGAGTTTTAGGTTCTGAGGTAATTTATTCAGCAACCCCAAAAACCAGACTATAGGTAAGAACTAGGAAATAATAAAGTTCCCAAAGAAATCAAAATAGATGCCGTGAACTTTATGGATGAAATGTGCACATCTCACGTGCAAGAGAAAATTACTTAGGTTCTTGCTTAGAACACATTCTAATCTTATTTTAAACCTGATTTTAACAAAAATGGGTTAATCTACCAAACGAGGAAAGAAGCAACAAACGAGCAAAATAGGGAAGATGAGAGACTACTAGGAGCAGGCACAGTAACATGAGCAAAAAATGATTTCAGACTGAGGAGGAAGATAGCTAACTATAAAGAACAGAACAAAAAAAAGTAGAGCTCTCTTGAGTCATTCAGCACAGACTTAAATAACTTTACAATCTTTAACAATTCTTAGGGCACTACTGTATAATAACGTGTATAATATTTAATGTTCTTATTCTGTAGTCACTATTCAAGAAGATTGGTAAATAAAAAAAAAGATATTGGTCAGAAATATTTAACATATTTTTAAAAAAATTTTTTTAAATTTTATTTTATTATGTTAATCACCATACATTACATCATGAGTTTCTGATGTAGTGTTCCATGATTCATTGTTTGCATATAACACCCAGTGCTCCATTCAATACGTGCCCTCTTTAATACCCATCACCAGGCTAACCCATCCCCCCACCCCCTCCCCTCTAGAACCCTCAGTTTGTTTCTCAGAGTCCATAGTCTCTCATGGTTCGTCTCCCCCTCCGATTTCCCCCCCTTCATTTTTCCCTTCCTACTATCTTTTTCTTTTCCTTTTTTTTTTTTTTAACATATAATGTATTATTTGTTTCAGAGGTACAGGTCTGTGATTCAACAGTCTGACACAATTCACAGCGCTCACCATAGCACATACCCTCCCCAATGTAACATATTTTTGCCATATAAAAATATGCTTTAAATTTCTGGAAAATTGATCTAAAAGGAACTTTTCATTTACTGTTTGAGGAATAAATGTTACCTACCATAGACGAAAAAAGCCAATGGGAAAAAACCCTTCAAAATTAGTGAGGAATGTTTCAGAAAGTTGGAGCAACATCCTTGTTTTTCACTGGCTTAAACTACTTCAGCAGTTTACGTCTGTACAGATGAGGTCCAAGTTCCTTGGCGTGACATACAGACCATTTACGTGATTCCTGATAAGTTTCCTGATGTTCTACTCTCCACCCACACTAAAGAGCCTGTATTTTCTTGCAAGCACCACATTCCCTCATCACTGTCCTTCTGCATATATTGCTCCTACTGTCTGAATGCCCTTCCACTTCTATTCATACTCACTGCTATTTATCCCTCAAGAATTACTTTAGTTACTTCTTTCCTCAGAAGTATCTCCTTTAACCTCTCCTTCCAACACCAGTGTGGGTTAAGTGCCTTTCTAGCTGATTCCTGTAACAATCTCCTTATTTGTATAAATTTAAATGTAAAACATAAATCAATTTTCAATGTAAAATCTGTGATAACCAAAGAAATGATTTTGACAAACATTTCCAACTTACGGAAAATAAAAAAGAGCCATTTATCACAAGGGCAATCAGCCAAAGTCATCATTTTAAAGAAAAACTGTGGACTGTGCAAATTTTCATCCATGTATAGATACAAGTGTTGTACCCATTAACAAGAATTTGAAAAATGTTCAACTGAATATTTGATCTTAATGAATATAAGTGCATCTCATTCATGAAAGCTAGAAAAGCTATGGCCCCCCTCATGAACCAAAAATTCTGCTCCTCAATGTTACTAAAGTCTTACTTACCAAAACCATGTGCGCTATTAGGTTGCCCCCGAGAGCTCCAAAAGTATAATATACGAGGGCCTGGGAAAGAACAAAATATGCTTAAGTGAACACAGGCACACATTGACCCAATTCAAATGGTAGTATACAATAAAATTTTAATAATATTACCTTTGCCTGACTTGAATTAACACCAAGTCCAGAGGCATAGAGAAAGCCAAGAGCCTGAAATAAAATGATAAAAGTAAGAATTCTTCCCTAGTGGAAGTTTATCCACAGACATAGTTTTATGAACAATGAAAAGATGCAAGAATCTTTAGATCTTGAAAGACTTGAACAATCCAATGTACAACTGTGGTTAATTGAGGAGCCTCAGAAATGCATTCAAGGTTTTACAAATTACACAATGAAATACAACTAAACAAATCAAAAAGTTTAGCTTGAAGATTAAAGACAGGCTTAATAAAATATTAATTACAAAACCAAAGCTGAACACACTTAAGCATGGCTTTTCCTTTATCTTGATCAACAGCTATTATGAGAACCAAAAAACCCCTATATCATCACATCAACGCATTACCTATCAAAGGAGAATACACAATGAAAATAGTAAGAGGCTACCAAGATAAACATCCTAGCAATAAAAAGGGGCGGCAAGGGTCATGTTGCAGGGGCAACAGAGAAAGGTCACTTCACAATGCTGAAGCACACACAATTTTTCATTACAAAAACCCCCAAAACAAAAAACTACAACCAAGCAAACAATACATTGATAAGGTTCTACCTTTGCCCACTGAGGACCATCCTTGAAGACATGAAAGTAAAAGCTAAAGTCAGAAAGGCAGGTGTATCATGTGCCAGCATTCATCAAAATCCATGAGCTCTTCTACATTTCCCAGCCACTCCCTGTCCCCGCCCCGCCCCCTCCCCGCCCTTGTACTTGGGTAGGGTCACGTGTTTAGGACGTGGCAAAGAGAGATGCAAGCCATTTTTAGGACTGGCCATTAAAAACTTTACAGAAGGGGCGCCGGGTGGCTCCGTTGTTAAGGACCTTCGGCTCAGGTCATGATCCCGGGGTCCTGGGATCGAGCCCCACATGGGGCTCCCTGCTTGGCGGGAAGCCTGCTTCTCCCTCCCCCACTCCCCCTGCTTGTGTTCCCTCTCTCTCTGTGTCTCTGTCAAATAAATAAATAAAATCTTCAAAAAAAACACAACAAACTTTATAGAAAATCCTCCAGCCCTCTCTTCTCCCTTCATGATGGCTCGAAAGCCCCATGTTTCAGATGGTACAGCTATGTGGCAGAAGTGGCCCTTGACTGAGTCAGCACTGGGAAGAGAGTGACATAGGCAGGGGAACCACATCGACCCTGGTGTGAACAAGGAGTAACTCTTTGTAGTGTTGAGCCAGTGTGATCCTGGGGCTATGTCTGTTACATCAGCTAGAATTAATTACCATGGAGAGAGCGCTTTGCAATATGCCATATAAAGCACTATGGCACTGTGGGGTGCTATTACTAGAGGGGAACGATGCCTGAGAAGTACAACCATTCTTAGAGCCAAATGTGTCTGCAGAATAAAGAATGTGTGTGTGAATTTATAAAATCTGACTTACACAAAGAAGGGAAAAAAAGCTTTGAAAACAAAGGGGGAACAATTAAGATATAACCTGTTTATAAATTAAACCAAAACTGTGTAAGAGTTGCAGACTGGGTAGATATTCAGTCCTATAGAAAACAATGGTCACGGGGCACGTGGGTGGCTCAGTCATTAAGCGTCTGCCTTGGGCTCAGGTCATGATCCCAGGGTCCTGGGATCGAGCCCCGCATCGGGCTCCTTGCTTGGCAGGGAGCCTGCTTCTCCCTCTCCCACTCCCCCTGCTCATGTTCCTGCTCTCTCTCTCTCTGTCAAATAAATAAGTAAAATCTTTAAAAAAAAAAAAAAAAAATGGTCACAATTCCTGTTATTGTTTAAACAGTCTAAAAACAGACTTCCGCTAACCGTGACTAGAAATTTTATATTTAAGCAAATCCCACACCTCCGATAAACCTGAATTACTGAGAGCACTTAAAAATAAATGTGGTGGCCTTCTAAATCCAGGTGTCAATCTTACTATTACCCATGCGAAATCAAGCAGAGAATATTTATCAATTGGTGTGATGTGATATGGGATGCAGAATATCCCCTTATAAGGCTGTCTGAGCCAAAAATACTTGACTTTAGTTCATCAGCCTTTAGCTGTGATATCCTCTATGGGAAATACAAATGATGAAGACCCCAAATAAAGGACAAAAGGAAGAAGCAAACAGACAAACTAAGAAGGCCATTTTGCAGAACAACTGGCCCTATCTCGGGCACAGACAAGAAAGAAAGGCAGGGACTCTCCTAGCATTAACAACCAAACAGAAGGTGTAGTCCTGGACTGGATAGTGCTTTGGACAAAACAGGGATAAAGGAAATGTTTTGGTTCTATGCCTTATGAAGACAGTCTGGGTGTTACATCTACTGGACTGGAATGATGAGGGCTATTTATCGAAAGAGCAAGGAAGGGAACAGTAGACAGTGACATCTCATTTTAATAAGAAGTTCACATGTATAAATACACAAAGAGAAAGGTCAAGAAGGGTGTGCATGCATTAACATGTTACCAATGTTCAGGTCTGTGTGGTACAGATATGATGTTTTCTTTCTTAGTTTTTTTTTTGTATTTCTAGTTTCTTATAATGAACATGTACTGCTTCTGTAATAAAATATATTTTTTAAAAAAACACCAAGATTACCAAAAGCTGGAGCATCTGAACTTTGGAAAAAAGGCAATGGGGAGTGATTTCAGATAAAAAAATAAATACCTTTATGTTTCATTCTGTACAGATTGAATTTGGAAAACTACAAGTATAATTGTGGTAAGATGCAGCTGCAAAAATGCCTTAGGTGACCACAAGTGTTCTCACCCTGAGGAAGAAGACTGTCTGAGAAGATTGGTAAAATGATCTGCCACAGGATTTAAAGCCATTTTACCTTCCAGCCTTACTTGTTCAGGGAAGGCAGAGTATAAAGAGTAAACTACTGTGAAAATAAACAAGTGCTGTGTGCCAAGAGATTCTGCAATGAAAGTACACTTACAGTTTGTCCCTTAGGGGAGCCTTCTTCAGTCAGTTTCTCAAACATCTCTTTAGCTGCCTGGATATTCTGTGTCAGGTAATCACCAAACAAAAGAGCATATGACACTCTCTCCACGGCCTTGGTATGATTCATGCCTGCTGCCTTTTGAAGATACCGATATGCTCTTTAAACATAAGCAGTTAAAACAAAAACAAACACATTAGCAATATTTTGGAACTCCCATTAAAATTTTTACAGAATCTGGGGTGCCTGGCTGGCTCAGTTCGAAAAGCGTGTGACTCTTGATCTCGGGGTCGTGAGTTTGAACCCCAATTTGGGTGTAGAGATTACTTAAATAAAAAAAAAAACTTAAAATAATTTTTGTTTTTTTTCTTTTACAAAATCTACTAAAATGCAGAATAAATAATTTTCTTATTCTACAGAATCCCTCTGATATTTGATTTCCACTAAATTATGTTACTTATATATGTAGAAAACATTCTGGGCTACTTTTCTTTTTATGTAAGGTACCAGTTCTGTTATTCCAATATTTTAGAACAGTCTAAGAATGAGAGAGAATTATAATAATGTAGTATCTAAGAAATAATCCAATGATAACCACTGCAATTTTCTTTTAAAATCTTTGCACAGACTATAACAAAAGTCAGCTGAAATTAAGGGACATAAAATGTTAAAAGACAGTCAACTGAACTTTATGTTCTTTCCAAATTCCTAAATTCTAGTGTTTGTCTGCAAGATAATTACAAAGCAAAAACGAAAAAACACCTGACAACAATTCCTTTTGTTTTATGTCATTTTGAATTCTGAATAGTACACATATTCTTGGCTCTTAGAAACTATTATAAATTTTAATTATTTCCATTTTGCTTATTGTTCATTCTTGTGATGAGTATTTATAATCTTTTTAGCCCTAAGAGCTGAAATCCGATAGAAGTAATGCCCCAATGTCTATAGGTCATATCAGGTTTTCTTATAATACAGCCTAAAAAAATCCTCTGTCTTTGGCAGTGCACTTAAACAAGTACTTAGTGCTTTTTATCTCAGTAATGGCCTAAGTCAGGGGAAGAATGGACTGGCAGTGCTACCTACTCTCTTTTCTGGCTTTTCTTGTTGCTTCCGTTGAGGATTTTCATCCCTGTCTGGTACATCATTTCCGCTTCCTGCATCTGCCGCCGTTTAGTGGCTTCTTCTTCAGCTAAAAAGAAAATGTCAGATGCTTTTAAATCGATTTTAATTTTAAATCAATTATTTATTAAACATCAGTATATATTCTTTCCTCTGGGTAGTTACCAATACAGTGATATGTCACTATTTCGCAGTCTGATTTTAAGGACACATGCTTTTATGTGTGGCCTTATCTGACTAAAGTTAAGACTTTTTTAAAAAACAATAAAACTCATTAAAATCACTTCCTTGTAAAGAAAGCTGTATCAACCTGTTTTTGGAAAGTGCTTTTCTGCTAGTAATTCTAAAACTTTTTATATAAGTCAACTAAAATTCCAGTAGAGCCTTATGATTATATGCAAAGGTGAGCTAAAATTGAAGAACAAGAGAACAATAAAAAAACGTGGCTATTAAGGAGGGTACTACTGCATGGAGCACTGGGTGTTATACAAAAACAATGGATCGTGGATCACCACATCAAAAACCAATGATGTATTGTATGGTGACTAACATAATAAAATTTAAAAAAAACAAAAACAAACAATAGTTAGGGGTACCTGAGTGGCTCAGCTGTTAAGCATCTGTCTTTGCCTCAGGTCATGATCCCAGGGTCCTGGGATCAAGCCCCGCATCGGGCTCCCTGCTCAGCGGGAAGCCTGGTTCTCCCTCTCCCACTCCCCCTGCTTGTGTTCCCTCTCTTGCTATGTCTCTCTGTCAAATAAATAAATAAAAAAATCTTTAAAAACAAAACAAAACAAAAAAATAGTCAGAAAAAATACTGTTGTAGTCAAAGGACACTTTAGCCTCACCAGAAAGGCTGTGTCTTTACAAGGAGAAAATATGTGACTAATTACATAATGAAAAATTAGTTGAAAAAAAGGATTTTTATTAAATATAGATTTTGATTTAATAGTCAAGATTCTGTTTTTTCCTATGTACTGATACAACACTGAAAATCATAGCATTAGATTTCCCCAAAATTATTTTGCTACTGTTAGAAAGCATTTTAACAGAAATCTAAAACTCATTAAGAGACATTTGAATATTTCATTCGGAGTTATTTATAGAAATAGAAGTGACTTCTTGTAATATAAAAACAAAATTTGATGTATTAAACAGGAGTACCTAATTGTACTGGCCCACATCCAAAGATGGACTATATTTGACTATCTCTAAGGAATGCCTAAATATTCTATCAGAGCCATTATTTTGAAAATGTCATCTGGCATCAAAAGAGGTATGTTCAAGATTTTCTTTGTTCTTTAACAGAAAGTTCTTCCCAAAAACATAGCTTGCCTTCAGAGGCAAAACTGACATTAACATTTAGGGCAGTTAAATATACTGTATCTGTCAAATATTACCTTAGCACAGAATATTTCACTCAAAGTATTTTAGGAAAAGTTTTCAATTAGCAATAATTGCACCTCGGATAAACCTCATTGGTTACGATACTGCCACTGCGCAAAGCTCAAAGTATTTTAAAAATGGAATATTATGCAGCCATCAAAAGGAATGAGATCTTGCCATTTGCAACGACGTGGATGGAACTGGAGGGTATTATGCTGAGCGAAGTAAGTCAAACAGAGAAAGACATGTATCATATGACCTCACTGATATGAGGAATTCTTAATTGCAGGAAACAAACTGAGGGTTGCTGGAGTGGGGGGTGGGGTGGGAGGGATGGGGTGACTGGGTGATAGACACTGGGGAGGGTATGTGCTCTGGTAAGCGCTGTGAATTGTGCAAGACTGTTGAATCACAGATCTGTACCTCTGAAACAAATAATGCAATATATGTTAAGAAAAAAAAAAAGAAGAAGGTAGCGGGAGGGGAAGAATGAAGCGGGGGAAATCGGAGGGGTAGACGAACCATGAGAGACGATGGACTCTGAAAAACAAACAGGGTTCTAGAGGGGAGGGGGGTGGGAGGATGGGTTAGCCTGGTGATGGGTATTGAGGAGGGCACGTTCTGCATGGAGCACTGGGTGTTATGCACAAACAATGAATCATGGAACACTTCATCTAAAACTAATGATGTAATGTATGGGGATTAACATAACAATAAAAAAATTTTAAAAAAGGTATTATCTATTTTTCTTCTAAGTACTATTAATTAACCTCAGCATAATGTTCTGTTTTTATTGCCAAAAACCGTTTTACGTTAATTAATTTAGCAGCCTGCCTGAGGGTTTGCAGAACAACCTGAGCACACCAACAGAAAATCATCTCTAAATAAAACACAAGTGTGATAAACTGGCCAAGTGATAGCCTGGAAGTGAGTATACTGCATGCTTCCTGCTCTTAAGTCCATTCTTTAAGACTATATCTATACCACTGACGGGGACCACTTCTGACCAAGGTGGGGAAAGGATGGCTAGAAAAAGGCCTTAAAAATGTTGTCTGAGACATAAAGCAATGTGGACATGCCTCCTACTGAGCAATACTTACTTTCACAAAAGCCCCACTTTTCATCTGCCTTGTAGTCATAGGTTGTAGCACACCACAATCTACCATCTTCCCTCCCATCTGATGTACATTCGTCATACTCCTTATCCAGGAACAGAAAAGGGAAGTGGCAGGGCTCCCCATGTGCTGTGCCTTCAATGGCGGTCAGAGCTGAAAAGAAAAGAAAAAACTCTAAACACGAATAGCACTTCTGGTATCCATGGACTTAATACTGTCAATTCTAATGATCAGAATTTGAAGACAAAAATACATGATTTGAAATGGGGAACATGAAAGAGTCAGCATCAATTTTCTTTAGGATGACTTAAGGATAGGTCAACTTAGTGAACATGGCTGGCTTAGTGTACATGGCAGCTCTGTATCTAGCTTAGAATTTCTGAAGGTCTTAAGATCTGATAAAGCTTAGGGGCACCTGGGTGGCTCAGTCGTTAAGCGTCTGCCTTCGGCTCAGGTCATGATCCCAGGGTCCTGGGATCGAACCCTGCATCGGGCTCCCTGCTCAGCAGGGAGCCTGCTTCTCCCTCTCCCACTCCGCCTGCTTGTGTTCCCTCTCTCGCTGTGTCTCTGTCAAATAAATAAAATCTTTAAAAAAAAAAAAAGATCTGATAAAGCTTAGAATGTTAGAAGTCTACCGTAAAACTCCTGGCTAACTAGTGTGCAAAAATAAGGCAAATGCAACCAGATCAATTCCACTGCTCAGCACAATTCCCCTTTTTTCTATCTGAATGTTATAGTCAGTTTCTTTAATAGTATAAAGCTATACAGGGAAAATGCTCCCCCAGGTAAAGTTCACCACTCACATACACTTCAGCATTTTATCAGAGCACATATGATATCTGCTGAGGTTCTTTCTTTACCATACTCTTGTCCCACTAGACCCTGAGCTTGTTAAAAGTAGAGGCCGTATCTCTAATTTGTTCTTAAGCTCTTTCTATCTTCTAGGTGCTCGGAATTATGCCAGGTGCTGGAAACAAGGTGGAACAGAGGTCTCTGCTCTATACAACTTAGCACCTCTCCTGTCGGGAACTGAGGTTTACCACTGAACTTCACGGGCGTGTAGGAGTAGAGGGTGGATGAATTGCTTCAGGGTGGGGTGGCAGAAGTACTGTAGACAGAGGGAACCATGTGTGCTAAGAATCAAATGAAAGACAGCACAGCACTTTAGAAAAAAATACAAAAAGTTCAATACGTTAGAACATGCAGTGTGAGTGCCCACAAAGAAGCTAGACTATGAATGTCCTGATAAATCTGATTAAGGAGTATGGACTTTATCCTGAGAACAACGGAAACTCACTTAAGAGTTTTAAACAGGAGTGATATGCTCATACTTACATTTTTATTAAGGGAGTGGACAACGGAATAGAGAAAAGGCTGGATGCAAGGCGACCAGTTTACAAGTTGTGACATTAGTCTAATTGAGAGAATGGTAGCCTGAAGAGGATAATGGAATGAAAGAAGTGGATGTACTCAAGTGATGCTAAGGAAGTACATATGGTACCACTTCCTGATCGACTAGATGTGCAGATGATAAGGGAGGAGTCATGGAAGGTTCCCAGGTATTAAGGCTTCAGGAAGTGAGGGGATGGCTGTCCTTACTAGGAGAACACTAAAGGAGGAGTTGGTTACTGGGTAGGGATGAAATGGATCAGGGTAGAGACAAGTTAAGCTTTGATTCTGCTACATTCAAAGTGGTTTTAACAAACAAAACCAAAAACAAGATGTCTTAGACATCTTTTCAGCTGTGGTCAAAGAGGAAGTTCTCCAGTTCACAGACTGGAAGCCAAGAGTACACATAAGAATACCAAGTGAGAAGTACATGAGAAGACCAGAAGGCCACTGTTGAGCCCAGAACCACACACGGTTAAGTGTGAGTACATGTCAACTTCCACGGGTTGCCTTTACATGGAGAACGTAATCAGGCAGCAGAGCTTAGTGATTAAGAGTACAGATTCTGGAGACAGAATGCCTGATTCAAACCCTACCACTTACTAGCTGTACACTTTGAGCAAATTCCTTAATCTCTCCCCTTATCTGTAAAATTATCTACAGATAACTTCCTTATCTACAAATAGGGATAAGAGTCCTTGCTGCAGAGCGTTACTCACAAAGATGAACTGAAATAGTACACCTAAAGGACCCACCATGGTGTCTGCCACGTAAGGTAATAGGCCTTCAAGAGATGACACTGCGACTATCACAGGAGCTCCTGCTCTGAAAGCGCAGGAAATGGACGCTCCTTCTTGCCTGTGCAAAGAACTCATACTAATTTGAAAACTATTTTCAGTAAGTTATGAAAGGCAAAATTAATTTCAAACTGTTTGGCACCAGGTAAATGTTATTCACCATCCTGGTAATCACTGACCAGAAGAGGCATACTTTGATTTGTCTATGTTTATAAGAAACAATCTTTAGTACAAAAAAGCAAAGTCTCTTTAGCAACCACCTCAGAGGGGTCATTTTAACTAGTCTGAAAAACGGCTCTCCTATGCACTGCTACTAGATTCAGGTTTGCTTGAGAAAAATAGTACCTGTAAAATAGCAGTTTGTAAATCTGAATTTCAAATTAAAATAGAATAGTTTAAAAGAATATTTGATTTTTTTTTTAAGATTTTATTTATTTATCAGAGAAAGACACAGCGAGAGAAGGAACACAAGCAGGGGAAGTGGGAGAGGGAGAAGCAGGCTTCCCACTGCGCAGGGAGCCCGATTCAATGCGGGGTTCGATCCCAGGACTGGGATCATGACCTGAGCTGAAGGCAGACGCTTAACGACTGAGCCATGCATGTGCCCCAATTTTTTTTTTTTTGATAATAGAAATTTTTGTCTTAAAAACAAATAGCTTGCCGTAAGAATCCTAGTTTGCGAAAACTTTCTGAGTGGTGCAAATATAAGGATTCTCTTTCATGTGATGGAACTATACAGCAGCAAAGAAACTGGAAAGAATGCAAAGGTTTTTGGCAACAAAAGGTTTTAACCTACTACTGATTCAGGACTAACTTAAGTGGGAAGAACCCCCAGGGTGCCATGGTTCACCAATTTAGTGAGAGTGAATCTTGGTCTAAAGAATGTGTTTATTAGAAAGTAACTAGAAAGACAATTTGTATCTCTCAGGTATCTTCTCCAAGCAAAATCACAACAGGGAAATTACTACTGCCTTTTAAACTTGTTTTAAAGTCTTCTAAAAGTTACTGACTTTGACTTGCCAGTTCCAAGTCAATTATCTCAAGTAGATAGTCCTCACAATAGTGTTAATTTCAGTTTTCTTTTCATGGAGAAATTCTGCAAGAATTTCAAAGCTATCTTTTTAAAAACTGCCACAAAAATAGCACCAGCTTTAAAAACCATGGTAATCACTGCTCTGGCACAATGAAACTGACTGATCATGCAATTTAAGTTCATGATAGCCAGCAGTCAAACCTGACTCTAAAAATGAAAGGGGGAAAAATGTGTCATTAACTCAATTTTGCACCTTCCTGTAAAAACTCACAGTTCTAGATAAGGAATCATATTTTGACCCTGCAATAATGACACAATACCACAATCTATTTAAACCCTGACAGTAAGATTTTTATAACTTATGTTATATGAGAATTTGTAATAATTAACAGACTACTTTATATTTAAACTAGTAAAGAATTGCTCTTGCAAAGTTAGTAAAAATCATCCAAGAAAGCTAGAAAAAAGCTAAAAAAAAAAAAAAAAAGGACAACCCAAACAACAACCCCAAACCTGAAGTTATTCAGTGCTGGCCAGATTATAGGTAAATGGGGACTTTCATACTGCTGGTAGGAGTATCAATTAGTACAACCTCTTAAAGAGGGACCCTTAGGAATACCTATTAGAATTTATACCGCCCATACTTTGGATCACATTTTTCCACTTCTAAGATATTTAACTTGTAGAAATGCTCCCATAAGGATACAAAGAGATATGTATAAGACTGTATTTGTGTATAAAGATATAAAACCAACAAGCACTCAAAGGTCTGTCAACAGGAGACTGGTTAAATCAGCTACAGTGCGGCCATTACACAGAAACCTGGTATAGACGGGAGCAGGGGATCAAAAGACTGGGTGTCAGGAAGCCTTGTATTTCAAGATCTGGCAGATTCCAGAAAGCCAACAGCTAAGTGATGAAAGCATCTTCAGAGTAGGAAAAAATATGTGAGAGGTCAGAAAGATGAGGAACAAGAACTGACCAGGTATTCAGCAAAGAGAATGTGACTGGAGCAGAGTGGATTTAGAGGTCTTGAGGGGACCAGAGCATCCTGACAGTTGGATGAGAGAATGGGAAGAGAGGAAGTGAAATTAGTGAATACAGACAACTCTTTCAAAGAGCGGTAATATTAAAGGGGTGTAGGGAAGTTGGGTGGTTGCTGGAGGGGGTTTTGGTTTTTAAAATATAAGCTATTACAGCATGTCTGATGCTATGGAAAGAATCCAAGAGAGAGGGAACAGCGTAAACGTTGCCATATGAACTGAATGAAATGTCCTGGGAATTGTGACACTATCTTTTCCTCATTTTCTAATGGTAAGGTCAAAAAACAAAACAAAACAAAACCCAAAAAGTCAACTTAATGATCCATAAAAACAAAGGCAAGGGACTAATTAGCTTTGCAAATTTCTCACCTTAGGAGCTTTTACACTGCCAATAAAGTCTGATATTGTACCTCTAAGTTTAGATGAGTGTTCTGTTAATAAGAAAACTACTTAATCATGCTGCTTGTTTGAAGCAATTTTGTACTTCTAAACATACAATGGTAAGTAACATTTTAGTTAAATGTATTTGTAGTAAATAGTTGAAATACAATCATTTAATGTTAAAAAGCTATCAACCTCACCAACTGTCATATAGCGTTCATCAATTTTAGTCAACACCAAGATAAAAACTCAACCAACCAACCATCAGCAAAAATCCCCAAAGTTTTAAGAACGAAACATAAGATGATTCAAAGTAAACTATACCTGAGTTAAAGCAAATGGTATAGGCCAAATAAAGAGGTATTTATTGTGGAAATATGGGATAGCAATCTCTTTGGGAAGATACCAATGTTATATAATTTGCTACAAGAGATTACTTTCACTCAGTGCTGAGAATTATTAACTACAGTTGAGAAAATATGAGGGAAGGAAGGAGAAACAAGCAGATTAAATGCAGGGAGGCCTTGCTTTAAGGAATAAAACCTAATTTTCAGAAGAAGAGTGAAATGTAGTAATATGGAGAATGATCAAACATTAAGATCAGAGTTTACAAGCTCACTTCTCTCTGTGAGAAATAACTAATCATTTTAAAGTAGAAACAGAAGCAAGCACTGGCCTATGTGCCCAGAAGAAAGTGACAAGCTTCATGACACTTACGTGACAGGCACTATCAGAAACCAGACACAGTGAAACTTGCTCAGGAAAAATGCTATTTAAGAAGAGTGAGCTTCTCTGAATAATGGCTTTAAAGACTGTTCTTAGAGTTTCAAATGCCCCTGGTGGGGTACTTTTCCACAAGGATGGTCTCCTAAAGGAGTTTTCTTGCACAAATAATTTCTTGTACAACCATACAAAATAAAAGAAACAACAACAAAATCTTTTCATTAAAGTCAGCACCTGTTATAGGGAATGGCCTGTTTCCTTAACCATTTATCTTCTGTTAAATCTCATCACTAAATTAAGGTTTGTTTATTCCCAGCCACCCCCACGCGAGTGACAGTGAGGTAGCAATGCCATCTTATTACTCAACCAAGCCTGCTTATTTCAGAACCCAATTTAAGCATGATTTAGTTAAGTTTAAACTCAGTTCCTTTTGTGCTATTCAAAATAGAGCAAGAGGCTCATTATTTGACTTAATTTTTCATGACTATCTGGATAACGTGTTTATTGTAGCTAAGACAATCCAAGCAATAGGAAAGTATACAAAATTAAAGAAAAATTACTGTCATCTTTAGCTACCACCACAAACTCCCTTTTTTCTCCTGAAGTAACAACTGTTAATAAAAAAGTAGTTAATTTTACTTCTCACTTGCAAATATATGGAAAAAAAAAAAAAAAAGGCTTTTCTTTCACAAAAGGGACCTGTGATGGTTAATTGTGTCAACTTGGCTGGGCCACAGTGCCCAGATATTTGGTCAAACATTATTCTGGATGTTTCTGTGAAGGTGTTTGGGGAGGATATTAGCATTTAAATCAATGGACTCTGAGTAAAGCAGATTACCCTCCATAATGTGGGCGGGCCTCATTCAATTAGTTGAAGGCCTAACAGAACGAAGACTGACCTCCCTTGACCAAGAAGTAATTCTGCCAGCAGACAGCCCTTGGTTCTCTTTGGAGAACCCTGACCAATACAAGGATCATACTAAGTGAATTATTTGCAGTGTGACATTTCACTTAACACTATCATTGTTCCAGGTGGCGGACTGCAGATTGGCTGTCAATTCTTAACCCTTTCCTCACCTTCTGTAGAGCTAGGGATGGTCAAGTGATTGTCTTGGTAGTTTTACTAGTGACTCCTGTGGGAGGCTTCTGCCCTTGTGATGCAGGTATCAGTTCTTCCTGAAAACCCAGGACCTGGAGGCACAGCCATCACCAGGTGTGACCAAATGGAACAAACATGAAGATGAAGCTAATTTACTAAGGAGACTGAATAGGAGAGAAAGGAGCTGGAGTCCTTGATGGCAAGAGTCCTGAACTATGGAACCAAAATAAACCTCTGCTTTTGCCACTATTTGATGGGTTTTGTTATCTGCAATAATAATGTCCCTTTTAAAACAACTATGAGTATTCTACGTAGGAAACACCACAATGTAATAATTTCCCCTCCTAATGGCCATTTATTTTTTTTTTTAATTTTTTTTTTAAGATTTTTATTTATTTGACAGAGAGAGACACAGCGAGAGAGGGAACACAAGCAGGGGGAGTGGGAGAGGGAGAAGCAGGCTTCCTGCCGAGCAGGGAGCCCGATGCGGGGCTCGATCCCAGGACCCTGGGATCATGACCTGAACCGAAGGCAGACGCTTAACGACTGAGCCACCCAGGCGCCCCTATTCATTAATTTTCTTTCTTTTTTTTTTTTAAAGATTTTATTTATTTGAGAGAGAGAGAATGAAAGAGAGAGCACATGAGAGGGGGGAGGGTCAGAGGGAGAAGCAGACTCCCTGCCGAGCAGGGAGCCTGATGCGGGACTCGATCCAGGGACTCCAGGATCATGACCTGAGCCAAAGGCAGTCGCTTAACCAACTGAGCCACCCAGGCGCCCCTATTCATTAATTTTCAAAAAAAAAGTTTACTGGGATGATGTGCAGAAAACAGTAATCACAGGCATAGCTGTTAATCCTTTGAAAAGTGGGCCGTTGGCTAGAATCTGGGAACTTACATTTTGGGAGCATTCCCACTACCCTAATAGTAGTGACTCATTGTGCCTAAACTGTACAATGTGGTTTACCTTCAACATGTGTTTTCCTTCTGGGGGCCTGCAATTTTGGTACATGCCAGGCCGAGGGTGATTATATGACTAGTCTCCATGAAAAACTCCAAGCACTGGGTCTCTAATGAGCTTCCCTAGAAGATAACATTTCCCATGTGTTGTCACATGTGCTAAGGGAATTAAGTACATCCTCTATGATTCCCTGGAAGAGGACTGCTGGAAACTTGCATTTTGTGTCCTCTGCACTTTGCCCCATGCTGATTTTGCTTTGTAACCTTTTGCTACGATAACCCAAAGCTGTGAGTAGAACTCCATGCTGAGTCCTCCCAGCAAATCACGGACCCTGGGGAGGTCTTGGGGACCCCTGAAGTCAGTTGGCATCAGAAGTAGGATTAGCTAGGATGACCCTGACTCATGGTGAAATTACTGTTTGGGAAAGGAAGGGTAGGGGACAGAGTATGATGAATCTTTGGTGGCCAGCTAGTTACAGGGTCATCCATGGTATGCAGCAGCAGCTGAGCTGCTAACTGTTGTGAGAGGTAAAAGTTACCTGTGGAACCTGAAAATGACAGATCCAACTCTGGGAGAGCAGGCTAGTTGCTTTTGGCCATGGTGGCTAAAGTGATGTCTTTGGGTTTTATTTTCTCCTCCAGATAGGAGAAAGGGCCTCCAAATTCCCAAAGGTGAATGGGCCAAAAATGTTATAAATTTACAGTGCTCTCTCCTCCAAGTGAGGTAGAGGGGCAGGATGGGGGTAAGTGGAGTAAAACTAGATCCTAATGATGTAGAAATGATGTTGGGGTTCGGAGCCCACGGCCAAGAAAGAATTCTTGAGACGTCTTTGGTGCAAAAAGGTGGTTTTATTAAAGCATGGGGACAGGACAGGAAAGAGCTGCACTGGCATTATGAGGAGTGCCTGATTACAGCCCAACTTTCAAGTTGGGTGGGGGGGGGGGCGGTTAGGGATAGCCTAAGTCTCTAAGGAATTTTGGAAGCAAAGTTTCCAGGGCCTTGAGGGGGCTAGCTATTGTAGGGAAAAGGTCATTTATTACTGTCTAATAAAACCTTAGTCATGAGACCCTTCAGATGTATATCGGTGGGCCATATGCTTGGGAGACGATTGCCAACATGTATCTTGAGGGATAGAGATAAAGGAAGTTTCCAAAGGAATTTTTAAATGTTAAAGTAGACTTACAGGATCCTGTAGGGTTGGGCTAAGATTGCCTTTTGCCCTTAGCAAAGTATTAAGATCAAGACAGCTGAGTTCCTAGAAGAATGTCACTCTGCCTGTTTTAAGGGCTTGTGAATGGGCTGTTAAGTAGTAAGGAAATTTAATTTTTCTTTTGCCTTTGTTTCCCACATCACGAGGGCGGAAGCAAAATTTTAGATAAAGCAGAAAGAAAAGGGAAGAAGGCTGCACTCCAGCAGTTTTTTCAGTCTAGCTGCTCTTGCCATGGCCTCCCCCACTCCCCTTCCTCCCCTTGCATTCCAGCCAGGATCTTCCCTGGT
Organism: Mirounga leonina; assembly: GCF_011800145.1. NCBI lineage: Eukaryota > Metazoa > Chordata > Mammalia > Carnivora > Phocidae > Mirounga > Mirounga leonina. The sequence continues at coordinate 20,792,973 of NW_023270825.1, read as the reverse complement.
AGCTGTAACGTTAACAAATGATGAATTTACTTCCTGGCAGTTCAAGTAAATTTGCAATAAGAAAAAAAAAAAAAAGGGATTCTTTTAGTGGCTTTGTATTTCGTGGCTATCACAACTTGGATGCATGATAAAAATTGGTACATAATGTTAAATGCTTATAATTCCATACATGCCTGAGGAATCGTCCTCATCAGGGGAAGCCGCAAAAAAGAAATGTGTTAGTGGGACAAACTTCCTTGCTTTTTGCCACCAGTGGGCGGGTTGGAATTTAAATGCTTGAGTATTGGAAACAGAACAAGTCTCTGTAATTCCTGGGTTTTGCTATAGAAAATAGGGATGTTTGCTTAGTGGAGTCTCTGTAAAAAGGGAGACAATAAAAAAAAGGTGATCTACAGGTGGAAACACACTTTTGAAGCTCTAAAGAGTAGGTTTTAGTTGGCTAGTGAGTGCTTCTGAAGGCAGAGGTCTGACCTTAGAGCCTGATGTGCAGGCCTGTGTGTATGTGCGCGTGCGTGCATGTGTGTGTGTAGGGAGGGAGGAAGAGAGAGAGACAGACAGAAAGAGAGAGCTTGTGTACAGTAGTGCGAGCCCAAGACTGACAAGACAAAAGGTATGGCACGGCCTTGCATGCTACTTGGGAGTTTCTGGCCCTGCAGCACCTTTGCTGCTGAAAAAAGCCTCTGGCTGTTTAAAAATCCTGAATTCACAGATCCTATTTGCTTGAACTTGATTCGAAGCTAAAACCTGATGCTATCTGGGACAGGCTTCCAGCTCGGTATGAGCTGGACCTAACTGAGAGCAGCCATAGGCTCAATAAACAGAACTCAGACGCCGTGGCCTCTGCACATCAGGCCACCTCTCTGTGGGGCCCCATACTGTGAGGAAAATCGTGGATGCCTGGCTGGATTGTGTGGGTCAAAGACAAATGTTCACAGGAAAGGGCTTGTTCTCTGATGGGACCACCTGAAATCAAGCTGACTGGCTGTGTATTTCTGATACAGAGACTGACCACATTCTTAACTTGTGACTATTGTCCGAAGCTGTCCTTTGGGAGAGGATACATCACAGGGACTATGATCCTCTATTTGCTCCTGACAGGTCGAGTGACAGAGGGACTTCCAGCCCCTGTGGAGCAGGTCTTAACTTGTGCCTGGCTCTCCTGATAAGATGCCATCTCCAACAAGGGACTGATTACCTGACTGCTTCCCTCACCTCTCTCTCTCTCTTATGCACACGCCTTAGTGCAATCTGATTATTCAATGCAGCTGTCCTCCAAGGGGGTTGATCTTTTCTAGGCCGCTTACTGGATAAGTGATCAGGGTGGAAGAGGTGGGAGGTGATGTAAACCCATTTTGAAATTTTTTGAAAATTCAGGATTTTTGTCCTGACCAATTTTTGAACATGATGTTTTTCTGGTTCAGCTGTATAAAAATGCTTTTCTGTGAAGATGTTTTGCCCCTCTTATACAGAACCCCTCCAAGCAAAAGGTCTGGATGAGAGTAGGGGATGACTGAGAAAATAAAAAATTATGATTACTGAACGCAAATATTGATTTTGTAACAACCAAGGAAAATAAACTGAAATCCCCGCATCTGGAGAGGCATGAGTGAGGCGAGAAGAAATGATGGTGTTTTTTGAAACTACTTCTGGAAGCTTCTTCCCCTTCCTGAAGGAAAACTCTCCATGCAACTTTCCGAGCTGTTGAGAGTGCTCTGCATTCAGACTGCAGAGCCTGTGCTCCATACTAGACAGGGCTGACTATGAGGCAGCAGGAGGTGGCCCAGCCCCTGCACGTGCCATGCAGAAAACCTCCAGATGTTGTCCACACTCATGAGGTGGATGAACTGGTGTCACACGGACAACAAAACTGTTTGGAACTGCCTCTGACACTAAAAACTGAACTAAATTACTTGGATTGGAAACCCTAGGACAAGATGCCCATGGCAGGAGGCCACATCATCCTGCCTAACCTATGTCTTGCTTGGGTCGCCCCAATGATGGTAAACTCTTTGTTTCCAGGGTAACCACACGTGCCCTCTGGGACTATAGTTCTGTATGTGCACCCTATCACAACACTGCCTCAGCTTCAACTTACTGGCCTGTTGTGCTGGGCCTGAACTGATGGCTTAAGGCTAGGTAAAAAAGGTTAATATAGATATTTAAGGAGGAAGCCATCTGGCCTTTATGATTAATGGGACTTGTTAATTGGCTAAGTGCAGGATTCATGAAGGGAAAAACTGAAATCAATACTGCAGATTGGTCTCATTCTATTGTCCGGGTCTTACTGAGAGTAACTTTGCCATAAAGACAAGATGGCCAATGACCAAAGGGGTAGACTGTGCAGAGAAGAGTTCACATAGCAGGCTTAAACTTCTGTCCTTGAAAAGGCTTATAAGGTTAGCCCTTGACTGGTGTCTGGGAACTTAAGATTTTGGAAGGGTTCCCACTACCCTGTTATGAGTGACTCATCCCAACTGTACAAACAATATGGTTTATGGTCAACACCTGCTTTCCTTGAGCAAGTCTGCAAATTTGGTATGTGCTAGGCACAGACTGCCTACATGACCAGCCCCCTACAATGACTCCAAGTATTAGGTCTCTAATCGATTTCCCTGGTAGACAGCATGTCACATGTGTTGTCACAACTTGTTACTGGGGAAATTAAATATGTTCTGTGTGACTCCCCAGAGAGAGGACCTTTGGAAGCTTGCATCCAGTTTTCCCCAGACTTCACCCATGTATCTTTCTCTTTATTGATTTTGCTTTGTGTTCTTTTGCCGTAATAAATCATAGCCCTAAATATGACTATATGCTCAGTCCTGCGAGTCTCATGGAGAATCATCGAGCTGCAGGTGTGGTCCTGGGGATCTCAGACACAGTTGGAAATAAGTGTGAAACAGTCAACAAACAGCAAGAAGGCAAGTGTAGCTGGAGTCATGTGAGTGAAGGGAAGTGGCAGAAGATATCAGAGAGATAGGAAGCACTTGATCATGTAAGGCCTTGTTTAGATTTTATTCTGAATGTGACAGGAAGCCACTGGAGGCTCTGAACAGGAAGGGACACTGGTCTGGCTGCTGCTAAGAGAACTGCCATAAGGGGGGAAAGGGGGAAAGCAGGGACACCAAGCAGGAAGTTCTTAAAGACATGAGACTCTTCAACTGCCCTTGGGTGGTTCAGATCTGCTTCAGAAAGGAGAAACTTACGTTCATCTTTAAGGATGAGTAGAAATATGATAACCTTGGGCAAAGGGTTGAGGAAGGTATTCCAAACAGCAGGAAGAACTTGTACAAAGACCTAGAGGCATAAACTGCATGGTGTATTTGAAGATTGGTGAAGAGTCTGATATAGCTCTAAGAGGGTCTTGGGCAGAGCTGTGGGAGATGAAGTCACAGAGGCCAGCAGGCATGCTGCACACGGAAGGCTTTGGGAATCATGCTAAGGAGTTTGTGCTTCATCTCACAGGCAAATAGGGAGATAATGAAGAGCTGTAAATAGGGGAGTTATGGATCAAATCTGGGTTTTAGGAAGATCAATATGGCAGAGATATGGATGAGAGGCCAATAAAGGAAGCAAGTCTAGAAGTAACTGTCATAGTACCCAATTCTAATGTAGTTGGGACTGCACAAACTTAAAGCCATGCATATGTAACTTATGTTATATATAAACAGAGAGAGGTGACATGATCAAATCATGTTAGAAACATGCTGATCAAAGACCTCCTCGCAAACATCTAAAGGTATTTACTCCCAGGAGGGTTCTCCTTACCTATGGAACGCTTTAGCAGGATGGATGTGGTGTGTCTAGACTGCTCACCGTACATAAACCTGGGATGTATGTATTTATAAGGAATGCTTCCTAGAAAATATCACACAAGCTATACAATTATCAGGGAATAAACTGGAGATAATTCGTAATGGAAATAGCTCCCTTTCATGGAAGTGACATTCCATATGCATCATTTAGAGGCCTCGTATGTAATCTGGGCCAGGGTGCATCCTAATTGACATAAGCAGGACCTGGGAGTAGCCCTGGCAGTCACAGACTTTCGACATTTTACCTGTGTCTTGTGATAATTATATCTCTGAAGATATTAGTCAAGTTTGGTACTGGGTAAGATCTCTGAGTCTTCTGAGTTCACAATTTGTCAATCTGACCTACTGGGTTTTCCCACAATATTTAATTCGAACTGGAAGAACCAGGATGAATGATACATTTCCTAACCGTATTCACCAAAAAGAGTGACCAGTACTGACAAGTCAGTTGCAATGCATGTCCCTGGTGCCTAGATTGTAGTGTCTAAATGCAATTTCCCACTAAAAGGAATTTGGGTTTTTTGTTTTTTGTTTTTTGAGAAATGGCTGATTTATTTCTGGGTTAGGAAATTTGTAAGATGAATTTAAGACATCCCATCTTGCCTAAAAAGAAACAAGTTTAAAAGTCACCTACGATATTATGCTAAGCGAAATAAGTCAATCAGAGAAAGACATGTATCATATGCTCTCACTGATATGAGGAATTCTTAATCTCAGAAAACAAACTGAGGGTTGCTGGAGTGTGGGGGTGGCAGGGATGGGGTGGCTGGGTGACAGACACTGGGGAGGGTATGTGCTATGGTGAGCGCTGTGAATTGTGTAAGACTGATGGATCACAGACCTGTACCTCTGAAACAAATAATACATTATATGTTAAAAAAAAAAAAAAAAAAAGAAGATAGTAGGAAGGGAAAAATGAAGGCGGGGGTAGAAATAGGAGAGGGAGACAAACCATGAGAGACTATGGACTCTGAGAAACAAACTGAGGGTTCTAGAGGGGAGGGGGGTGGGGGGATGGGTTAGCCTGGTGATGGATATTAAAGATGGCACGTATTGAATGGAGCACTGGGTGTTATACGCAAACGATGAATCATGGAACACCACATCAAAAAAAAAAATTCATTAAAAAAAAGAGACAAAAAAAAAGTCACCTATGATTAGTCCAAAAGAATGGACTTAAAGGGACTCTCGGTATGCAAAAATGGGATAACGTGAGCAATGAAAAAGAAGGACTGCAATTGCGTGAAGCAAACATATGTGAAACCCATGGATCTGGAATGATGCTCAGAAGCAAAGCAAACAGAAACAGACAAACAAAAATGTACTTACTGGCCTCCTTTGGAGGTTGCTAGAGTACCAAATTATTTGAAAATATTTCAAGGGAAAGAACAAGCATCTATCCTGCTTTTAAGGACTGTGTTTCAGGGTAACCAATTAGTTGACGAGGGAAAGTTTTTCTTTATAAAATAATCCCAGGTAACAAATGCAGGAGAAATTATACATTAGAAAGCCATCACTTTGCAATTCCTAGTGAAATAATGGGTCCAGACAACAAACAAAACGGTTTTCACAATCTCTAGGTGAAAGGTCAGTGAGGAACTTCTGAATGGCTGGATCAGACTGACACCACCCAGCTTCACTGATCAATTACTAGAAGTGGGACAATCAGATACTCTACATGCCTCCGGATGTAATGTAATAGGAAGTATACAGTACTCTATGAGATAATCTCAATGAAAAACCAGAGCTAAATCTACTCAGCCTCTAGAGTTAACTTCCAGTTTACAGACTAGACAGCAGATGGTGGAACAAGTTCAATGACATTACAAGGATATGACCAGTTAGATGTACATGTGGGAAACTGGATAGCACAAAGGATATTATTTCTTTACCAAATAAAATGAAATAAAAACAAGGGATAGAGAACTGTTATAGATTAAGAAAAACCTAAGATCTTAGTGTGGATACTAACTCAAACAAATCAGTTCTAAAAAGATATCTGAACAGGGAATACTGCAGAGAGACTGGGGATTGGGTGATTAAAGAATAATCGTTAATTTTGTGGGTGTTAAAATACCACTGTGATTTTGTTGGGGAAAAAAAGCCGTATTTTTAGAGATACATACACAGGTGAAATAACATGGAATTTGCTGTAAATACTCTAAGATAAAGAAAAGAGTAGATTCGTATGGGGTGGCAGAGATGCAGCAAGAATAAGAGTGTGGATGGCCGCTGACCCTAGGTGATGGGCAAGGGGGTCATTACACCCTCCACTTTTGTGCACATTTTGAAGTCTCCCTCATAAAAAAATAAAAAAGAACGAATTAAACTATAATATTTGGCAAAAATTTAAAAATGGTAATACATACTTGGCTGAGGCGCAGGAAAAGGAGTCGTTTCAAAGGAAGCAAGCAGAATTACTTTTCTGAAGAACAATTTAACAGTATGGGATCAAATGTCTTTTAAAATTTTACATTCAGTCCAGCAAATTTACTTTAAAAAACTAATTCTCAGAAAATTTTCATAGATGTGCACAAGGATACATCTAAAATGATCTCTCAGCAAAAAAAAAAAAAAAAATTTTTGTAAAAAAATTGTAAACAATCTATTTCTAATTTATGGTATATTTACATGTAAATTTTTAAAGTTTTATTTACTTAAGTAATCTCTATGTCCACCGTGGGGCTTGCACTCATGACCCCAAGATCAAGAGTCTCATGCTCCTCCGAATTAGCCAGCCAGGTGCTCCTACCTGTAAAATTTTTTTATAGCCATAAAATTGTAAAAGAATACTAAATGATAGGGGACAATGTTCAAGACAAACTGTTAAGCACAAAACGCAGGCTGTAAAATAGCATATACATTTTGACCCAATTTAGTCTTAAAACTATACATTTAGAGAAGAGCCTGAAAAGAGTTTTCTCCATCATGTTAACAGCTGTGTTGTCTAGCTGATGGGATTAAGGTACTTTTAATTTTTTTAGACATGGTTTTTCTATTCATGGGTATGGATATTTGTAATAAAAAAAATTCTAATTTTGAAAAAAGATTGTATTTTTGAAAGGTAAAATCTGGATCAATCACTTCCAAAAGTGGCTAGTAACAGAGTAATAAGTGGGTATCGTAGTGATCTTTGAAATAATAAACAAAATAACAGAAGGTTGGTGGGACAGGGCGGAGTGGATTAATAATTCTTAGAAAGATAGCTATTTAGCGCACACTATTATGAGAAAGAGCAAGTTTTAAATTTAAAAACAGAGGGTGTCAAGAAGATAAAAGTTAGAAGGGGATCAAAGTTTATGTAAGCTTCAGTTAGATAAACACCTACATCAATTTCCTAGGGTGATTGGGAAGGTTACTGTAGTAAAAATCCTAACACAATTCTGAAAATAACCAGAGCAGCATATTAGATAATCTTTCTTGAGTTTCCATTTTGTGTACCACTTGGGCAGATAATTATATACTGGAGTACAAAAAGAGAATGTCAGGATATTAACATAATAATGCAATTTTGATTATCAAATTCAGCTTATGTAACTTGGGTCAAAACTGTTGTGAATAACTTTGATATATAAAAATCTAGAAAATCATAAACTATTACACTCCACACATTGTATGTGGTTCACAGTCAATAAAACCAGACTTCTGCATCTTTCTACATTTGTTTAAAATTTCAGTTGTCTCCTTCCTAAATTAGGCAAAAACAAGGAAAATGTCCAGACTACCTTGTTTCCGTACTTTCGTTGGTTCTTCATAGTCCTTGTTTTCTGGATTCGGAGATTCTAGAAAGCTGATCTCTTCTGAGACACTTTCCCCTTCTTGGCTCCTGAGGCTGTCTTCCTCTTCTTGAACTGGTGATTCTAATTCTGATTCTTCGGAATCAAGAAATATCTGACCAGCAACTACTCTGCCTGCTGTGTTGTGGTCCTTTACCGACTCATCTGATGGCAAAGAAGTCTGAAAATACAAAATATTTTTAGTTTTCAAAAAGTATCAGGACTGTCTCCCATCCAATTTGACCATTACTTTTACTAATCCAGATATATCTCCTTCAGCTGTGAATGTGCCATACTTGCTCATCTCTCTAAAGTTTGGTATGTGTTCATCACAGGCCTTCACCACTTGCCTAACCTGACTCTTTCTTCCAATTTCAACTTAGATGTTATTTCCCCCAGGAAGCATTCCTTAACTCCTGAAGCCTGGATTAGGGTCCCTTACAAATTCCCAACATAGCTTATACTTTCTCTTATGATAGCTCTGTACTACAACTTTCTGTTTATCTATATTCCCTCAAATCCAGAGATCAGAGATCATAACTGAATGGTCTCCTTGGATACACCATCAGCCTTATTCACTCAACCAAACAATTTAAATGTATCAACTCTACAGATTTATAAAAATTGATAGAAGTGGAAACAAATGGCAGAGGTTAAGTCTTCAAAATTTAAAAAAACTAAAAATTAAAAAAAGGAATAAAATCAATCTCTCACTAGGCAGTAAGAATGTTACTGCCTTCAGGCTCTTACACACACAGCACATTCGAGTTAAAATTAAACCTAATAACCAACACTCTGAATGAAAATATTTATTATTCTGTCTCCTATAGGCCAGTGATTCCCCCCCCCACCCCGGAAGAACTAGTGTATTGATACCAGCTATGTTTTTCTTTCTTTTTTTTTTTCTTAATCCAATTCTGTTGCTCAAAAGATAGATTTCATATCCTAAGACACATAATTCATGCTTTTAAATTGGGCATCAAATACTGGCCAATGCAAATTTTAGTACACACCTTGGAATCTAAGGATTCATCTTGACTGCCTTCTTCATCTGTAAAGAAATTTTAAGACAATTTCATCATCCTTCTTGTTGGAAATCACAGGTATTGTTAAAGCACTTGATAAATACAACAAATAATAATCAGACACCTGATATATATATCTAGAATTATCTAAAAAATGGTTGTATTCAACAACTGTACAGAAAAGATTAGGTAAAAGGAAAACAAGGGGTTAGATGGGGTAGTTCTTCCTCTTTCTCCAGGGAAGGCACTAGCTTCATCTGTTATTCGGGTGAGAAGACCGGGTGAGAAGACGGACTACCATCACCACCATCACCACCACCAAAACCAGGCAATTCTTCAGATACCATCCAATTCTTCTGTTCGTATTTAGTCTACTACTGAGTTACTAAACTTATAAAAATAAATCTCTGATTTTGTGGTTCAGGGTTCCACCTATTATTTTCCTCTGCTCAGAATCTGGAGTTACAGAGCTTATTTTAGTGCTGATTAGCATTTTACTGTTCACTGAGACTACTAAAGATGGACACTAACAATTATTATTATGTGACAGTAGAGTTGCCAGACTAAGATACTTAGGATTTGTGTTCTACTCTACTGAAGAGTTAACCAGATAAAAGCAAAAAGTAGCATCATACCATCATGTACTTACTCACATGAGATTTATTAAGAAATCAGTATCTCATATTAAATAAACAATGAATCCAGCCCCTGGCTACACCTTTCTTCCAAATTCTTATCTGCTGCTTTGGCTTTGTCCAATTATGTTAATTTTCCTTCTATTACTCTGTGTTTTTCTGCTATTACTTCTATTCTGGCTAATTGTTATTCTTTTTCCTGTTCTTACACAAATACATTGAACACAGTGTCCATACACGTTTGGTTATTGTATTCCTGGCCAGTTTAGAAACAACAACAACTGTTAGATGATCTCTCGGTTTCCTTCTTACTCTTAAAATGATCTGATTTTATCCAGGAGTGAGCTTCAGTTATAAGCTCATAAGCTATATGAGAAATTAATCAGAAGACAAAATGCTATAAAACCCTGTGCTTTTTACCAGAAAATTTGGTGTTATGGTTGCCATTTATCTTTACTTCATATGGTTACATCCTAAATATTATTCATAACTTATAATTCTTTCAAGCATAACAAAAACATGCTTTGGAGTTTGTATTATCAAAACAGTGAGCTAACTTTAAGAAGTATAACTAACTCATTATGTATAAAATATACAACACTATTTCATAGTATTTGTTTCTTTTGAGTATTTGAGAAAACTAGTCTACTAGTGAGGTTTTGCTATATAAGAAAAGTGCTGTCAATTCAAAGAACACTTAAACTATAGCTAGTTTCACATTTACTACTTTTAGACTACCTTCCAAATATGTTTTATTTCTGATGGGTAGGGAAGAGAAGGGTACAGCATGTATTAGTCCCGCAGTACCCATTAGCATCTAGGTAGTGATGGCACTTAACACTCATCCTTCATGCTAACTTCTTCACAAGTTTTACCCAAAGCCCAAATTCTAACATATGGTTCAAATTCCATTCTCAGCAAACCTTTGGATAAAGGAAAAAAAAATTCATCTCTATTACATATCAAAGTTGTATGTGTGGATGTGTTTAAATAATCACAAATATTAACTAGTTAATATATCAAGAACAGACGTTAAATGTGTAAGTTATGTATACAGTATATCCCCAAACTTTAGATGAGCCGGAACTCTTAAATCACTAATCACTAAATCATGAAATTTAGTACCTTCTCACAACAGGTCACATAAGCAGCAAATAAGTATATAACACAGATACCTATAAATAAATTTGAAGACATATACATTTGAGACACTACAAGCTATTACACATTCGAGTAGCAAAATGTGTTTCTGAACTCCAAGAGACAACGGAAACCTGTGACATCAGGGTTATTGCACGTGAATTGCATCATGCTTCTGTCTCTCCTCTCTTCAAACTAGGGATATATGCTAAGGTTACTGGTAAATAAAAGAATTCTCTCTCATTTACTAAACTGGGAAAGTCAACTCCAGATGGTAGTCTTAAAGCATAAGCTATTTTCTCTTTCACTGATATATCCATTCACGTAACACTTATAGAAGTTGCTTATAATCTATATGTAGTAGTCAGGTAATAAAGACACTGAAGTTATGCATAAACAAAAAGAAAATAATAATGCTTTTAGCAGAACACGGACATCAAGAAAAAAATGCAAAAGAATTCAATGAAAAGTTATAGATTTCTCATTCAACAGTATGACATCCAAAATATAATGGTTTACGTTACGTTAGTAATTGTATACTTTCCTCTGAAAAAGACCAACTTTCATTTTTATTATATCAGCCAACCAAACTGCAAAAAGTACCAGGGATATTCTTTCAGGGAAAAGTAATCATCACAAATTCATTTTCCGATTTGTCATGTAAACTAAACAGATTGATAGACCTTCAAACACAGAAAGTCCTAAGAGTTTGGTGAAAAGAGAGCAGACATCCTGTTCTCTGCTTTACCACTGAATCTGTGCAGATCCTACAATACTCCTGATTTTTAATTACTCCAAATCGAGGGCTGGAGAGCTAAGTTCAACACCTGGCTTCATTACATATTAATTTTATACACATGGTTCAATATAGCAAGCTTGGTCAGCCTCCTCTTTCTCAACCTGTCAAAAGAGAATAATACCATCTGTCCTGTTGACTCACAATAATGTTTTAAGGAACAAAAGAACAGTGAAATTAAACATCATCTACAGTCTGAAATGTACTCTTTGAGTATCTGATAATAGAACTATTACCTGAAATGCTTAGCAGTGGACCTAATTTAAAAGATTCTGTAACACTGTTTGGCATAAAGGAAAAAAAAAAGCAAACCATTTGTCTCTTCCTGCTGAAAATAAGAAAACAAGTATTTCTAAGTGAGAAAACTTACAGCATTTTTCATTATTGAGGAAATGGAGAAATATCTTTTTAACCTCCTCCTTTATTTATTCACAGGAAAAACATTTTGAATAAAAGTGTTGTATTTTTATATGCCTCTAAAACAAGATATGAAATAATAGCTACTAACAGTGATAGGATCAAGATTCCCTTTGTTGGCTGATGGTACCTGGTAAATATGCAACTTGCTTTGGTAACCACTAACATTCAAACTTTAAGTCAGTGCAAAATTATGGCCCAAGACTTGATTTTTAAATAGGAGCAAATCTTTAAACTAATACTGAGGCTGACTTCCTGTATACATAAGCAATTTAGTGAATAAAAAAAAGTCAACTGAAAATCCATGTACTCAATTTCTAAAACTTTACCTCACCTAAGAGTTTTACTAGGATTGCACTTCACGTGAGCACAGTAGTGCCTTTATTACCTATCAGCATGCACATCTCTGCTGTTTTAGTTCTGGCTAAGTATGGATTCTGCCTCTGCCAGAGAAATGCTTTGGCACAGGTGCTACGATGGAAATCAGAGCAGACATTTTTTGAACCCAGTCCTCTGCTTACATCAACACAATCCGAAGATTTAACACTTCAGTGTTAGTAATCCGCTATTATAACATCCCAAGAATCCCAACTGTTGATTAAATGACTTCTTCAAGTACCATCTCCACTGACCTGAAGCTCTTAAGTATATGAAATCTAGTTAACGGAAGACACAGGAAAATGTTTGTAGGGCTTTAATTTTCTTTAAATTCTGCAAATTGAATTCAGAGGGATACTTACTATGTTCTTTAACGAGTCATTCTTACACTTTAGTGTGAAGAATTACTTGTGAAGCTTGCTGAACTACAGATGCCCCGACCTGTTCCAGACCTAAAACTGCATGTTTAACAAACTCCTAAGAGGAATTCTGATGCATGTGGTCTATGGCCCATCAGGTACTCTATCCATTACACTCAACAGTTTCATTTCATACTTCCTTCGGTCAAATAATTGCTAACAGTGCTTTAAGAGTTAGGTAGAGTTTTGGAGATTTGGTCATGAATGCAAACCATTACTAAAAAGGGGGAAGGCAGACCTCAAAGCATGATGTTGGCAGTAAAGTAACTAGCATATGCTTGTTGCTTTTGAAATGGTATCTCAAACCACAATATGGATAGAATTTTAGGTTTAGACCTCTTATTTTAGAAACAGAATGACGTTACGGCATTGACTTACAACTAGGACAGATAATTTGGGGATTCAAATAGCCATCTGGGGAATTTTCTGTTGGGGAAAAAAAAAAGAGAGTTGACATTTATACCCTGCCTTGTTCCAAAAAAATTTAAAGCCACAGAACAGCTGTCTTGTTAACTAAACTGATTAAAATTCAAAAGCTTTACTGTACTGTTTCTTCACAAACACTAAGTGCTTCTTTATCAACACTTTCAAAATAAAAGTTTTCTGATGTAGGCAGACTGAACTATTAAAAAAGAAAAATACATTTCCGAACCATAGTATTAATCTGCTAACTGGAAAATCAGTTCAAAAGCACATGAATTTATATATCTATACAAAACATGAAAATCAGCTGCTATACATTTTAAATTTATAGGGACCAAGATTTTCTCAAAAAATCACAAAGTTATAGTAAACAAACATGGGGCAACTCAGAAACACTGTGACAGAGATAAACACCACTTTCTCGGGGATATTTCCTAAAAAGGGATAGAGAGTGGACACAGTTACATCAAAAGCCTTCATTTTTAAATAGACAAAGAGACAGGGGGCCACCTCAGGTGCTAAGCCAACCCACCAAACCACTGTCAACAGCCCGGTTTTGATGGACCTGGCTCTGCTCAGCGATAACCCCAGGTGTGCCAATTACTTAATTTACAAATCCCAAGCACAGAGTCTGTTTGAGAGTTGAGGAAGTTCCAGTAAGGCTCAGGTGTCACTGCGGATCTAAGCCAGCTGTCGGGATTCATCCCCAGAGTCAATTCCTCATTCGCGAGGAGTCGCGTAAAGTTTGTTAAGTGAGGAGAGGTGTGGGCAGGGTGACCGCCCCTTCTCTTCCTCCCCTTTCTAGCTCCCTAAACACCCCCTCTAGCCCAGGCCAGCCAAAGCCCGAGGAATGACAGCGAGTGACAGGCTAGTGCGAGGTGTGACCAGAGAGAGCGGAGTCTCCAGCTCGAGCTCCCACGGCCCTGCCCCGGGACGGAGGCCGGGGGGTGGGGGGGCGGCGGCTCCCGGCCTCCAGTCCGAGGGGGCGGATACTGACCCGAGGACGCCGAGGCCGAGCCCAGCAGCACCGCACAGAGCAGCAGCGTCAGCCCAACTCGGACCCGCATTCTGCTCTCGCGGCCGCTGCCACCCCCTGGAGCTGTCTCTTTCGCCTGGGCCACCACCGACTCAGCCACCGCCGCCGCCTCGCCGCTGCTCTTCCTGCTCTGGTCTCCTTCCTCCGCCCCTTCCCAGGCCTCCCTGCCCTAGTGCGGAGCCAATCCCCGCCCGCCGCCTCGGGCTCTGTGCCCAATCCCCGCAGTCTTCCCTCCCACCTTGTTGCCCCGCCCCCGAGGTCAGGCATTGACCAATCATTTTGCGAGATTCCCACACGGGCTTTCCCGGTTGGACCACGGCCTCACGACATGGCCCCAGCTAATTGGTAGATCCTGGGTTCAACCATCCCGGAAACAGACCGTGAGTCCAGGGCCGGGAAGAAAAGAAAGTAACTCAGGACTACAATTCCCACAATGCACTTTATGGGCCTCTTTCGAAGTGTGCTCTCGGAAAACGTATCCCATTATGGAGCAAGATTTAAAAAAGTGCAGGTGGCTGTTGAAATCAAGAGAACTTGCTTAGGTAACACCTTGGCTAGACGTTAGCTCAAGCCTACGAACCCACAGCCTATTTTTTTTTTTTGAGCCAATATATATATACACACACACACACACATATATATATATCAAGGAACACACATTATAAGGTTAAGAGTTTGTAATGTGTTAAGCTCTTCTTCCTCTTTGTTTTTTTGTTTTTTGTTTTTAGAAAATTTGAATTGGACAGAGTGATATCAACACTTAGGAAAAATACAACATCTAGACTGAGTTCGAAGTATTTTTTTTTTGAATTTAGATAAAACAATGCCATGTATATAGGGAAACCAGGATGGAACTCACTGCCCCTCCTCCTTTCCCTTATAAAACAAAAGGAAATAAACCCGCAACCGGTGCAGATCATTTCAATGCTAGTATTCATTTTTAGGAGGGCCACCAAGTGATAATCATCTGGGAAACGTGCCAACAGCCTTTGCAAAAACCCTTTCAAGCCTTTGTCCTTATCCCTCTCTTTTCGTGAGTTACACTGTTCTCTTCCTCGGTGACTTGAGTTCCGGAGGCTGGAGTAATGTATTTGGAGACAAAGGTGATGGCCATTGCATTGCAGACAACTAAATAGTCTTTTGTATTAAGTACCACCTCCAGGCATGCTCCCACTGGGTAGCAGGCAGTGGCTTGGTTTTCCAGCCCCTTCATCAAATTGTGTAATTCTGTTTTCCCTAGCATCCACCCACCCTCAGCTCAGTCCTGAGTTGAACTCAGTCCTCAGCTCAGTTTGAGGTCAGGGTTCTGGACAAGTCCACACGGGCCACATATCTTAATACCTCCAGGCATTTTCTTCTATCTTTTTTGATAGAAAATCCTCTTTTTCAGGATGAGAATAAAAAAACTAACTGCTAAAAACAACAACAACAACAACAACCCTGCAAAACCCAAAAAGCTAACTGCTATTCCACATTCACATCAGAAGGGATGAAGGAAAATATTGTCCTGTTATTCTCCTGCTACCTCCTTGGCATTCATCTCTATTTCTGTCACTAACAGTGTTTCCTCAGAGTTCCTTTGATTTTAAATCATAGAGTAAATCCTGGTATATTTTTCTCCCTTTTTCATCTTATCAATCATCACATCCTAACAATTTGAGCTATATAATTACTCTTTTATTATTACTTTTTAAAGTTTTTTTTTTTTTAAGCAATCTCTACAGCCAAAGTGGGGCTCGAATTCACAACCCCGAGATCAAGAGTTGCATGCTCAGGAGTTTGGGTGGCTCATTCGGTTAAGGGTCTGCCTTGGGCTCAGGTGATGATCCCAGGGTCCTGGGACGGAGCCCCACATCAGGCTCTCTGTTCAGCGGGGAGTCTGCTTCTTCCTCTCCCTCTGCCACTCCTCCTGCTTGTATTCTCTCTTTCTCTGTGTCAAACAAATAGATAAAATCTTAAAAAAAAAAAAAAAAAGTTGCATGCTCTACTGGCCAGGTGCCCCTGTCATTGTGAGCATTTTTCTCTTTCTCATTGAAAACTTCCCTACTGGGGGTCTCACTTTCCCTTACCTGCCTGATGCACCTGAGTTCTAGCTATATTCACCAACCTCACTCTCTTTTCATTCTCACCAAAGCCACATAGAGCCAGATTAATTTTGCTTTTAAAATTAGATTTCAATTCAGTTCAAATTAAATTAAAATTCCTATTCAAAAATTTTCAATGACTGCCTTTGTCATAGAATCAAAAAACGTTTGAACTTCTGACAAAATAGGAACTTGGGCTGACAGTTCTACTTTATTGGGGAAGTACTGGGAAGAAATTTCTGCCTTCTACAAGAGGAGCAGTTATTATCTGATTGATAAACTAGGGAATGTTCATTGCTTGAGACTCAGCTTGTTTTTTCATCTTTTTCTTTCCCAAGTGCTTCTTATATTTAAGGCCCCGTGCTAAGTGCTGCATGAACACATTTCCCACTTCTCTGACTGCTTTTCTGATATCCACATGAACACACTCACACTCTTCCCTTGTCATAGGCTCCTTTACCCTCTCCCTATGGCCCTTGCTTTCTCTGAGCCACAACCATGGCATCCTGCCCATTTTCACTTGTGTTTCATCTTGGCTGAGCCTCTTCTCTGACCAGGCCAGTTCTCGTTATTCTTTATTTCTCTAAGTGTTTACAGAACATTCACAAACTTGCCTTTTAAGTGGGATGCAAACTTTCTATGGCCAGAGACAACTACATAATTCAGTATATAGGTGTATAGCAATGGACTTGCCATCTATTAGCACTAGATAATTTTTGTCAATTGATAGATATGTCTTACTTATCAAGTATTTTAATAATAAGATTTTGAAAGTACTTGCTATCTGTTATAAGTTTACTCTTTTTTTTTCAAGAAAAGATTTTATTTAACTATTGAGAGAGAGATAGTGAGAACAGGGGGAGGGGCAGAGGAAGAGGGAGAGAGAATCTCAAGCAGACTCTGCTGAGCGTGATCTCATGATCCTGAGATCACAACCTGAGGCGAAATCAAGAGTCAGACACCTGAGCCACCCGGACACCCCAAGTTGTAAGTTTAATCTTAAAATATCTTACAGGGAAATATTAAGGAACGTTTGCATCCCTAGTATACAGGAAATTTACTTCACTCTTCTGCACCTCTGTAAAATAAGTATATTAATAATATTCTCTTCACCAGGTCTGTTGTGAGGTTCATATCTCAAAAGAGATATGGAGGAAAAAAAGTACTTTTTTAATTATAGAATGTTCTACAAATATTATTTCTTATTGATTGCTTGGTTGAAGCAAAGAAGGAAATCAAAATATTAGTTTGTATAAAGACTAATACAATTAGTTTTATTCCCTTAATATGAAAAAGGTTTAGAGCTGCTAGAGTTATTGTCTTTAGCCAACAATGA
This sequence comes from Mirounga leonina, assembly GCF_011800145.1. Lineage (NCBI taxonomy): Eukaryota > Metazoa > Chordata > Mammalia > Carnivora > Phocidae > Mirounga > Mirounga leonina. Next base: position 20,775,696 of record NW_023270825.1, on the reverse strand, counting down.
GTGATGGATATCTCATGAGAATACTCATAGAACCTTGACTTTTTGGGGAAATTCCAAGTCTCCAAAGCAGGTCTAGAACATGGTGTGGGAAAACCAAACTTATTTTTTCAGCCTGCTAGGTTGCATGATGATTAATTAGTGAAAAGGTTGTGAGTTCTGCATGGCCTTATCTAGTCCAGGCATACATTCCTCATGGTTTCCAGCCAACATTCCCAGTTAAATTTATGTACTCACTGTACTTGTACAAAATGTTAATATTATTTATTAATTTATAGACTTCTTTAATATTTGCTCAGCTGTCTGTATTCTGTTTAACTTGTCCATATCAGTGTTCTGTGTCACTGTCATAGATTTCCAAGTTGCAGAAAACCTGTTTGCTCTGCATTACAACACAGCATAAACCTCCATGGAGGTAAATTATAAGTGCCTCTTCATGCAGATTACACTGAGGTGACCTTATTCCATTGACATTAATCAAGCAACCAGCATATATTAAGAACCTCCTGAAAATGCTGAGGACATAAATCCAGTGTGCTCTTTGCTTAAGGATGGTAAGACAACCCCTAGAGCCTTTTCCTGAGAATGCAGTGATTGTCACTAACTCTAGTCAAGTATATCCTTTCCTGTGCTATTCTTAGGCATCTATTTGGTTGGCCATGTGCGCAGGCTGTCAGCACTTGTACCAACCTATCTGCCAGGGCAGGATTAGGGAGAGACAAGAAGCAGGATATTTTCCCCCTTAGAACTTAGAGAAGGATGTACTTTCTTTGATATAGATGAGGTGCCTTAAAGTCCTTATTTTTGTGTTTATATCTCACAGACAAATGAAAATTGAAATCCTTGCACTGTATCATGAGATAGTACCTGGCATCTCCTCATGCACATTCTGAGCTCCTTCAGTAAATGGACAATGGTTTTGTACTTCATTGTATTAACTATAATTCCAGGGTTGTAAATAGCAGGTACATAGTTAGTAATCAAATAAGCTTTGAATGTGCATGTAACTTTGTATAGTTATACTTGTCATAAAGATCAGAGTATAGATCCCAACTGCAGAGCACAGTATTCAAAATACCTAAGCTTTGAAGCTGATAGAATGAATAGGTGTGGTGTGTATGTGTGTTCAGGCTCTACCAACTTCATTGGTAGAAGTGACATTTACTTTGGAGGTGTATATCCTTTCTAAGCAGTGTGGACTCATGCCAGATAAAAGGAAAGGCCAGGACACCTTTATACCCTGAATAAATGGACAGGCATCTTTTGGTCTAAGTTTTTCATAGATTGTTAACTACTACTTCTGGAGAAAGACTGGATTAAAGCTATATTTCAATAAGAGCTTGATTAAGTGGACCTCATAAGGTGGAGATGCACAGCTTAGAGCTCCATTAAATTCAGAGTACTTAACTCCTGAGTAGATGGCAATGTATTCAATCAGTGAATGCTGGGTTAAGAACATTACAGTCTGGGTGCCTGGGTGGCTCAGTCATTTAAGCATCTGCCTTCAGTTCAGGTCATGATCCCAGTTCTGGGATCGAGCCCCACATCAGGCTCTGCTCAGCGGGGAGCCTCCTTCTCTCTCTCCCTCTGCTTACTTGTGCTCTCTCTCACTCTGTCAAATAAATAAATTAAAAAAAAAAAAAAGAACATTAGGATAGCCATTACGTCTTCCTTCCTTCCTTCAACAAATATTTTCTGGGCACTGTCAATGCCCTTCAGCCAAAGACCACTAAGGACACACCTATAGTTGAACACATTAGGTTTAGTACTTCCTGCAATGAGGAAGAACACTGCACGGTGTGTCTCAGGAAGGGAGCTTTAGAAAGAACCTACTATAGAATTTGGGCTTTGGTTGGGTAATTGGTGGGAGGATCCAGGGAAGCTGGGTTTGCTCTAAATTGGATGCGGTTAGAAGTACCCCCAATTTCCATGATTTGGTAGAAATCAGTCAGTAGGGGCGCCTGGGTGGCTCAGTTGGTTAAGCGACTGCCTTCAGCTCAGGTCATGATCCTGGAGTCCCTGGATCGAGTCCCGCATCAGGCTCCCTGCTCGGCAGGGAGCCTGCTTCTGCCTCTGGCCCTCCCCCCTCTCATGTGCTCTCTCTCTCTCATTCTCTCTGTCTCAAATAAATAAATAAAATCTTAAAAAAAAAAAAAAAGAAATCAGTCAGTAAACCCTACCTTAAAGGAAAGGAGACTAGAATGAAGATAAAGCTATCATTGGTGAAGAAACAGTAGTTACCTATTTTAGCCAAGAGAGGAAGTGTTTGGTACTTCATGAGTGGCACAGGGAACTTGTTTCTGTTTGTGCTTAAATAAAATTGTGACATGGTTTGCTTTGTCTCAGAGTAACCTGTCTGTGGTTGGTATTCTGAGATTATTTATGTCCAAGAGGGGAATCACATGGCCTGGTTGGGAGTGCCAAGCCTGCTCCTGATTGTCAGGGGCTACTCTTTGTTTTTCTTTCTCTGAAAACGAATGGGAGACACACGGGGTTCTTGGTGCTGGGGATTCAGCAATCGGTAAAATAGACCAAAATCATAGTGTTCATTCTTAGCCAGGGGAGAAAGAGAATAAAATAAATAAGTAAATGATAATTTATTGGAAGGTGACAACTACTATAAAGAAAAAACAATCAAGGAAGGGGCATAAGGTGTTGGAGGGTGTGTGGGGACCACCATTTAAATTTAAGCAGGGAGGTCCGGGAAGGCTTCCCTGTAAAGCTCACATTTGAGCAGAGACTTATAGTGATGAGGAGTGAGCCGTGAAGATGTGGGAGTGGATCTAGTCTTTCTGACAGGTTTAAGGTGATATCTCATTGGGGTTTTGATATGTGTAACATCTAAAAGAAATATAACACTGTAGGTTAATTACACATGAATTAAAAAATAAAAAATAAAAAAAATGTGGGCGTGAAGAGCCTTCCAGAATAAGGAGCAGCCCTGATAAATGTTCCAAGGCAAGAACATGTCTATTATGCTCCAGGGACAGTGAGGAGCCCTGTGGATGCTGAAGCGAGTGAGGGAGGAGATGGTGGAAGAGAGGGAGGAGGGCACGTCAGAGAAGTGTCTGGGGCCAGATGGTTTAAGGATTTTAGGTCAATATTAAGGCATAGTCAGAATGCTACTTCTTATGACTCTGAGACTGGCTATCTTGAAGTGTGGCTTGGATAATGGCCCAGAGCCTTCCCCTCTCCTGCATGAGAATAAGCAAATGATTGCATAAACCTCTTTATTAATAGTTTGGATATAATGATAAAGTAACCAATGAAAACAGTTGTATTCAAAAGTTTGATTCAGTGGAAGTTCACATCACTGGTTAGAAATTGAGATGGAAATGCAAAATTAAGACTGTAAGATCCTAAGAGAAGGATCTTCAGATAAGGACCCTCAAAATATTCAAACAATATTATTGTAAATACAAGTCACTTGGAAGTAAGTTTAGAAAACATTTTTGATGCAAAATAAGGGTTTTGATCATTTCTCATTCTTGAATAGGCTCCCGGCTATGCCATGTTGATTGCACATAAATCCAACTTGAAGGGCTGCATTGACAAAAAAGAAATATATGTGTTCTGTATCTATTAAAATATACATTAATAAGTACATATTTCATATATGCATGAAAAGCGTGTGTATGCACTGGTACACATGTATATAATTAAAACAACTGAAAAAATTTGCAGGCATGATGCTTCTTTATTCCTACATGTGTTAGTATTTCCTGAAAACAAGGAATTCTCTAACATAGCCACAGAATTGTTACCAAAGTTAGAAAGTTAACACTGATTCAGTACTGTCATCTCCAGACTTTATTCATATTGTGCTAATTTGCCACAATTATGTCCCTTCTAACAATAGAAAATCCAAGATCATCAGGTCCATCCAGTTTGTCACATCTCATTAGTGTCCTTTAACCTGAAACAGTGCCTGAAGGTGTGTGTGTGTGTGTTTGTGCGTTCCTGAACCTCTTGATACCAATAATTCTTTTTTTTTTATAAAGAGTAGATCCTCTTCTTCTTTTTTTTTTTTAAAGATTTATTTATTTATTTATTTGAGAGAGAGAATGAGATAGAGAGAGCATGAGGGGGGGGAGGGTCAGAGGGAGAAGCAGACTCCCGCCGAGCAGGGAGCCCGATGCGGGACTCGATCCCGGGACTCCAGAATCATGACCTGAGCCGAAGGCAGTTGCTTAACCAACTGAGCCACCCAGGCGCCCGATACCAATAATTCTTAAGTGTATAAACAAGTTATTTCATAGAATGTACCGTAACGTCAATTTGTGTCATGATTAGATTCAGGTTACGCACATTTGGTGAGACCGTCACAGAAATGATGCTGAATTCTTAGGAGAGCATGTCAGGAGCCAAATGCTGTTGGTTATTCCAAATCCTGGCAATGATAATGTTGGTCAATTGGTTAAGGAGATGTTTCCACTGCATTGACTTTTGTAATTAATATGTATCTTGAAGAAGATACTGTGAGATTATGTAAATATCTCATTATTCCTTAAACATTCACCCACTAGTTTTACCATGTATAGTCATGATTCTTGCCTGAATCAATAATTACTATGAAGGTTGCCAAAAGGTGATTTTCTATATTCTATCATTCCTTCTACATTTATTATTAGCTTTCCAATGCAGGCAGAGCTTTTTCTTATTTATTTATTCATTTAATTGATTACATTGTTATAGACTCATGCGTTCTTTACTCAATAGCCTATAAAAATCCTTACTATCATCATTATTATTATTTTAAAAGATTTTATTTATTTATTTGACAGAGAGAGACACAGCAAGAGGGAACACAGACAGGGGGAGTGGGAGAGGGAGAAGCAGGCTTCCTGCAGAGCAGGGACCGATGCAGGGCTCGATCCCAGGACCCTGAGATGACCTGAGCTGAAGGCAGACGCTTGATGACTGAGCCACCCAGGCGCCCCTATCATTATTATTCTGATGCTCAGATTATCTCAGATTTAGCCAACGGGTGCCTCTTCAAACTGACTTCTGTATCTTTTTGAGCACATCCTCACACTTTTGCACTATGTATATTTTTTCTACTTTCCCTGATCCAGTCCTAAATCAGCCATTTCTCCAAGCCCACCTGCTTTCTTTCAGTGGAGAATGGTGTTTGTATTCTAGGAGTACTCATTACTACTGGGGTGTTAATGTTTCTGAAATCTCTTAGCAGCCAGAGCTGGGAAGTGTGTGTGTGTGTGTGTGTGTGTACATATCTGTTTGTGTATAAGAATGCATGCACACATTCGTAATACACATATACATAACCACACATATCTATATCCATTTCAATATCTATTTATCTCTTTCTATATATTAAAATCTCTGAGAAAAAGAATGAATGAGCCACAGAGAAAATAGGAGAAAATATTTGCAACACTATATTTTATTTTATTTTATTTATTTTAATTTTTTATTGTTATGTTAATCCCCATACATTACATCATTAGTTTTAGATGAAGTGTTCCATGATTCATTGTTTGTGCATAACACCCAGTGCTCCATGCAGAACGTGCCCTCCTCAATACCCATCACCAGGCTAACCCATCCTCCCACCCCTCTCCCCTCTAGAACCCTCAGTTTGTTTTTCAGAGTCCATCGTCTCTCATGGTTCGTCTACCCCTCCGATGCCCCCCCTTCATTCTTCCCCTCCTGCTACATTCTTCTTCTTCTTTTTTTTTTTCTTTCTTAACATATATTGCATTATTTGTTTCAGAGGTACAGATCTGAGATTCTGAGATTCAACAGTCTTGCAACACTATGTTTTAAAGGGAACTTGTGTCCAAAATTTATGAAGAACTCAATAATAAACACATAATGAATATATTATTTAAAACTATGCAGGCTATCAGCATGGACACAAGATAAATAAGAATTAAGTAACATGAACAACATAAATATGATGTGACTAATGTATATTATAAATATATTAATGTAATAAATAGAAATACAAAATACTATAATAAATATACAAATACAATGAAACAAAAAAAAAAAAGGGAAAAGATTTGAACATACCCTTGCAAGGAAAATAGGTAAGTAGAAAATAAGCACATGAAAAGGTGTTCAACATCTTTAGTCATCAAGGAAATGTAAATTAAAATCACAACGAAATATCACTCCCGCTAAATGGCTAAACTTTGAAACAATGACAGATGTTGATGAGGATGTAGAGCAGCTGGAACTGGTAGGGCTATAAAAGGGTATAACCGCTGAATAAAATTTTTAACCATAGTTCTTGTACATGTAAACACATACCTACCCTCTAACCTAATGTTCTCATTCTTAAGTACTTGCTCAGGAGCGATGAAATCATATGTACACAAATGTCTTCTGTAATAATGTTCATAGTAACTAAATTCATAATAGGGAAGGTCTTAGAAAAACAAACAATGGAATACTACTTGGCCACAAAAAGGAAAGAATTACTGATATGCGCATATCATGCATGAATCTCAAAAACATTTTGCTGAGTGAAAGAAACCAGACCAAAGATTTTATTTATTTATTTGACAGAGCACATCTTTTATGATTTCATTCCTATGGAGCTCAAGGACAGTTGCAACTAACCTGTAGAGATAGCATTCAGAATAGCAGTTTCTTGGGGGTGAGGGTGGGAAGGGGAAAATGGACTGGAAACGGGCAGGAGGGAACTTTTGGATAATGGAAATCTTCTATAGTCCAGTTAGCACGTGGGTCACACAAGTGACAGATACACACCTGTCAAAACTCATAGACCCATGCCCTCAAGACCCATGCATTTTAATGTATGTAAATGATACCTCGTGGCAGGCAGAATAATGCACCCCCCAAAATGTTCCTAATTCCCAAACCTGTGCGTATGGTACCTTTGAAGGCATAGGACTTTGCTGATGTAATTAAATTGCGTGTCTTGAGATGGGACGATTCTCCTGGATTATCCAGATGAGTCCTAAATGTAATCGTGCGCATTCTTACAAGAGGGAGGCAGGAAGGTCAAAGTCAGAAAGAGAAGGTATGATGACAGAGACAGGGCTTGGAGTGATGCTGTTACTAAAAGGGGACCATGAGCCAAAGAACGCAGAAAGCCTCTAGAAGCTAGGGACAGCAAAGAATGGATTCTTTGCTGGAGCCTCCGGAAGGAACACAGACAGCCCTACCAACTTCTTGATTTTAGCCCTGGAAAGTCCATTTTTGGACTTTTGACATTCAAACTGTAAGATGATAAATTTGTGTCATTTTAAGTCACTAAGTTTGTAATAAGCAGCAATAGGAAACTAAGATATATAGGCATACCTCATTTTATTGCGTTTCACAGGTATTGCATTTTTGACAAGGTGAAGGCTTGTGGCAACCCAGCATGGATCAAGTTTATCGGCACCATTTTCCCAACAGCATTTGCTCACTTCGTGTCTCTGTGTTACATTTTGGTAATTCTTGCAATATTTCAAACTTCTTCATTGTGCACTCACAATGTGCCTCTTGTATTTGTTACAATGATCTGTGATCAGGGACTACATCTCACCGAAAGCTCAGGGCTGGTTAGGATCTTTTAGCAAGAAAAGATTTTTAAATTAAGGTATGCACATTTTTTTTTTCTACAACATATGCCTTTGCACTCTTAGTAGACTACAGTATAGTGTAAACATAACTTATAGGCACTGCGAAACCAAAAAATTCATTTGACTCACTTTATTGCAATGTTTGCTTTATTGTGACCTTCCCTTCATTGCAGTGTTCTGGAACCGAAACTGCAATATGCCTGGACTTCATTTTGGAAAAAAGTATTAAAAAACACACTTAAGTGAGCAGTCCCATGCGCTACAAAAATAAATAAACAAACAAATAAATAAAAAATGTAAAAAAAGCCATGTCGTGGAACAGACCTGAGCCCTAGTGTGGATTGTGCCCTCTGCCTGCTCAGCAGTTCAGCCGCCATAGAAACGTTGGCAAGTTCTGTAACATCCCTGAGGCTCAGTTTCTTAATTTACAAAATCAGGATTGTTAAACCTGGCTTATCTCTCAGAACTGTCACGAAGATTAAAAGCAATACCGTAAGAAAGCAGCCTAACAACCAAAGGCTGCAAAGTAAGCCTCATTATTATGCTGGACTTTTTATCCAGCATCGATGCATACATGACCGAGTTGGGAAGGCAGCTTGAATTCTGTCCCTCATGTGAAAGATAACTCCAGGAGAGGGGTGAAGGTCATCTGCAGTGCTTATCAGGCCGTCCTTGTTCATTATTTTTTAAAAATAACTTTTTGTTTGGGGTGCCTGGGTGGCTCAGTTGGTTAAGCGACTGCCTTCAGCTCAGGTCATGATCCTGGAGTCCCTGGATCAAGTCCCACATCGGGCTCCCTGCTTGGCAGGGAGTCTGCTTCTCCCTCTGACCCTCCTCCCTCTCATGTGCTTGCTCTCTCTCATTCTCTCTCTCTCAAATAAATAAATAAATCTTTAAAAAAAAACCTTTTTGTTTGGAAATAGTTTAAGACTCAGAAATTGCAAAAATATGTTCCTGTTCATTTTCAAAGAGTTGACAGCCCATTTCTTTCTATTTATTGCATTGCTACTGGGATTCTGGAAGTTTCCTTATCTCACTGAGATCTAATGGTAAGAACTCAGGTTTGTGTGCACTCACTATGTGCCTAGCTCTGTGGCAGCACTTCACATATGTCCTTATCCTGTAAGCTTCTGCCAGTAATAATACAAAGGAGAAACTCTAGTTATCCTTATTTTTGTGGGCGAAGAAACCAAGGCATAGAAATGTTTAGAAACTTGCCCTGGTCTGCAGCTCAGAATGTGGGTCCAGTATTTCAGCCTGGCACCTGACTTCAGGGCCAAGCACAAAAGTGGAGGAGGAAGAGGAGGAAGTCCATCCTTGAGTCACAGAATAACTCAGAGACATTTCTATATTTCACACAATATGCATGCAAGGGGGAGGGCATGCATATGTACGAGAGAGGGATTCTTATGCTGAGTCAGGAAATAAAGACAAAACAGGATTTATGAAAAAGAAAGAGAAGGGAGAAAAAAGCTGGAGACTCAAAACAGTGAGCATTTTTAGCAATTTTTCAGTACTGATTAGCCGGCAACTAAGAAAAGGAGGTCAACCTGGGTATTCTGTTCTTGAGTGGTCCTTCTAAAGGTCAAACAACTTTTTCAATTTTTTATTGATTCTCCAGAAAACTTTGGGAGGTTATTTGGCGAGCAAGGGAGACAGGTTCCCCCATTAAAGAGGGCCAGGTTCCTTTGTCAGTTCCTCATTAATTGGCCAGATCCCCACCATTTCCCTCTTATCAGAATTTCTCATTTGTCAGGCTTAAGGACTGAGTTCATTATTTAATAACAATTGAATTTATTTTGAAGTCCTGGCAATTCATGTCGCTTAATGTTTCCTGGAAGTTCTGCTTCCGTTCTATTTCTATGGTCACCATCCTGGTCATAGCCCTCATAACTTCATGTCCCATAAACTTGTTGATGAGATTATCATCAGACTCAGTTTCCTCAATCTCTCTGGTTCAGAAAGTCACAAGGATTTCCTATAACCTTGGGCAGTGAGTTCAAACTCCCCTGTGTGGCTACCAAGCATCTTTTCCCCTCCTCTCCTCTCCAATCCTATTTTTCCCTTTCCCCCTAATACATATGTATGAGCCAGCTGAGGCTGTTGTAACAAAATACCACAGACTGGGTGGCTTTGAGAAAAGGAATTTATTTCTCTCGGTTCTGAAGACTAGAAGCCTGAGATCAGTGTGGTCAGGCTCCAGCGAAAGCTTTCTTGCAGATAGCTGCCTTTTGCTGGGTCCTGTGTCCATCGCAGTGGGAGAGAGAGTGAGCATGCTGTTGGGTTCTGGTGCCTCTTCTTTTAAGGACAGTAACCCCACCAAAGGGCTCCACCCTCATGACCCCATTTGGGAGGAGATTACCATCTCCAAATACCATCACATGGCAGGTAAGGGCTTCCACATGTGAATCTGGGATGGGGTGGGGGGCGTACACAATTCAGTCTATGGAAACATAGATTCTGTTTCAGATGCTGTTATACTTGCTTTAATCCCGCTGGTTCCTTACCTGTAGTTGGATTGCTTGCCTTTATTGTCTGATAATCTTCCTTTTCAAAACCCAGTCCTGAATTCTGAGAAGCACAGTTCCAGTTTAATCCTTCTTTGGTTGGACTTTCTCCCTTTTCATAAAATATTCCTTTGTGGCATTTTAGTTTGTATATATTTGATCTCAAGTGCTTTTGCTATATATTTGTATTCTAAAATTACAATTGGGTTTTAGTGAGGCAAGTGCCATGTTTTGAAGAATAAGTACTGCTATAAAGAAAATCTCTTTATTATGAAAAAATTTTGACAGTCTAACTAATGGGCTACCTACCTATCTTTAACACTATAAGACTCCATTATAAGCAAGAGCGGGGGCGGGGGTGGCTGTGGGAAGCACAGTGACTGAGAGTTGATTGTGGCAAGATTTAGAATCATAGGATTTTCAAGCCTTTATCTCTCATATTACATGTTTGAAAACCCCATGCCTTGAAAAGTGACTTGTTTAAGATCACATAGGTAGGTAATGGTGATGATATAGACCCAGATCTCTTGGTTTCCATTCTATGGTTTGTTTATTAAAATGTAATTTTTCATTGGAGACCTAGTTGGGTCTATTAGTTTTCTGTTGGTGCTTAACAAATTATGACAAATTTAGCAGCTTAAGGCACACATTTATTATCCCATAGCTTCCATGTCAGGAGTCTCAGCACAGGGGAAATGAATCCTCTGCTCAAGGGTCTCACAAGGCTGCAACTAAGGTGTTTGAGAGCTGGGGGTCCTCCTCCAGGTTCATGTGAATGTTGGCGGAATTCATTTCCTTGAAGCTATAAAAATCATGGCAACAAACTCATTGCTTCTTCAAGGCCAGCAGGAGAGAAAGAGAGTCTGTTGCTTTAAATCTCTGGATGGTAAACCCTCTTTTAAATGGCTTACCTGACTAGGTCAGATCCTCCCAGGATAATCTCCCTTTTGATTAACTCAGAGGCAACCGATTAGGGGCCTTATATTTGTAAGAATCTCTTCACTTGTGTCATATAATGTAACCTAATCGTGGAAGGGACAGAGATCATATTTGAAGGTCTCGCCCACACTGTAGGTTAGACGGTTATACCGGGTATGTACATTGTATTAATTTTTAGAAATTAAGAAAAGCAGCAACAGAGAAAAACAAAGTCGGTTCTGGTTTGGTTTTCTGAATAAAACACCATGATGTGTTTCTTTCTAGGTATTTGTTCTTGTTGCTGTCCCCTACTCCCCTTGGGTTGTTTTTTTTTTTTCATACTTTAAAAATAGGGTCATACAGTATATATAACTAAATCTGATACTTTATTCATTTGGTATTATTTTGCAAGAATCTTTACATGTTGTTATATATTACCCCCACAGACATACTTTTTTCCTTTACTAACCATGTCTTTTCAGTGGGGGGAAAATGGAAAATGTAAATAAGCAAAAAGGGAAAACAAATCAACTCAAGTTGCAATATTCAGAATTAAGCCTTAGTAACATTTTGTGTTACATACTTCCAGACTTTTTGTCTTGGTCTGAGTACGTGAGTATACTCACATATATTTCAAGGTGGAGAAATTTTTTTTTACCTTATGTCTTAGCATTCAAATTTCCCTTTGGGGGAGGTGTCACATTATTGAAGAAAAATATTCTGATAATTGGTGCAAAGAGGCAGCAGAACCTGCAATTGCTCTACTCTCCTCGAATCCTTCAGCATTTCCAGCTCTGGGGTCTTGAGCTTCATGGAGAAGGGCTCTGGTTTCTGGAGAATGTCACCATCATTGTATTAATTTGTCAGGGCCGCCATAACAAAATACCACAGACTGGGTGGCTTAAGCAACAGAGATGTGTTTTCTCACAGTTCTGAAAGTTAGAAGTCTGGGATCAATGTGTTGGTGGGGTTGCTTTCTTCTGAGCCTCTCTCTTTGGCCAGTAGATGGCATCTTCTCTCTATGTCTTCACATCGTCTTCCCTTGGGGTGTGTGTGTTCGGATTCTAATTTCCTCTTCTAATAGGGATACCAGCCATATGGGATTAGGGCCCACCTTAATAAGTAATTTTAACTTAATTATCTTGTTAAAGACACTATCTCCAAATGTGGTCACATGCTGAGGTGCTAGGGTGTATTAGTCAGGGTTCTCTGGAAATGGAAAAACAGAACCAATAAGTCACACATATATAAAATATATAGTATAATATATAATATAAGTAGGATATAAGTGTATATATAGATACATGTGTATAAATACCTATATATACACTTATAGATATATCCTATTTTTATTGTATTAATTATAATATATTATAATAAAATATATTGTTTATATTATATATATGATAATTTATATATATATAAAAGGAGATTTATTATAAGGAATTGGCTCATGCAGTTATGGAGCTTGAGAAGTCCCAGGATCTGCCCCCTGGAAGCTGGAGATCCAGGATAGGCAAGAGTGTAATTATAGTCTGAGTCTAAAGGCCTGAGAACTAGGGGAGCCGCTCCATGGGCTAAATGTCAGTTCAAGGGCAAGAGAAGACTGATGTTCCAGCTCAAGCAGGCAGGCAGGAAGAGAATTTGTCCCTTCCACTTTTCGTTCTGTTCAGGCCCTCAGCCTATTGGATGATGCCCACCCAAGGGTGTTCATCTACTTTGCTGAGTCTACCCATTCAAGTGCTAATCTTGTCCTGAAACAACCACACAGACACATCTATGAATAATGTTTAATCTGGGCATCCTGTGACCCAGTCAAGATACATAAAATTAGCCATCATGTGGGAGTGAGGATTTCAACATATGAATTTGGGGGTAGCACAGTTGAGCGCATAGCAATGATCAAAGTCAGAGCCACAAGAACTGACACAGGTTTAGCCTGTCATTGTGGACCCCAGCTCATTTGTGTGGGCTCCAGCACATCCTTCTTTCCCCATTTTACTTCATCTTACCTTCCTGCCTGTCTGCCCTGTGGACTTCAACTTCCAATATCAGATGCAAAGACAGAGTATTTAATCAACTCCTACAAATGTGTAATATCAGACCTCTGTAACAAATATCTATAATATATATAAATACCCACATTTGAAATCTGCTTCTCTGATTGAACCCTGACTGATAAAGCAGGATAGAGGCAGAACACCAGGGAGAAGAGCCTGAGGGGCAGGGAGGACAAAGGGGCCTAAATTCAGATCCACCCTCCCCTGCCACCTCCCATGTTCCTTCTTGAGCATGGGAGGAAATTTCATACTGCACCAGGGTAGACAATTAGAGGGGTCAAAGACTTTTTTTTTAAAGAGAGAGAGAGAGAGAGTGCGCGCGCAAGAGCAGGGGAAGGGGCAGAGGGAGAAGGTGAGAAAGAATCTTAAGCAGGCTCTAAGCTCAGCACAGACCCCGAGGTGGTACTTGATCTCACAACCCTGAGATCATAACCTGAGCCCAAATCAAGAGTCCGACCTTAGCCGACTGAACCACCCAGGCGCCCCGCCCCCCCTTTTTTAGAGGGAGGGGGAGTCTTTTAAAGTATTAATTGATACACTATTTTATAACTGCTAGGAATAGCTGTCATTCTTCTTCATTTGGTAGCTAAAGGAAAGAGCATCCATAGCGGTGGGAACAATTTATAGGGTGAGACAAAGATGTCAAGTTCATGATTTCTATCACTGCAATGTAAGGCAGGATAGATTTTGATGTGGCACAGAGAAAAGAATTTATTTTCCTATTCGAGGAATAGGAAGGAAGAGAGAGGTCAAAGAAGCCCCTAATTGCTTCAGCGGAACTGACGAGTGGCCATGAGGGGAGGAGGAAGAGTGCGCTCCACGATCCACCGTCCCTCTCCCCACACAGACCTGTCCTGCTGTTGTGTGTGCCTGTGTGGGGTGGGCTGCTGGCCGTCAGGCGGAATGTCCAGGGCTGCTCTAACCAAATACCATAAAATGGGAGACTCATCAACAATAGGAATTTATTATTTCTCACAGTTCTGGAGGCTGGAAGTCCGAGACCAGCGCGCTGCACAGGTGCGTTCTGGTGAGAGACCTCTTCCCGGGCGCAGCCCGCAGACTTCTCGTTGTATCCGTGCAGGGCAGAGCGCAGAGAGGGAGAAAGCTCTGGGGGGAGCCCTTATGGGGCGCCAGTCCCCTTAGGAGAGCTTCATCCTCCTGACCTCGTCCAAACCTAATGGCTTCCAAACGTCCCACCTCCTAAGGCCATCACATCAGTAAGGGAGGACTTTACATACGAATTCTGGGAGGTCACAGACCCCAGAGATTCTCTCCTTCTATCACGAGGCATAGAGAAGCTGTGAAAATGGGGACATGGCGCGTCTAGTCCCAGGAGGATCCCAAGCAGCTTGGGGTGTGGAGAGGATCTGAATGGTCTTACGTGCCCGAGAGAGGGAAAGTGGAACCTGAGAACCAGCAGGCTGGTTGCCGGGAACAGAGAGGGTGGACAGCCATAAAATACGTGGCTGAAGTCTCATAGAATCTTGCGTGTCACAGGGCCAACCTGTGAGCCAGGTCGGCATGGGGAGCCACTGCTGGGCTCAGAGAACAGTGCAGGAGATCAGGGACCAGGAATGCCTCCCCACCCCCACCCCCCATGATGCCGCTTTGTGATGTCAACTTCCCCAGAATTTAAGATGTCCCCTGGGATGGGAGCGGGGGAGGGGTGACTAGATCTTGGACTGGTTCAGTTTTCAAGTGGAGGCGACCAAAACAAAACCAAAGCAACCAGAAACATTTGCTTTATTAGACTAAAGAAAACGTAACCCCTAATAGATGAAATTAAATTGCCTGCTATTACTAAAGGGGCTGGAACGGAGTTGAGAAATTAAAATGAATTGTACTGCAGTTTATTCGGGGCTGTGACGATGGACGTGCACACCTGGTATGTCCTCAGTCGGCCTGACGATCCTTACCATGACCTGAAAATCAAAAGCGTGGCTCTTTTGTTGCCTGCTACTTTGCAGGGGAGCCGGATCTCAGACACACCCTTCCAGGTCCCGTCCCAGACTGCGGAGCGCTCGGCCTGGGGCTCTTGATGGCCTCCTGCGCCCCCTGGTGGTCATTGCTTGATACGGCTCCCCGCTCCGGGTGGGAGGGAAGAGGGCTCCTTCACCCAGTCTGATTCAGTCATGGTGGCTCATAGGGAAAATGGCCTGAGGTTCCCAAGTTTATGGATGGCTCTTGGTGACATACACATAGCTATTTCCTGCAAAGTATGTCCATGGCATCAGGATGGCTGAGGCAAGATGAATCAGTGCCCGGACAGGTCTCTCCTAGGACAGTCTGAGCCCTGGGATGATTGTGTCACAAAACCACCTTCCCCTTCTCTATGGTGAGTGTCTTCTTAGCTTCTCCTTTCGTGCTGGGAGGCCTAATATGAGGCCATTTTGTCCGATATATTCTATTACATTAAAAAATGTATAAACTTTTAATCTTAGGACAGTTTTAGATTTACAGAAAAGTTTGCGAAGATAGCGTTCCCATATATTCTGTACCCAGTTTCCCCTACTAGTGACATCTTACAATCCTTTTTTTTTTTTTTTAAAAGATCTTGTTTATTTATTTGAGAGAGAGAGCAATCGAGAGAGAGCACAAACCAGGGGTGGGGGAAGGAGGGGCAGAGGCAGAGAGAGAAGCAGACTCTGGGCTGAGCAGGGAGCCGGCCCGATACTGGGCTTGATCCCAGGACCTGGGATCATGACCTGAGCCAAAGGCAGACACCCAACGGATTGAGCAATCCAGGTGCCCCAACATCTTACATTCCTAAGGGACATTTGTCACAACAGATAAGCCAGTATTGATACACTTTTGTTAACCAAAGTCCATACTTCATTCAGCTTTCCTTTTTTACCTAATGTCCTTTTTCTGTGCCAGGATCCCGCCCAAGGTACCACATTACATTTAATCATGTCTCTTTAGGCACCTCTGGCCTGTGACAGCTTCTCAGATCTTCTTTGCTTTTGATGAGAATGACAATTTTGAGGGATACTGGTAGGGTATTTTGCCGAATGTCCCTCAATTGGGACTTGACTAGACTGAGGTGTTGGGTTTGGTGAGGAAGACCACGGAGGGGAAGGGCCCTCTCCATCATGTCATATCAAGGGTACATATGACCGATATGACTCATTACTGTTGATGTTGACCTTGATCACTTGGCTGAGGCAGTGTACATCAGGTTTCTCTGCAATAAAATTCTCTATTTCCCCCTTTCCATGCTGTACTCTTAGGAAGGACATCACCATACACAGCCCAGTTCCATCACTTTTGAATCTCGGTGAGAGAAAGCCCATGTCTCCAACGGTTACCATGTTTCTCAGAGCCAGTCCATAGCAATTTATTATTTGTGGTACAAGGCACATTAAAAATTAGAAAATATTAGTAAAAAATGCTTTAAGAACTTCATGGCAATTCAAATTGTTATAGCCTCAGCAGAGTAGCTTCCCAAAACTGGAATTAAAAAACCATCTAAGAACTTCAGTGACCCAAGAAAAAAATCACATAATTGGGCACTACTCTCAATAGAACAGAAAATTTGTGGAAAATCTGATTAAACAACATAATTAGAGATATTGCTGAAATTAAGGCAAGAAAAATAAATATTTTGGAATTCATGTGTAATCTGTAAATTACGAATGTCTGTATGACTCACCCAGACTCGACCACAACAGAACACCCAGGCATGTGCAATAATAATTAAATTCAGCTGTCTGATATTTGCCCACTTGCAGTTAGATAATTGTAGCTTTGCACATTTTTTGTGAAGATGTGTCTGTTTTGACAGAAGGATAGAACATATTTTGCTTAATTTATAAGTTGTAGTTTGTTAGAGACATGATTTATGGGCCTCCCTTTGTACTCATGCCCTGAGCCCTGAAATGCTAGGGGCAGGCCTGGTAGGTGCGTCTGTTGGCGTCTGTTAGTGGAGGAACACAAACTTGGCACTCAGCATTGCCACTGGAAAGCTTTCTCCCTGCTTACCTTGGTATCTATTTAGATTCTATATTTTTTAATGTATCTTAATAGAACCAGAGGAAGGTCTAGTGGGTTACAGCTGATGGGTTAGAAGTACGTGGAACAACCTGGGCTTGCGACAGGCACCTGAAGCAGAATTGGGGTGGGGGGCAGTCTTGTGGGAATGAGCCCTTCACCTGAGGGATCTGGTGCTGTCTCCAGGTAGAGTGTGTCAGAGTTGAGTTAAATTGTAGAACACTCAGCTGGGGTCACAGTATTGCTTGGGTGGGGGCCCCAGTCTCCCCATGTCAGAAGTGCAGCATGTGTGGTAGCTTTGTGAGAGTAGAGAAGGAACCCAGCAGGACTGAGGTTTTTCTTACTCACTTGGTTATATTCCATGGCACTTACTCTGGTTTGCAGTGAACTTTTAATTTATATATTATCTGTTTAACATTTGTTTTCCTTGATGAGGTTTGAGGAAGATAATAAATTTCACCTTCTTCCTTCTCCGGGTTCAGAGTCAATTAAGAAATAAGACACAGGAGTCAGAGATAAAACATTGGCATTATTACTGGTAACAAAACTACTCCAACAACTTTGCTCCTTGCTGATGTTCATGACTCGTTCAAAGAGACATGCCTTAGTTTTTGTGAGTTTGACTAGGTCCTTGGAGGATATACACGATACTCACAATCCCCCATTCCCCACTTTTTTCAGGAGGTATTGTAAACAATTCTGGGGATTAAAAAATTAATCACAATCTCTTTATATTTATTTTTATTTATTTAGAGAGTGTGAGTGGAGCACGGGTGGGGGGTGTGGGTGGCGAGGGGCAGAGGGAGAGGGAGAGAGAGAATCTTCAGCATGCTCCACACCCAGTGCGGAGCCTGCCCACGGGGCTCAATCTCACAACCCTTAGATCATCACCTGAGCTGAAACCAAGAGTTGGCCACTTAACCCATTGAGCCACCCAGGCGCTCGAATCGCAATCTCTTATAATGAAAACAGTTGCCATGTGTCATGTGGGGAGTAGAATTGCAAGACAGAGGCCATGAGCATCTGGACCCCCAGCAGGACAGGGGTGGGAGATGATGGACAGTGTGTGCACAGAGCCTGCATGTACGTGGGTGCAATAAATGGGGGTGCATGCATACTGCATGCACTCTTTCTCAGAGTGTTGGGCTGGGGGTGATGGAGATAGATATTTCAGGGGAAAATCACCTAATATCCCAGAGTCCTGAGCCTATAGGCACCCTGGAATCTCTGGCTTAACAGGGAGACCTCAATTTTTCACTCCTTTTGAAAGGATACTTTGCAGGCGCCTGGGTGGCTCAGTCGTTAAGCGTCTGCCTTCAGCTCAGGTCATGATCCCAGGGTCCTGGGATCGAGTCCCACATCGGGCTCCCTGCTCGGCAGGAGGCCTGCTTCTCCCTCTCCCACTCCCCCTGCTTGTGTTCCTGCTCTTGCTATCTCTCTCTCTGTCAAATAAATAAAATCTTAAAAAAAAAAAAAAAAGAAAGGATACTTTACAAGACAGAGATTGTGTGAGGTTGCCAGGGGCCGTGAACTGGGAGAGATAAGAAGGGATGGAGAGAAATAAATCGGGGTAACTCAGAATACTCAGAGTAGAATGTTTATATATTCATTGAAAGTTAAGTAAAGAAAGCCACAGTAATGCCTATACTGAGACTGTGGGCTGGGATGTGTCAGCCCTTGCTGAGCCCAGGAGGTGACCAGGTGGGAGGTGAGCCTGCCAGGTGCATTTGTGGAAGGTAAATTAGAGGGAGGAGTTGAAGGAAGATGTGAGAGGGCTTGCCTGGCATATAGATCAGAGGCAAAGAAATACAAACGTGGTTACCTCTCAAGGAGAAGCTCAGGATCCCGCAGCACCCCTGAAGGGCTGCTGTTAGTGGGACAAGCTAACAGCTTGTTGTACTCAAATGGGAGTTGAGTAAATAACCATTGCTAGAAGGAATGTAAACAAAAACTGCCCTTTAGGCCTGATGGCCAGGCAGCCGCCCACAAAAGAGCATTTCTTGTGTTTGAAGCTAAAGAAACAATGGTTCAAGTTCAAGGTTATGTGCAGTTTTAACTGATTGCTCAGTAGGGTTGACTTTATTTATTTTTTTTATTTTTTATTTTTTTAAAGATTTTATTTATTTATTTGACAGAGAGAGACATAGCAAGAGCAGGAACACAGGCAGGGGGAATGGGAGAGGGAGAAGCAGGCTTCCCGCCGAGCAGGGAGCCCGATGTGGGACTCGATCCCAGGACCCTGGGATCATGACCTGAGCTGAAGGCAGACGCTTAACAACTGAGCCACCCAGGCGCCCATAGGGTTGACTTTAAAAGGGCATCTTTACACACAACCAAAATGACCCAAATAAGGCAATCACGCAGAAGCTAAGTAAGCCATTCTGTCCACATGGGGCATCCCAGCCGTTCATTATTTATCTAGTTTTGCTTTAGATCCCAGTTTTTACTAGGACTATTGTAGGAAACGTAATAAATCCAACCTTAGGACAGAGTGGCCTTTAAACATGTAGGTAGCAGTCAAGCAAATTAACTGTCTTGTGCAAATTTGTGGGCAGGTAGCTGGGAAGATGGAGCTGAGTTTGCAAACCTGCAGCTTCCAAAGCCATTGATTTTGAAGGCTAAAGGGTTACCTAGGATGGCGATTTACTTTGACTTTTTTAAAAGGGAAGTTTAGGGCTAGTTTGGCCCTTTGATATCTTCTAATCTTACCCTTTCATTTTAGAAAAGATAACAGACCCATAGAGGTCAGAGTGTTTGCTTAAGATGACAACACCTAGTTAGCGGTCAACCAGGATTCCAATAACTTGAAGGTGTGCTCTGATAAGACCGGAATATGGGGAATCTAAGTTTGTGGGGTATGTGTGACAAGCTAGTCAGCAGGGTCTCCTGAGGGTGCCTTCAAATCCCTCAACCCACTTGTCCCCATGCATAGGTCTTGTGGGAATCTCTGGCTCCCCGGACAGCCATGGGGATAACTTGAAGGAGCCCCTAGGACCATCAGTGAGTCCTGCATGAATGGCTTCCTGCATGAATGAACTTCCGTCCACCACCACCGTGTGGTCTCTGGCTGCCTGCAGTGGCCAGTGGGCTAGGTGGACAGCAGAGGCTTTTGTGCTATTTTTTTCCTTAGCAATTTCTCAGGAAGAGAGCTGATACACAGGCCAGTGACACTTGGGGATGGGGGGATTCAGCTTTGTAGACTCAGACATCACATTTGAGAAGGGGAAGTTCAGTGCATCCTGCCGTTGATCAACTAAGTCTGCAAGACCGACCTCCTGCTTACCCCCTTCTCATGGCCTCTTTTTAGGCAGGAACATCTTTAGGCTTTAACTCACTACCAAAGTCACCTCCTCTGTCCCTCTCTGCTATACTTTGGAGGCCTTTCAGAAAGATGCTTCCTCCTGTAAGAGAGAAAGAAACATCCAGGGATATCAAAGAGCTGATGGCCAAAGGGAGAATATAAAGCAGTGATGTCAGTTTTCCTTCCATTTCAAACCCAATCCCAAAGCTATATTATGCTAGTGCACACGGCATTATTCAATAGATCTTTGTTGATTGAATGAATACATTTGCAGTAACAAAGAGAAGATTGAGATTTCAGAACACGGTGGGGTATGTTTAACATTGATTCTCTGATCTTGGAGAAAAAACAGAAAGGCAATTTTCACCTAATTTCAATCAGAATATTCTGGAGATGAAAGGGATCTTAGTGATTATTTGGTTTCTTTGTTGTTTTACAAATAGGAATTGAATGACTTGCATTTCTTGCTGTCTGAACCTTGGTTCAATAACATATACTCAAATATTTCCATTTTTTGAATTGACTGTAATATATATTGGATCGATGCTCAAACTGGTCTTCCCTCAAATTTCCCATTCCCTGCTCACGTTTCCTGAATGTTTGGTTGTAGAGTGGTTCAGTAAGCTGGGAAATAGGTGGTAGCTTTGGGGTCTTAATGCCTTAATCCTAAATCTTGCCATTCCTAAGTGGGCCCCTTGACGGTTACAAAAACTGCCTGAGGTTTGGATTAATAAATACTGACAATGTTGTTGCCAGGGCTGTTTTGAGGAGTGCAGTTAAAAAAAGTTCAGCACACAGACCCCACCCCCTTCTTTTTTTTTTTTTTTTAAAAACTATTACATACTACTTGCTATTAATTTAGATAATCTAGAATGTTAATAACCAAGACCCGTGCTCCAAAACACTGCCCAGCAAATAGATGCAGGATGGCAGTACAGTTCCAGCTCTTAGAGAAGTGAAAGGAAAGGCAGAGAAGTGGCCACAAGGCTTTAGGCTCATCATTAAAACTGTGGAAGCCTCGCCGCAGCCTGAACCAGGTTTGGCACATAGTAGTAGGTTCTTAATAAATACTTGTTAAGTGATGAATGCGTAAATCTATAAAAAGAGGGTGCTTTTAAATAATGAGCTAAAAACTGTATCAGAACGAGTCTTAACTTTGCCCTGCTTGAGCACCATCCAATGATATGTGTGCATAGCAGGCAGTCAACAAGTGATATATACTATACATTGTTGCAAAGCTGTAATTGCTACTTCTCTCATTCATCCATTGAACAAACATTTAGTGAGTATCCACTACCTGTAAGACACTAGAGATATAACTCTGAACAAATTATGCTTGATAATAATCATATAGGAGAGCGTATGGTCTTTGGAATTGGACATACCTGGGTCCGGTTATGCTCTTACTACATGGGCATACTAACTTCTCTGAGGCTCGCTTTTCTCATCTGTAATGTGGGGATATTAGTAGTATCTGTGACATTTACAAAGTCACAGAAGGTGGTCAGTACACATTTATTACTAGCAGTATCAGCAGGGTAGGAAGTTTTCCCCAGGACTGTTTCAGATGCTATGGCATTTCCCCACGAGAGGGCGGCATAATCACATATTTGGAACCTGTCTTTCTCCCCCCCACACAGATGGCTCTCAGCACTCAACACAGTGCTACTTTCCTATTGTTGAGTTTAACGCAACACTTAAAGGCCCAAATAGCTTAGTATAATATTTTAAAAGTGGCAGGTTCTAACCTCCAGGCTTCTATGCAACTGGGTATTGATAGGAACGATCAATTAAGCGTTCTACACTCCAGATGTTGAGAATATTTGTGCAATTAGGACTCAGCTGGATCTGAATTTTTGAGTCTTAAAAATTAGGCCAAGTGGTCTAAAAGCATCAGGCTGTCTTTGCCTATATCCAGAATTTCATGGAATTGGCCAAGTGTTAGATTTAGGCCTCCGGCTGCCATTTGAGATTCGGATTAATTCTATACTCTGTCTGAGACATGCTACTAGAGAGAAGATACAAAGATGCCATCTTTCATTCCACGAATACTTATTGTGGACAACCTATTGTGGATAGAAAAGGATATGCACCTGCACTGTTCTAGGTGTTGACCCTCCAGCAGGAGATTGAAAAAAGACAACGTAAGGCATTATTGCTGTCATTAAGCAATATATCAAATGTATCAAATTCCTACTTGGAAAGTAACAGGAAAGCAGCCGCCAATGTGCTGAAACAATAGGGTGGGGCTGCTGGCTCTTGCATCAGGCCTTGTAACTGACTATTGCAGATCCCTTTGTTGGAGTGGCCCAGCATGGGCCCTTGCTGGTGGCATGCCCTGGACCGATGTGACATCCCAGCAGTGAACATTTGCATTAGTGATTCTAAATCTTCACGCCATGATGCACAGGTGTATTACTGGGAACTGTAAGGAGTAAATAAGGGGACATTTGCTATTACTGTGGATCTTAGCATGGAAATCAGGCAGCCCTACCTGTAGCCTCCTTTATCCTCCTATGAGTCATTCTCATTTCATTTTGTTCCCTCCTTCTGTTAGGATGGCAGAAACTTCATTTAGTCATTTTGTGTCTCTAATTCTGGGGTGGGTGGTGCGGCAGGGGGCAGAGGGTGGTGTGAAGACACTGGTGTGTGCACAGAGGCAATCCTTTAAGCCCTGGATGTCCATCTGGGTTGTGGGCATCTGTTGAGAAGTCAATTACTCATCTGGTCCATGGTTATCAGTTCACTCAGGTTGCCAAGGAGACATCCATCCTCTCTCCCAAAAGTTTCAGAATCATTAGCTCATTTTCCTACTTCCTGTGCCTTTCGGGGCACAAAGATTGCTTTATTCCACTCTGTGAAGCTGCTGTGGCCCTGTCTAGTTGTTCCAGAAACACCAGGCGGCTCTTCATTCTCTGAATCTTGCTGCCTCCCAGGGTTCTTCCCTAAGAGTGGGGAGCCTCTTTCCTGCTCTCTGATGCCTCATCTCAAGCCTACCTGGAGATTTCAGTGCCTCCCTGGGATTGGCCCAAAGTGGTCCTTCCTCTGCATCCCCAGCTTCTATGATCTCATTGCCTCCCCTGAGGCTTTCTATCTCAAGCTTGGGAAAATCTTTTAAATTTAGGAGTGGGAGGGATCCTTGCTCTTTTCTTCATGATTTCTCTCTAAACACCTGTACCCCAAATTCTCTTTGTTTCATCTAATGCCTGGTCTTTTGGAAACACCAAAATCTAGCATGAATCTTGAAGGCTGTTTGATTTTTCCCCTTGCTGTGTCTCTGTGCCTCCCTTCTCCCCACAAAACAAATCTAGGCTAACCTCGGGAGTGGGCCGGAGGAGAAGGATAGAAACGTGAAAATGGATATAGAGAAAAAATATTGGTTAACATTTCAAATACATTATCCTGCCATACCAATAATAAAGTACCAACGTTTGTGAATGATTTATCTTTTTTTTTTAAAGATTTTATTTATTTATTTGAGAGAGCGAGAATGAGAGAGAGTACATGAGAGGGGGGAGGGTCAGAGGGAGAAGCAGGCTCCTCGCTGAGCAGGGAGCCCGATGTGGGACTCGATCCCGGGACTCCAGGATCATGACCTGAGCCGAAGGCAGTCGCTTAACCAACTGAGCCACCCACGCGCCCGATTTATCTTTTTTATAAATTGGAGTGGTTTCGAGGTTATCCCTACAATAACTTCCATCCCATTGTTCCTTTGGATTTTCGGTTTGATCATTGCTTCCTCAGGGAAGGGTCTCCCGACCTACCCTCTTTTATGCTCTCATAGCACTGTTTTTCTCCCTCTCATAACACTTACTCTCATTTTTAAAAATTGTGGGAAAGTACAAATGACAAAATTTGCTATCTTTGCCATATTTAAGCAACAGTCCAGTGGCATTAAATACATTCACATCACTGTGGCCCTGTGACCACGAATGCATCCACAGAATTCTTTTCATCTTACAAACCCGGAATTGATTTAACCTTGTGTGATTCTTGGATGAATGTTTGCCTGCTTCATGAGGATCGAGGCTCCATGACAGTTCAGCCTGTGCTCTGTTCTCCTCATCACTATATTTTAATGTCTGGCACAGTGTGTCCCAGAGAGCAATTGCTCACCCAGTACTTACTGAATGAGGGGGTGGTTCTTACTTGCTTTCCCTTATATGCATTCTTTTTTTTTTTTTTTAAGATTTTATTTATTTGAGAGAGAGAGAATGAGAGAGAGCACATGGGGGGGGGGGGTCAGAGGGAGAAGCAGACTCCCTGCCGAGCAGGGAGCCTGATGTGGGACTCGATCCCAGGACTCCAGGATCATGACCTGAGCCGAAGGCAGTCGCTTAACCAACTGAGCCACCCAGGCGCCCCTCTTATATGCATTCTTGAGTAGGAGAGAAAGGAAATAGGTACGGCTAGTGTGCCAGGAACTTCTTGCAACCCTGGGTGCACGTGGGAGTATGTTGTATAATTTAACAACATCTAGAGAAATTTGGGGTTAACATGGTAGACTCACATTGCATCGTTTCCCCAAAACCCAATGAAATAATTGTAAAAGCAAACACAAACAAAAAACAGTCACCAAAGGAGGAAAGAGACCTAATATAGATCAATAAACTTAAAACAAAAAAACTAGCTACTGTGGAGACATTTGGAAGATGCTGGAACAGAGTAGAATCCCAGGCTGGCTTGGACACTCTCTACAAGCCAGACTCTCTAGAAGATAAGATAAGCCAGAGGCTGTAAAATTCCGAGAAGTCTTACGAATCACCCCAATATGAAGAGAAGGAAACTGTGTAAACTGACCTTATATTTTTCTTGGTCTGACTGAGAGAGTGGGAATGGAACCTGGAAGAAAGAGGAGAGTGGGCTTGTGGGTAGCTCCATGGTTTGGCATGAAACTGGAGGAACCCACTGAAGTGCAAGGTGTCTCGCGCTGCGAATGAGATACACACATTGCCAAGGGGTGACCCTTTGGACAGTGCAAATACCAAGACAGTAGAAGAGAGAGCAGGATTCAGTTTCCTAACCAGAGCTGCCCTGCCCACCACCATCTCCGGTGAGCTGTCCCATCTGTGTTTTGGACAGGAATCTAAGCTGGTTTCGGATACAGTGGGAAGAGAGTCAAGAAGTCAGCCTGCCACATCGGACCAGCTAGGAAGTCTATTCAGGGCTGTCGAGCATAAACAAAATATAAATGGCATGGCAGCCATGCAACCTGCTCCAGCAAAAGATACAACAAACCACAAACCAAAGTGAGTAAGCAAGAAGTATATTACACAGAATCTGTTTTAGAAAAAAAACATAAGGGATAGAAGAAAATTCTTTGCAATTGCCTTATGTTATAGAACAATTTGACCTTATAAGAGAACACATATAATAAATCAATAACTCAAAGATAATGAAACAATAGAGTATACTCAAAGAGTTAGGGAAGCCTGTGGAATTCAACTCAAGAACTAAATGAGGTCACTATGGAACTAATAATTAGGAACAGCAAAGAAAAATATTTAAACATTGCTGAAAGTTGAATTATTAATATAGAAAGGCTTGAGACAATCTTGGTAAGTGTAATTAAAAAGACAAAAATTAAAGCAGTCAAATGGAAGCTAATAGAGGTAAAATGGAGAAAAGCAAATCACCATAAAAGTAGGGGGTGTCTCTGAAGATATAGTCAAGGAAAAATTGAAGTAACTGTTCTCTGAATTGAAGACAAAACTGAGTCTGCAAATCCAAAGGGTGTACTATACTATGTTCTAGAAAAATTAGAAGCATAAAGCTCAACACTAAGACATATTTTAGTTAAGAAGCAATTCTTTAGGAATCTAGAGAGAAAGAGCAAGTCCTCTACAAGGAGAAAAACAAATAAACAAACATACAAACAAACAAACAACAGGCTGGTCTCAGGTTTCCCCACAGTATTTAATGGCAGAAGACAATGGAACCAGAGCTCTAAAGTCTTGTTGGGGAAACATTTGACTTTGGATCCTTTTACCTGTTTAAGATGGCGTCGAGGTGTAAAGGGATGTTGAAACACAAGAATTTAACGAATACAGCACCTATATGATCTTCGTGGTGGAAAAAAAAACTAAATGTAGGTAAAGCTAACCACTTCATGTGTGAATGAAAATACAGAATACAGGAATGGAGAATCCCTGGCAAATATTGCGTGGAATACCGAATTCATATAAATGTAGAATTCATGGTAAACAGCTATGAGAATTAAAGGGTAAAGAACAAAGTGTGAAGGCCTTAAGCACGAACAATGTAAAAATGATAATATAACTAGCAAACATCAGGAAGGGGGGGATGGGAAGATGTGTGAGAAGATGGAATGCTTCATCTTTCATGGCAAATAGCAAGTGAAGAGAAACTTGTACCAAAATTAGTAGATTTAAAAGACTTGCAATCCTCAGAGGTCTTTTAATAAAGTAATTTCTTAACCTCAGAGATATGTTTTTTTTTTTTTTTTAAGAGTGCACGCATGTGAGAGAGGGGTGAGAAAGAGAGAGAGAGAGAAAGAGAATGACCGGGGGTGGGGAGGGAGGGGCAAAGGGAGAGAATCTCAAGCAGATTCCGAGGCGGGTGCTCGATCCCAGGGCCCTGAGATCATGACCTGAGCTGAAACCAAGAGTTGGATGCTTAACCGACTGAGCCACTCAAGCATCCCTGGAGATATCCTTTTAAAAACACTTTTTTTTTTTTTTAAAGCAAGGAAACATTTATTTGATGTTCAACAGTTCCTGTTGTTTCACTGTAGTTTCTTTTACTTTTGTAAACTCAAAGTAAAATTCAAATTAATACTTTTTTTTATTCTTATGTTAATCCCCTACATTACATCATTAGTTTTAGATGTAGTGTTCCATGATTCGTTGTTTGTGCATAACACCCAGTGCTCCATGCAGAATGTGCCCTACTCAATACCCACCACCAGGCTAACCCATCCTCCCACCCCCCTCCCCTCTAGAACCCTCAGTTTGTTTTTCAGAGTCCATCGTCTCTCATGGTTTGTCTACCCCTCCCGATTTCCCCCGCTTCTTTCTTCCCCTCCTGATACCTTCTTCTTCTTCTTTTTTTTTTCTTAACATATATTGCATTATTTGTTTCAGAGGTACAGATCTGTGATTCAACAGTCTTGCACAATTCACAGCGCTTACCAGAGCACATACCCTCCCCAGTGTCTATCACCCAGTCACCCCATCCCTCCCACCCCACCCCCGACTCCAGCAACCCTCAGTTTGTTTCCTGTGATTAAGAATTCCTCATATCAGTGAGATCATATGATACATGTCTTTCTCTGTTTGACTTATTTCGCTCAGCATAATACCCTCCAGTTCCATCCACGTCGTTGCAAATGGCAAGATCTCATTCCTTTTGATGGCTGCATAATATTCCATTGTATATATATACCACCTCTTCTTTATCCATTCATCTGTTGATGGACATCTTGGCTCTTTCCACAGTTTGGCTATTGTGGACATTGCTGCTATAAACATTGGGGTGCACGTACCCTTTCGGATCCCTACTTTTGTATCTTTGGGGTAAATACCCAGTAGTGCCATTGCTAGATCATATGGTAGCTCTATTTTCAACTTTTTGAGGAACCTCCATACTGTTTTCCAGAGTGGCTGCACCAGCTTGCATTCCCACCAACAGTGTAGGAGGGTTCCCCTTTCTCTGCACCCCCACCAACATCTGTCGTTTCCTGACTTGTTAATTTTAGCCATTCTGACTGGTGTGAGGTGGTATCTCATTGAGGTTTTGATTTGGATTTCCCTGATGCCGAGAGATATTGAGCACTTTTTCATGTGTCTGTTGGCCATTTGGATGTCTTCTTTGGAAAAATGTCTGTTCATGTCTTCTGCCCATTTCTTGATTGGATTCTTTGTTCTTTGGGTGTTGAGTTTGATGAGTTCTTTATAGATTTTGGATACTAGCCCTTTATCTGATATGTCATTTGCAAATATCTTCTCCCATTCTGTCAGTTGTCTTTTGGTTTTGTTGACTGTTTCCTTTGCTGTGCAAAAGCTTTTTATCTTGATGAAGTCCCAATAGTTCATTTTTGCCCTTGCTTCCCTTGCCTTTGGCGATGTTTCTAGGAAGAAGTTGCTTTGGCTGAGGTCAAAGAGGTTGCTGCCTGTGTTCTCCTTTAGGATTTTGATGGACTCCTGTCTCACATTGAGGTCTTTCAACCATTTGGAGTCTATTTTTGTGTGTGGTGTAAGGAAATGGTCCAGTTTCATTCTTCTGCACGTGGCTATCCAATTTTCCCAACACCATTTGTTGAAGAGACTGTCTTTTTTCCATTGGACATTCTTTCCTGCTTTGTCGAAGATTAGTTGACCATAGAGTTGAGGGTCCATTTCTGGGCTCTCTATTCTGTTCCATTGATCTATGTGTCTGTTTTTGTGCCAGTACCATACTGTGTTGATGATGACAGCTTTGTAATAGAGCTGGAAGTCTGGAATTGTGATGCTGCCGGCTTTGCTTTTCTTTTTCAACATTCCTCTGGCTATGCGGGGTCTTTTCTGGTTCCATACAAATTTTAGGATTATTTGTTCCATTTCCTTGAAAAAAGTGGATGGTATTTTGATGGGGATTGCATTGAATGTGTAGATTGCTCTAGGTAGCATTGACATCTTCACAATATTTGTTCTTCCAATCCATGAGCATGGAACATTTTTCCATTTCTTTGTGTCTTCCTCAATTTCTTTCATGAGTATTTTATAGTTTTCTGAGTACAGATCCTTTGTCTCTTTGGTTAGATTTATTCCTAGGTATCTTATGGTTTTGGGTGCAATTGTAAATGGGATCGACTCCTTAATTTCTCTTTCTTCTGTCTTGTTGTTGGTGTATAGGAATGCCACTGACTTCTGTGCATTGATTTTATATCCTGCCACTTTACTGAATTCCTGTATGAGTTCTAGCAGTTTTGGAGTGGAGTCTTTGGGGTTTTCCACATAAAGTATCATATCATCTGCAAAGAGTGAGAGTTTGACTTCTTCTTTGCCGATTTGGATGCCTTTTATTTCTTTTTGTTGTCTGAGTGCTGTGGCTAGGACTTCCAATACTATGTTGAATAGCAGTGGTGATAGTGGACATCCCTGCCGCGTTCCTGGCCTTAGGGGGACAGCTCTCAGTTTTTCCCCATTGAGAATGATATTCGCTGTAGGTTTTCATAGATGGTTTTTATGATATTGAGGTATGTACCCTCTATCCCTATACTCTGAAGAGTTTTGATCAAGAAAGGATGCTGTACTTTGTCAAAAGCTTTTTATGCATCTATTGAGAGGATCATATGATTCTTGTTCTTTCTTTTGTTAATGTATTGTATCACATTGATTGATTTGCGGATGTTGAACCAACCTTGCAGCCCAGGGATAAATCCCACTTGGTCGTGGTGAATAATCCTTTTAATGTACTGTTGGATCCTATTGTCTAGTATTTTGGTGAGAATTTTTGCATCCATGTTCATCAGGGATATTGGTCTGTAATTCTCCTTTTTGATGGGGTCTTTGTCTGGTTTGGGAATCAAGGTAATGCTGGCCTCATAAAATGAGTTTGGAAGTTTTCCTTCCATTTCTATTTTTTGGAACAGTTTCAGAAGAATAGGTATTAATTCTTCTTGAAATGTTTGGTAGAATTCCCCTGGGAAGCCATCTGGCCCTGGGCTTTTGTGTTTTGGGAGATTTTTGATGACTGCTTCAATTTCCTTAGTGGTTATAGGTCTGTTCAGGTTTTCTATTTCTTCCTGGTTCAGTTTTGGCAGTTGATACATCTCTAGGAATGCATCCATTTCTTCCAGGTTATCTAATTTGCTGGCATAGAGTTGTTCATAATATGTTCTTGTAATTGTTTGTATTTCTTTGGTGTTGGTTGTGATCTCTCTTCTTTCATTCATGATTTTGTTGATTTGGGTCATTTCTCTTTTCTTTTTGATAAGTCTGGCCAGGGGTTTATCAATCTTGTTAATTCTTTCAAAGAACCAGCTCCTAGTTTTGTTGATCTGTTCTACTGTTCTTTTAGTTTCTATTTCATTGATTTCTGCTCTGATCTTTATGATTTCTCTTCTCCTGCTGGGTTTAGGCTTTATTTGCTGGTCTTTCTCCAGCTCCTTTAGGTGTAGGGTTAGGTTGTGTACTTGAGACCTTTCTTGTTTCTTGAGAAAGGCTTGTATTGCTATATACTTTCCTCTTAGGACTGCCTTTGCTGAATCCCAAAGATTTTGAATAGTTGTGTTTTCATTTTCATTGGTTTCCATGTATTTTTTTAATTCTTCTTTAATTTCCTGGTTGACCCATTCATTCTTCAGTAGGCTGCTCTTTAGCCTCCATGTATTTGAGTTCTTTCTGACTTTCCTCTTGTGATTGAGTTCTAGTTTCAAAGCATTGTGGTCTGAAAATAGGCAGGGAATGATCCCAATCTTTTGGTACCTGTTGAGACCTGATTTATGACCTAAGATGTGATCTATTCTGGAGAATGTTCCATGGGGACTAGAGAAGAATGTGTATTCCGTTGCTTTGGGATGGAATGTTCTGAATATGTCTGTGAAGTCCATTTGGTCCAGTGTGTCATTTAAAGTCTTTATTTCCTTGTTGATCTTTTGCTTAGACAATCTGTCCATTTCAGTGAGGGGGGTGTTAAAGTCCCCCACTATTATTGTATTGTAGTCGATGTGTTTCTTTGCTTTTGTTATTAATTGCCTTATATAATTGGCTGCTCCCATGTTAGGGGCATAGATATTTACAATTGTTAAATCTTCTTGTTGGATAGACCCTTTAAATAGGATATAATGTCCTTCCTCATCTCTTATTACAGTCTTTGGTTTAAAATCTAATTTGTCTGATATAAGGATTGCCACCCCAGCTTTCTTTTGGTATCCATTAGCATGGTAAATGATTTTCCACCCCCTCACTTTCAATCTGGGGGTGTCTTTGGTTCTCAAATGAGTCTCTTGCAGACAGCATATTGATGGGTCTTGTTTTTTAATCCAGTCTGATAGCCTGTGTCTTTTGATTGGGGCATTGAGCCCATTTACATTCAGGGTAACTATTGAAAGATAGGAATTTAGTGCCATTGTATTGCCTCTAAGGTGACTGTTACTGTATATTGTCTGTGTTCCTTTCTGGTCTATGTTGCTTTTAGGGTCTCTCTTTGCTTAGAGGACCCCTTTCAAGATTTCTTGTAGGGCTGGTTTTGTATTTGCAAATTCCTTTAGTTTCTGTTTGTCCTGGAAGCTTTTTATCTCTCCTTCAATTTTCAACGACAGCCTAGCTGGATAGAGTATTCTTGGCTGCATATTTTTCTCATTTAGTGCTCTGAATATATCCTGCCAGTCCTTTCTGGCCTGCCAGGTCTCTGTGGATAGGTCTGTTGCCAATCTAATGTTTCTATCATTGTAGGTTACATATCTCTTCTCCCGAGCTGCTTTCAGGATTTTCTCTTTGTCTATGAGACTCGTAAGTTTTACTATTAGATGTCAGGGTGTTGACCTATTTTTATTGATTTTGAGAGGGGTTCTCTGTGCCTCCTGGATTTTGATGCCTGTTTCCTTCCCCAAATTAGGGAAGTTCTCTGCTATAATTTGCTCCATTATACCTTCTGCCCCTCTCTCTCTTTCTTCTTCTTCTGGGATCCCAATTATTCTAATGTTGTTTCATCTTATGGTATCGCTTATCTCTTGAATTCTGCCCTCGTGATCCAGTAGTTGTTTATCTCTCTTTTTCTCAGCTTCTTTATTTTCCATCATTTGGTCTTCTATATTACTGATTCTCTCTTCTGCCTCATTTATCCTAGCAGTTAGCGCCCCCATTTTTGATTGCACCTCATTAATAGCCTTTTTGGTTTCTACTTGGTTAGATTTTAGTTCTTTTACTTCTCCAGAAAGGGTTTCTCTAATAAATCCATATTTTTTTCAAGCCTACCTAGTATCTTTAAAGTGATGATTCTGAACTCTAGATCTGACATCGTACTAATGTCCATATTGAGTAGGTCCCTGGCAGTCGGTACTACCTCTTGTTCTTTTTGTTGAGGTGATTTTTTCTGTCTTGTCATTTTGTGCAGAGGAGAATAGATTAATGAGAGAACAAAATGCTATCAGAGTAACCACGTCCCCAGAAAATATACTCTAAACAAATCAGAAAAGACCTGAAGCAGTGGAAAAAGAAATGGAAAGAGAGAAAAAAGAAAAAGAAAAAAAAGAAAAAGATAAAGATAAAAACAAACAAAACAAAACAACAACAACAACAAAAAAACAGAATGTGATCAAATATGATCAGGCTGGTATATAGATCAGTGCCACACACTAGATTTGGGGTGTATTTTGGTCTGTTAGAAGAAAGTGACTCCCAAAATTTTAAAGAAAGAAAAACTTATATATGTACAAAAATAAGGGTTGATATGATGAAGGGATGGAATATGACTGTAAAGATGGAAATTATAAAAAATTTTATAAAAGGAATTGATTAGAAGTTGTTTGAAAAAAGAAAGGATTTAAAAGAAGAAAAAAGAAAAAAAAAGGGAGAGAATGTGATCAGGCAGGGGAGTAGAAAAAACCATATACTAGAGATTTAGGGTATATTTTAATCTGTTAGAAGAAACTATCTCAAAAATTTAAAGAGAGAACAATTTGTATATATATGCCAAAAATATGGGTAACTACTATGAAGGGATAGAACATGACTCTAAAAATAAAAATGTTTTTTAAAAAAGGGATTGATAAGATGTTGGTTGAAAAAGGGAAAAAGAAAAATTCAAAAAGAAAAAAAAAGAAAAAAAGACAGTTAAAAAAAATTAACTTTAAAAGACTAAAGAATCATGGTAAAAAAGCCGTGAATTCTATGTGCAGTAGTCCCCTAGCGCTGGAGTTCTGCCGTTCTCATTGATCGGTAAACTTGGTCTTGGCCGGCTGTTCTCGCTGATCTTCTGGGGAGGGGCCTGTTGCCGTGGTTCCCAAATGTCTCTGCCGGAGGCGGAATTGCCCCGCCCTTGCCCCCTCCCGGCTAAATAATCTGCTGGGGTTTGCTCTCCGGGGCTTTTGTTCCCTGCGAGCTTTCCGTACAGCTTTGGAGGCGGAGAGTGAAAATGGCGGCCTCCCAATCTCTGCCCCGGAGGAGCCGAGAACTCGGGGCCCCGCTCCTCAGTGAGCCCCCAGAGAAAAGCCGTCAGTCACTCCCATCTCCCCGGTCTCTGGCCGCACTCCGTGCTCGCCCGGCCTGCGACCGCGCGTTTCTATCTCTGGCACCCGACCCCGGGTGGAGTCTCCAAGCCCAGCAGATCCCTGCGGTGCACTCCCGCGCGGCTCCTCCCGGGGGAGGAAGGTGAGTCTCCCCGGATCTGCCGCTTGTTGGGTCCCTGCTGGAGGAGCAGGGGCCCGGCTGTGCCGCAGATCACAGTTTATGGCGACCCCGAGCTGAGAGCCCGCGCCTGGGCTCCGCCTCTGCAGCCGGCTTCCCTGCTCCGATACCTGGGAGCTCTGCCGCACTCAGGCACCCCGGTCTTTCTGTGACCCCGAGGGTCCTGAGACCACACTGTCCCGGAGGGTTCCACCCCCCGCTTAGCCACCAGAGTGACGTCCCTCGGCGGAGCAGACTTCTAAAAGTTCCGACTTTGTGCTCGGTGGTTCTATCACTTGCCAGAAGCGGCCGACGGAGGCCCCTCCCCCGCCGTCTATCCTCCCCAATATCGCCGCGGATTCACTTCTCCGCACGTCCTACCTTCCAGAAAGTGGTCGCTTTTCCGATGAGAGAGTTGTTGCTCTTCTTTTCTTCGATCTCCTGTTGAGTTTGTAGGTGTTCAGAATGGTTTGATCCCTATCCAGCTGAATTCCTGAGAGGAGACGAAATCCAAGTCTCCTACTCCTCCGCCATCTTTTCCGCCCCCCACAAATTAATACTTTTTAATGAAATAATGCACACATAAGAATAACCACATTTTAATAAATGCAGTTTCCCTCTCTTTCTCTATTTATCTGTCTTTTTTTTTCTGTGTTTAGGCATTGAAAGACATGTGTGATCATTTTAACTTAATACGGACAGTTATTCCTTGCTGTGGGATTTTAATTTTTTTTTTTTTAATCTTTGGCTTCGTGTTTTCTATATTATTTACATTTTTATAATAGACATGTAGCATTTTGACCAAAATGAGTGATTTTTAAATTTAAAAACCAAAGAAAAGAGTGGAGGTCAAAATGATATATTAATAGTGGTCAACTCTAGGTGGGTGGAAATTGGGTGATTGTTACATTTTTGCTTTGTACTTTTCTGGATTTTTTTTAGTTTTCAAAACATTTGTAGAGAGGAAAATAAAAAGAAGGATAAATCAAGAATATCTGCTTCATGTCAAATGAATAGCAGTCATGCTGGCCTCATTTATGGGCTGCCTAAGAAATTTAGGGACAGGTTGATAGAAGGACTGGCTGGCCAGAATGGGTTGTAGGATCTTTCATAATAAGCTGCAGGACGACAAGCTGGTGTGACACATGGCCACTCTTGGGTGGTCTAGGAAGAAAAGTGACAGGGTCTGGGTGCTGGGAGTCTCTTTTGAGGGACTAGGAGAATTGCAGAAATTTCAAGAGAACAGTCAGACCTATTCATCATTGCATAGACTTAAATATGCCATGACTCAATTTTCCCCTCGAAGCATAACACCTAGTAAAGTCTGGGAACACTTATAGGTGTTAATTTTTTCATTGACTTTGTAATGGAATTTTATTTTACTTATTAAGCATCTGACACAGAGAGAAATACATCAGTGAAAGCCAGTGAAACAATAAAAGTTTTATAGCAAAAATAAGAGCAGATTTTTTTATATTATTAGGAAGACGATATGATATATAAACAATAGGTAAGACATGAAAGTAGTATGGCAAAGAAGTAGCTGCATAATGTCCTAACCAGGCTGGTCTGATCCTTTACTTGATGCTCTAGACCGGCAGGCATGGCAAAGGCGAAAGAGCATGAAGTTTAATGTCAAATCCCCACTCCTCCACCTACAATTTTCTTCTCCGGGAAGTGGAGAGACTAAGGCCAAAGTTGGGTTTGATTCAGATGACGTGTGTGTAAAGCACGATGAATGGTTTAGTGGAGGTAATTACCACTGGAGCATGTTGATGAGCAGGGCAAACCTCTTCCTCTTCTCTGGAGTGACCATCGGCTAGCTGTTCCTTGAAAGGTGCTGCTTTTAGTTCCAACTTGACTGTTACCAACCTGTACAGAAAGTCCCCCACAAAATTAAGCATGAATTAAGCTTTACTAAGAGGAGGGGTGGATGTTGTAGTTGATGGCTTGGAAACCGTAAGAGAAGAGCATGCGTGTGAGGCCCGCATGTTAATCTCGTGTGCAGAGAGCTGGAGGGACCACAGAGAGGAGCTGGTCCAGCATCCTCACTTTCTGGGTAAAGACACTGAAATCCAGAGGGGTGAAGGCTGGCTTAGGCTCATACCTCCACTTTGGCTATCAGGGGAGTTTGAATGGAGGGACTAGCTTATGGAGAAGCACAGAAGGTCAGAAACTAGATTGGGGAAAAAGAGTTGACTCTGAATGACCTCATAGTGACCTCATTTAGTTCTTGAGTTGAATTCCACAGGCTTCCCTAACTCTTTGAGTATACTCTATTGTTTCATTATCTTTGAGTTATTGATTTATTATATGTGTTCTCTTATAAGGTCAAATTGTTCTATAACATAAAGCAACTGACCCGCCCCTGCCCCCCCACCCCCACCGGCAGAGCCCATAGGCCATTCATCGGGATGCTATGATTCCAGCAGTGTGTGTGTCCTTGGGCTGAGAGGGTCCCTCCTTGTTTCCAGGGAAGCCTTACCGTCTTTTCTCCTCTCCTTGGTTCATCTGAGGATGAGCACACTGTCTAATTCTAGAAGCCTCATTGGTCAATAGCTGTTACCTGTGATGTGTTCACAGAAGATACCTGAACATTCTTGGACTGCAAAGAAGACCGTGTTGAGGGATAAAGTCAGAGCTGGACCCAGGAGGGCTCCTGGATCCAGAAGCGAGGGGCCACGGGCCAGGCACTGGTGGGCAGTGAAGGAGCTGGGGGGCAGCGCAGTCAGGAATGAAGGTAGGTCACTGTTCAGTTGTTGTGGTCTAACCTGGAGGGGTTTCCTTCCAGACCCTGAGAAGGAGCCCCTCAATGATGAAGTAGTGCAGAGAAGACACAGGTCCATGGAAACTTGGGAACAGGTGGGGCTTACAGTTATTGCCTCTTCTTCTGAGACATAGGTCTTTAGCCTGAAGTCAGCAGATTTGGCCGACCTTATTCCTCGGGTGGGGATTGAAAGTCTGTATCTTGGGAGTATTTGCTTCTTTCAAGATGAGCCCCGGGACAGGGCGTGGACAGGGCTGGGCTGAGATTTGTGCTTTGCCGCATTTTTCTGTTCAGCCCCTTACCCGCCTCCTCTCTGCTCACTCTTCTTTTCTCCAGGGTCTTTCTATTTGCAAAAT
Source organism: Mirounga leonina (assembly GCF_011800145.1). Classification (NCBI taxonomy): domain Eukaryota; kingdom Metazoa; phylum Chordata; class Mammalia; order Carnivora; family Phocidae; genus Mirounga; species Mirounga leonina. The sequence continues at coordinate 20,738,913 of NW_023270825.1, read as the reverse complement.
TGAGAAAGCACACATTTAGCAACTCCAGGAGAACAGAACAAAGATACTTTATGAAAAAGAGACATGATCTCATAGAAGTGGGATGTTTATTTACCGCAGCCCTGGAGAAGTTCAATCTAAGGGCACCATTTTAATGCCGATGAGACAAACACCTGTGGGGAACCTGGATGCTTAAAATAAATTAGGGCTCAAGATTGGTCATTGCCTTGGGGCTCTAAAGTCTGAAGGAACTAGCACAGATTTAAAGACAAACTCTCAAAATTACTTTTTCCTCACCATTGACTTTAATTTTTAAATTTTTGCTGTTTTTTTTTTTTTTTTTCTGTACTTTTTATATTTGGATAGAGGGAGGAGAATGTTCTTGGGGAGTCAGGAGAATTGGGTTAAAACTAGTAGCTACGGACGTCGGGTGTTAGTGAATCTCAGAGAGAGTCACAGTGGAAGAAGGTGGGTGTGGACTTGGGGACCTTGCTTATCTTCAGGACCATTTTCCCCAGAATCTACCTGTCTCTTACCTTATTCCTGTTTTGTCCTCCTGCTATGGCTGTGGTAAGTCCACTAGCCTCTCTGTCTTTTACATGTTGAGCTAATGATTCCTATAAACAAGGTCACCTCCTAGCTCTTGAGGAAACAGTCTGTTGTTAGGCTCAACACACAGTCGGTGCTCAGATATTCATTAAAGTAATAAGTAAATAAATTGTAGGTTTAACACAGAGAAACTGAGGCTCAGAAACCTACTCATTCACTGTCCAAAGTTACCCCCTAGCAAGTAGCAGAACTTAAAGTCTGGCTAAAGTCAGGGAAAATACACATAAAAATAGTGAACAAGTGGATGCAGGATATTGTCCATGTCACATGATTAGTACTCACAGGGTGGGCAATGTGGCCTGAAGCCATCAGTAAGACTTCCTGGAAAAGATGGGGCTTGGGTTGAAAACAAAACAGTGGGAAAGTGGGAAGGAGAGGAGCAGGGTGTCTCAAGCAGGAGGTAAGCTTTGAGGCAAGGCCAAGGAGCAGTAAGGTTTGTGGATTATTTAGGGAACACCTGGGAGATCAGTTTGGCTGAAGAAGTCTGAGTAGAGGTGCTGTGGCAGATGAGGCTGGAGAAGACAGCAAATGCCAGGCTGGGAAGCACTGGCCATCTTTGTCATTTGCATCTTCCTGGTTTTTGATTCCCTGGATGAAGCAGACCCTTGGGTGCATGCACTGCTCATATGCCCCCTTCAGGACTAAGCATGCATTTCCCTAGCTGCCAGGAATGTTGCCAGCTGTGTGCCCATAGTTGAGTCCCTCCCCGAAAAGGAACTGCCTCATTCAATGTTGAGCTCCCTCTATTCATGACTAGTTGATGTGGGGGTACAAAGGCCCAGTCCCCTTACTCCAAGGTGGGCAAGATTTATTTATTTATTTGCGAGAGAGCGAGAGGGAGCAAGGGGAGGGCAGAGAGAGAGGGAGAGAGAGAGAATCTCAAGCAGACTCCCCACTGAGTGCAGAGCCTGGCACCAGGCTTGATCTCACGACCTTGAGATCATGACCTGAGCTAAAATGAAGAGCCAGATGCTCAACCGACTGAGACACACAGGTGGCCCCAAGGTGGGCATACTCTGAAGAGCCAGCTCAGCTTCAGAGCTCCTGTGTGATGGGCCTCGGTCTCTGTCCCCATTCAACGTCTCCCTCTGATCAGTTCTGTGCCTCACCCCTTGCAGGCACAGTTCAGCAGAGCACTACCCGTATGCTTTCTGCATGGAAATCTACTGTCTCAGGGTGTTCCCTAGGAGACCTGGCTTAAGCCCATTGAGACACAAGTCTTTCTAGGAAGCAGCCTCTACAAAAACTGATTGCACAAGAAAAGCCCCATTGCCGGTGGCAGGTGGAGTCACGCTAGCCCTGGGCCTGCTGGAATTGTGTAATCATTAGAACTCTGCCAGCGGTGAGCTGGGATGGGACAGGAGTGAGGGAGAACACTGGTGGTTCAACAACTCAGGCACAGGGAAGTTCTGGGGGAAGTGGTAATGATAAGGACTTCTAATTGAATAGCTCTTGCTGGGGGGAGCTATTGATGCCCTGGTGAAGGACTGAGGATGATCGATGACCAGTTGAAGTCACTGACCAGTGAAAGCTAGAGGTTCTCCTTGGTAGATATAAGTACTCTTTACTCTTGCAGCTGAAGGGCAGAAAAAACTAAAGAGAAGGCTCAGTATTTAATGATAAGAACTGTGGATCTCCCGAGAAGGTTGAATTCACAGCCCAGCAGGTTTACCTCACCAGGTCATGACCCTGATTGGGAGGAAAGAGGATTCTGACATTTGGGATGGGGACGTCTGAGCTGATGCACTCAGAATTTTTTTTAATCCTCAGAAACCTCTGAACCATCTGGGTCTGCAGAAGTGGCTGACTCTGTCCCGCAATAATCTGAGGCTTCAGGGGTTGAAATCTGGGACTAGGAAGTCTATAATAAGACTAGAAATGAGGGGAAGGGTGTGGGAGATGATGGGAAGAAATGAAGTTTGTGTTCCAGGAGTCTAATGCTCCAATGGCTACTGGAGTAGGAGGCGATGTAACACATTGATGAATAAGGTATTATAATAGAAATAAATACATTTTGTTTATGTGCAGACTAAGTGTAGTAAATCTCACATGTCCTCAAGATAGAATATATTTTTCTCTTTCTTATTTTCCAATTTCCATTTTCAGTTTTATGTCATGAAATAATAATAATAACAATTCTTGCAACAGTGAATACACTAATAAATAACATTGTGTATTAGTGCATGGAATGAAGAATGTAGATTATAAATAATAATAGTTTATGATACTGTCTCTACTCACCCTTTCTATTCTCTCAGCAAGGTGCTTGGGGATCTTGAGAATCTACCAAATACCCCTGCACACACATCTATCTGGAGAAGATACCATTATATATGTATTTCACAAGTAAGAAATCCTCCAAATGACAGTTCATAAAGAAAATGGTAATCCTAGAATAAAAAATCATTAGAGATGCTGGGCATTTATTAAATTTATGTACTACTGAAACTTGGTTTTATGAATCTGAACCTTAATTTAGACATTTTTGGAATACAAATAGATAAAAAGTAAAACATTATTGACTTCGGGTAGAAAAATACATTCACGTGGCATTTTTTTCTGGTAAAGCTATGTATATCTTTTCAATTTCAGTGGTTTCCAGGTGTTTGGATTTTTGGTCCGATACGTTAAAAAAAAAACCATCTTGAGGACCAATATGGGCTGTCATCTATTTTGTGAATTAAGTTTATTTGAAAAAAAAAATCATGTCCTTTAAATACCATTATTCCATAAAAAGAATGAATATTTAACAGTCAAAAGGTAGGAAAAATATAATCTCACAGTAAAGACCTTTATTTATTTATTTATTTTTTAATGATTTTATTTATTTGACAGAGAGAGAGACAGCGAGAGAGGGAACACAAGCAGGGGGAGTGGGAGAGGGAGAAGCAGGCTTCCCGCCGAGCAGAGAGCCCAATGTGGGGCTGGATCCCAGGACCCGGGGATCATGACCTGAGCAGAAGGCAGACGCTTAACGACTGAACCACCCAGGCGCCCAAAGGCCTTTATTTTTTTAAAGATTTATTTATTTATTTTAGAGAGAGAGAGAGAATAAGTGAGTGGGGGGAGGGGCAGAAAGAGAGGGAGAGAGAATCCCAAGCAGACTCCCTGCTTAGCAGGGAACATGACACGGGGCTGGATCCCAGGACCCTGAGATCATTACCTGAGCCGAAATCAAGAGTCGGACCCTTAACTGACAGCCACCCAGGTGCCCCAGCCTCAGAGTTTCTGAATCAGTGGGTGAGGGGCAAGAATCTGTATTTCCACCAAGTTGTCAGGTAATGTTCCTGCTGCTGGTCTGGAGCTTGCACTTTGAGAAGCAATGTTCTAGGTTATCAAAACGTATTTTCTGTCTTCAAGGAATGTGATACTAATTTGGCAGTCTTCTTTCCTCGTATTCCTCAAAAGAGTAGATTCAGGCTGCAATCTCTATTTCATAGAATAGAAAATGCAAATATCTTGCCCAAGTGTTCCATGGCCTCGATGCCTTTATCATCTTGTCCTTTGAGTGAATGAAGGCTGACACATCTTTCTAGAGCCTGTTTAAGTAATCATCTCCTCTTGCCTTAACTCCCCAGGTAGACTCTATGTCCATTCCTCTCCCCTCTTCTCTCATTTCTCTGTCTCTCTTTTTCTTTCTTCCTCCTTCACTCCCTCCTTCCCCTTTGCCCTTTCCTTTCTTTCTTTTCTGGATATCCCCAACAGATTCTGGCCTTGTGGAAAACAAGTGCCTTAGCTCATTTGTCTTTGAATCCTAGAATCTAGCAGCATGCAGGCTGCTGCTTTTGTACATTTGTTTGGCATATCATGGCAACAACCAAACCAAGTGATCAGGAATCATCTAATGGATTTGCTCTTTATAGATGGTCTGGATTATTCCGCTGAATACTGTGTTTCCTCCCCCTCACCTCCTGCCCCCTATAATCTGTGGCACAGTGTTATTTTCCTAAGATCATGCGGACACCTGTTTAAGTGTCTGTGGGGTACAATGTATCAGCCAATAAGTCGAATATTGGAGCAAAGATATAGAAATCCCCAGGCCCCATATTTGTCAATTGCTAGCCTAATCGGCATTCCTAGACTAGAATCCTCTTCAGTAGATCCCTGGCAAAAGTTTGTGTACTATTCCTATTAGCTTTGGGGGACATCAGAGTGTGATGCTTTAGATATCCAAATTCCAAAACTCTTCAAGGGTCCTTTTGAATATCAAAAATATATAACTATGTTTTGGGTATATTTCCAAATTCCAGAGGTAGGAATGGAAAACTGGAACAGTCTGGAGTATCTTTTTCCAGGGGCACAATGACTCTTCTTTCCATTTCCTATACACTGTATTTCTTTTGAAATCAGGAAAAGATATAATGGGGTAGCAAATATATTGGCAGGTATGAATGCATGCCAAATGCAACATCTTTTATTTCATGGATTTGTTTTTGCCATTCTGGCCTAATTTTTAAGACAAAAGACTCTTGATTGTGTGACCCATTATATAAGAAAAAGCTGAGTGACTGGGAAAAATAAGTTTACAACTTGCATTTATCACTGTTCCCAGATCCATAGAGACAGAGATGAGGGAGCAAAGCCCATTTGGGCGGTAGATAGATATTTAGAAAGATATTCAGGTAATAGAATGAGATAGAATAGATAAAGGGACTTGGGGTCCCAGAATATATAAGACATTTCCTCCAGCTAATGTAAAAATAACATTTCTCTATATATCGTATATTAACTAAGTGAAATAAAGAGAGACCATTTTAAAATTAATTTTTGTCAAAGATGCCGTTTTCCATAATACTTCGTAAACGAGAGTTACTCATTACTTCTTAGACGTGTTTAGATTGCTTGAACTCTTTCACTTAGGAAATGTAGAGTGTCCTGCCCTCAAACACACCTAGGAAGTTAATGAACATTTGTTCCAAGTGCTTTGTTACGTTTCATTCAAAGGTGTTTACGAAGTGCCACATACTATTAGAAGCAGCAATCTTTATTTTGTTTGCAGACAATTCAATTATGGAAAATACCCAGAAAGAAGTTGTGAAAAGAATATCATTAGACAACCAACTAGCTTTCCTCTCTTATGTATGCTTGGAAGAGGGATCAGCTTGCTGGTAATTGACAGAATTGGGTTGTTCCTGGAACAAGCATTTATTGAGATTGTAGGAGGTAAGAATACCTAGGAGGTTCAGGGGAAGGATGGGGGTGGAGCAGATTTATCTCTGGCCTTCCTTGGTAGGGAAACACTCTGCTATGTTTAAGGCAAAAGCAACTCTGCCAAATAGTATCCTGTTACCTTTTTTATTTTTCTGGCCTGAAGTGAATTTGCTTCTCCTTGGGTTTTATAGCATTTTCTCTCTGCCATTTTCTTGTCACTTAATGAGACATGGCTTCATGTCAGCATAGGAGGAAGAGAGACAAAAACTTGGGCCATGTTGGCTAGTAGCCATCAGGGTGGCTATGTGTTAAAAGTTTCACGTATCGGTACTGCCTCCCTTCAGTGACCTTCAAATGTAACCAGCGATTGGACAGGCAGCCCTCGGCAGGTCTGGCCAGCTTCACTCTCTCTTCCACCTCTCCTGTGAGTGCTCAGTGTGTGCCTACCCTGGACAATGCTTCTAGCCAGAGGGTGGGGTGGTCCCAAGATTTGAGTATGGGCTTAGGAAGATGGCAAAGGCCCATTTGGCCTTCTGGTAGAATGCATGCACCTACCCGGGTTATCAACCAAACCTTCACAGGAGTTTAGAGCATCATTCCAGATCATTAAAAATAGCAGAGTTCTTTAATTCCTACTTGTCATTGTCCCTTGTATGAGGGACTTCACGGTGTGGAAGGGAGGCTGGCTAAGGCAAGATTTGGGCATTTTTAGGTATCTCTCTGTCAATAGCATCTCAAACCTCATCAAAATCCTCAAAGTAATGTTTTTGGCTTTTCATTGTACATAAGCCTTTTATTCATTTAACAAGCTCTTGTGCCTCTAATAGGTTTCTCTGTACTAGATTCAGCTAGATTGTCAATTCCCAGGAGGTCAAGTGGCTACATTTTTAATTTCTTTGTAGCCCTTACCTTTTCTCCCTTCTTTTAGAATCTAGCAAACTGCTCTCTGCACTTTGCAGGCACTCAATAACTATTTCTAATTCAGTGAAACACTGAATGATGTCCCAGCTTCCTGAGAAGATCTGACACTAGACGAAACATATTAGGTAGAAGAAAGGAAAATGTGGCCATGAGCGAGTACCATATGCGCGTGTGACTTTGCTGGATACATTATCCAACAGCGCTAGGGAACCCAGGGGCTAGTTCTAGGGCTTTGCACAGAGACTTTCAGGGTCTTCCATGGAGATAATTCACGAGGGAGGGCAATCTGAGGCCACACAAAGTACTTGTTCCTGGAAGGCCAGTCCACATGAATGCCTGTTTTGACGGCCGTACACACGATCAAAGATAGAGGACGAGGGACTTCCGGGACTGCCGAAAGGCTGTAGTGGGAAGGCTCAAGGGACAGTTGCATGTGGAGCTTGCCAAGAAGAAATAAAGGGAAGAAAGAAAGGGCAGGTGGTTTGGAACAAGGTTCCTGTTTTCTGATGCTCATTGTGAATCGATGAAAGCCGCCGTTGGCCATACAGGTTCTTACTCTCTTCAGGGTCTGGGTCAAGAGAGGCCCAGGATATGTCTAAGGCTGCTAGTGTATCAAAGACTGAAGAAATTCCAGAAGAGTATGTAAAAATGTAGGGTTTTAAAAACCTTAATATGTATATGTATATTTAGGTGTGTCTGTGTAAACACACAGATTTTATTTGAACACAGTGTAAAAATCTAAACATGACACTGTTACAAATGTGGGCCAAATATTCCTCGTGCTCTCTCTGTAGTAGCCCCCATCCTCATATTACAGATAGAGAAACTGAGGCTCAGAAAGAATGAGTGATTTGAAGGTCACACTAGTAGATGGTGGAGACAGGATTGAGATCTGGATCTATTGGATGCTAAAGCTATTTTTTTTTTTAATTGAACCATTACTTTTTTTTTTTTTTTAAAGGTTTTATTTGTTTATTTGAGATGGAGAGCGAGCATAAGCGGGGGGGAGTGGCAGAGGGAGGGGAGAAGCAGGCTCCTCCCTAGCAGGGAGCCCTACATGGGGCTCCATCCCAGGACCCTGAGATCATGACCTGAGTGGAAGGCAGATGCCCAACCTACTGAGCCACCAGGCACCCCTGAGCCATTACTGTTAACGCAGGCATAGGGATCAGACAGCGAGGGCTGTGTTGCAGGTCAGGGCATTCAGAATACCCATTCCCTATAGCTGTACCTACTCTTTGCTGCTTGTTTACAGAGTGCAGGGAATGGTGGCTGTCTCCAGCCAACACTGCTATCTTGCTGATTGTGCCCCTTTTTGCAGATCGGATGAGAAACGTGTTTAATAATCTTGTGGAGTTTGATTCTGTCTAAAAGAAACTGCCACTGCCCCAAAGCAAAACAAAATGGTTTAAATGGCCACGTTAATGTCTTTAATGACTTGATAATTAAGACAGCACTACATAAGCACAGTTTAAATGTAAGCAAATTACTTGGAAAGGAAAAAAAATATGCAAACCCTTTCAAATGATACACTATTTAATTAGAGCAGAATCTTTTTTTTTGGTCATTTTTTTTAAGGCCACTGACAATGGAGTCCTAAATGAACTGATGAAAAACAATAGTAATTAAAGACATCTTCTCTGATAATAGCCCAAGAAAAAAAACCTCGGTATGAGTTGTAAAGTCAAAGGATACTTGGCATGGGTCCTGTAAAGAGGGGCTGTGAAAATGTTTGCGCTGTTCTTTTAGTTTGGGCCCCCTGAAGCAGAGGTGAAGAAAGCACTGGGGCAGGGAGTTTATTTGCGAGGTGACCCCAGGAAGCACGAGTAAGATAGGAAAGGGTTCAGAGTCAATAAAAATCTGTGTTAATGAGAAAGCTATTGCTGTGGGCAACTAGGGCTCAGCCCCGCTGGGGACCCTCTGAGAGACTGTGTAGAACACACTTTAAAACTGAAAATGAAAGCACCAATTAAAAAAGATATGCACCCCTGGGCGCCTGGGTGGCTCAGTTGGTTAAGCGACTGCCTTCGGCTCAGGTCATGATCCTGGAGTCCCTGGATCAAGTCCCGCATTGGGCTCCCTGCTCGGCAGGGAGCCTGCTTCTCCCTCTGACCCTCCCCCCTCTCATGTGCTCTCTCTCTCTCATTCTCTCTGTCTCAAATAAATAAATAAAATCTTAAAAAAAAATAAATAAAAAAAATAAAAAAGATATGCACCCCTATGTTTATTGCAGCATTATTTACAGTAGCCAAGATATGGAAGCAACCTAAGTGTCCATTGATAGATGAAGGGATAAAGAAGATGTGGGATCTATCTATCTATCATCTATCTATCTATCTATCTATCTATCTATCTATCTATCTATCTATCTATCATCTATCTATCTATCATCTATCTATCATCTATCTATCTATCTATCATCTATCTATCTATCTACACAATAGAATATCATTCAGCTATAAAAAAGAATGAAATCTTGCCATTTGTGACAACATGTATGGACCTAGAAGGTATTATGCTGAGTGAAATTAGACAGAGAAAGACAAATACTATATGAGTTCACTTACATGTGGAATCTAAAAACAAAATAAACAAAAAAACCAAACAGACCCTTAAATACAGAGAATAAACTGGTGGTTGCCAAAGGGCAGGTGAAGAAGATTAAGAGCACAAACTTCCAGTTATAAATTAAGTATGTCATGAGATAAGAAGTACAGCATAGGGAATATAATCAATAATATTGCAATGATGTTGTATGGTGACAGTCAGTGACCACACTTACCGTGGTGAGCATCGAGTAATGTGTAAAAGTCTCAAACCCCTATGTTGTACACCTGAAACTAATATAACATTGTATGTCAACTATACTTCAATAATAAATTTTAAAAAAATTGTCCTGCCAAGGGACTGCTAAGATGGGGCATTTATTTACCATCCCCTATTAATTGAAGGTTGCTCCTGGGAGCATTAAATCCTGGGTTGCCCTGAGCAAGCTCCTAGGGTGCTAGAAAAGGCCTTCAGGCAGAGAAGTGGAGAGATATTTCCCTGAGGAGGGAATGGGGAAGCTAGTGGCATGGATGTAACTGTCCTTGGAGGCTGCTGGGGAACTCAGAAATGGGCCACTGGGACAGGGTGTGGGGTACCACACCACCTGTTACAGATAGGCTTGTGTAAGGTATCATCCTTCTAGACCAGCTCAGTAAAAGAGAATTATGTCAGCCACAGATATGAGCCACGGAGGTAATTTTACTTTTTCTAGTAGCTACCTTAAAAAAAAAAACAAAAACAGGTGAATTTAACTTTAATAATATGTTTTATTTAATTCCTTATGTCCAATATATTATCATTTCAACATGTATTCAATATAAAAAATTACTAAGGAGATATATTCTTTATTCTTACTAAGTCTTTGAAGTCTAGTGTGCATTTAATACTTATAGTACACGTCCATTTGGACCAGCCACATTTCAAGTGCTCAGTAGCCACATGGGGCTCACGGCTACTATATACCTGGGCATGCAGTTTTAGATGAATACAAGAAGGACACTCATTTGGAAATGGCATAAGGCAAAAATCTGCGATTTCCTTCAAAATAACACTTAAGTCATAATCTTCGCAAATATTTTAGGGTCATCTTTTCTTATTTTGTGAACATGATTAAATGATATCCCTTTATGACTCACGGATTTTTTCCAGGAACTTTCTCTGTCCTTTTGATTTCAGATTCCCTTCTTCTGCTTTATACGGCAAAGACTGTCACAGTCTTTTCCACATAAATTTCTCTTAAGAACACTGATGAGAGAAGGCCTCCAGGCCTTTCCCATCCTCATTGCTTATGGGGCCCATAAGCAAGGTTTACCATGGAGGTGTGGGGAAGCAATGGAGAAGCAGGAGCACCATTTGGCTTGGCGTCTCCAAAGTTGGTACTGGCAGATGAGGCTCTACTGTACTTACTGCATTAAAAAAAAAGTCCGTTTGTTAGATATGCACAATGTAAACATTGAAACTATACTGCATTTCTTGAAATTGCCTCTTTTTTTTTTTTTTTTGGTATGTATTCCTTTAAAAAACATCTAGGAACCCTAAAAACTGGTCTAGGCTTCTCTGTATTGGTGAGAGGAGTAAGAGATTGTCTTTCATTGACTAATCTTTCATTTCCAACCTCTTTCTCTTTTCTGTCTCTATTAGGTCTTTAAAACAACAACAATAAACAAAAAAAAATTGATTTTCCAATCTTCCTTGAAGTCAGCAGTGATAGTGTTGGCCAATGAGATATAAGCCAAAATCTGCTGTCTCTTCTCCTTCTTCCTTATTCCTCTCTGGAACTCAACCATGATGGCTGGGAACGTGGCAGCCATCAGGAACCAGGAGGCAATTGGCATGATGATGAAGACCAACATGCTGAGGATGGCAGAGAAGAAGATAGAGGACTTGGGATCTGGTAGCAATTTTGGGCTTTTTTTTTGCCAGCCCTGGAAGTATTTACAGACTCTTGTTATGTGAGACAAATACCTTATATGTTTAAGCTGGTATTAATTAGATTTTCTTATCCTTGATATCTGATATAGAGTTTCTGCCAAAACCACCACTGAAACAAACTCAATATGCATTTGCTTTCTTGCTGCCCCCTACCAGTGGCTCATTAAGCAGTCATCCCAAAACACAATTAAAACAACTGAATACACAAAATGCTGCAAGTCTGAAGTGATCAGTTCTCCAGAGGCCTAATTAGATATCTTTGAAAAGGTGTAGGTGGATCAAAACATTCACCTTTGTGATCCAGCCCCAAAGGCCCTTATTTAAAATGACTGTAATTTTTTATGTGAATCACCATTCTCTTCATTTAAAGGCAGGGGGGAATCACTTATGATTACTCATCTTTGGGTCTCCAGATCTTACCTTGAGCCTGGCATTTGAAGACAACCAGCAAATGTTTATCATATTGATAAATTGTGATAACACCATGCAAGTAAAAATAACTTCCTATTTAGGGTTTGTTCATTTTTGTCCCTTTATGAGAAAGACTCCTCATACTGTTATCATGCTGCCCCAGTCCATGACAATACTGACCTGGGCTGTTGTTACTCTAATGATGCCTTCTGAAGTTGCCTGAGACCTTCCCATAGTGGGAGGGACAAGAGGAATAGGCAACTCAAATTAGGGAGTTGTTTATCTAGAAGACTTTCCCTCCTTCAGTAACTGGCCACCACTTCTAATAACCGTAAGTGAGGAGTTGTTAATTTCCATGTTATCTCTTCTTTCTTAGACAAGTAACTCCAAATGAGTACTTTGAAGACTTATGTGGAAGTTTTGTCCCCTCTCCATGTGGATGAACCTCAGGGCTCTGCTGTAGGAGGATGAAAGCCTCTGAATTCAGATTTGGCATCCCAAACAGGGAATCAAAATCCAGCCTTAACACTTTCTGACTAAAACCACCTTCTATATGTGGTTGTTAAAATAAAGCTTTTCTATTGGCCCACCCAAATTCTCTGTGGTCTCTCTGAGGGTAAAACCCTACAGGCTTCTGCCTTCACCTTTTACCTATCAGGCTTTCAGCTGATGGTTGAGCTTGCACATCTTAAGGTTGGACCAGATATTCTAATTATCTGACCTTGGCTAAGTTACCTAACTTCTCTGAATATCAGTTGGTAGAGTATGAGACTCTTGATCTCAGGATTATAAATTCGAGCCCCATGCTGGGTGTTGAGATTACTTAAAAAAATAAAATCTTAAAAAAAAAAGGGAATTATAGTAGTCTGGATCTCATTGGGTTGTTGTGAGGTTCTATGAGATAATACATGTATAATGCTTAACACAGTACCTTACGTAGATGAAGCCCTCAATAAATGTTACTTGTTATTCATGAAATTAACATTATTAAATTGTCAAAATGAATAATTAATATTTACTAATAAAATCATATTTACAACCGTCTGACAGGAATTTATTTTAGATTAAGGTGGATAGCGCTGATTTGTCTTCAAGAGGACATGGCCTTCATGTTCTTTTTTAAAGAAATAATTGTAGTGACTTATAGAGTCTCTTTGGTTCTCTTGTTGGATTTACTGGGTAGCCTGCTTGGAAACCATGTCTAAGAACGAGAGCATTAACTTGAATAAAGGATTAAGAGCCTTCTCTCCAAGTTATCCTAGAAAGTAATGGGATGTAAATAATTCAAATTCAACCCGCCTTCCCCCCCATCTATGCACCTGGATGAGACAACATTTAATGTCAGCATGAGAACATCTTTCTTTTCAAGAATTCTTTGATCTTGTCTTTATAGCTATGGTGAAATAGAATTGGGATTCCTAATATCCAAGGAAACCCCATTTGTATCTAGTTCTGACCCAGCTTGGGCCTGAACAGTAGGTGATGGCTTGGCAGTCGTGGAAGAATGAAGTTGTTGAACATTTTGAGGCTTGAGAAAACTTAGCCTTTAATTCAATCAAGGCCTTGGGAGAAGGAGGAGGAGGGGTTCTTTATTTTGTTCCGACTAGTTTACCCTGAGTGTGCAGCTGGTTAGAGTTTCTGAGAAGCTGTTAGTTCCAATTAATTTGGTATACGCTCTTGTATGCGGGCTTGATGAATTAAGAGGCAGCAATGAATTTATCTGTGCACCAGCCATAAAATTTCCATTACTTTTCTTAATGAATTTTACATTTGACTCTGAAAGCTTTTTAAAAAGTTGCTTATTTGTTTTCCAGGGCCTTCCCCTCCTCCTTCTCTATAATTTGTGTCAAAAGAAGGACTTCCTTAGAGAGAGATTGGGGCATTTCTAGAAGACGTTTTGCTTTCAGGGCTAGGGAGACTTTGACCTTCCCACTGTCGGGACTCTTCAGAGGCTGTGTGTCATCACACACTTCTTGGGCTCCAAAGGAGCATAAGATAGGAAGTTCCAGGTGAAGAGGATGGGTGTGGGTTGTGACAAAGTTCAGTTATCACTGCAGAGGGAAAAGACAATGAAAAGGAAAAGGTTTGGGGAAAGAAATGAGATATTCTGCTGCAATAATGTCAGATCTGAGTTGCCATTCCTGAGCTCTGTGCTTCCTTCCTTTCATCAGAGAAGTGTAGCAAGACTGCAATCACCAAGTGCAGGGAGTCTGAATCTTGGCTAAAGCCTGGTCCTATGATTCTCAAAACCTGGAGGGGAGTGACAAAAGCTGACAAACCTGCATTTCAAAGCTCTAAGCAATTTTCTGTCTTGCATGAAATAAGGACTGGAGTATACTTTTGCAAGCATCCTGTTTCTTTGTTCTGGAAAGAACCTTAAATATACAATTTTATTAGGTAAATGTAATGCACCCCATAATCAGAAGATGTGTTTGAGAGGCTGTGACTCTAAGGAACCAGACTGTGAATGTTTATATTGTTGACTTCTTGCATTTCTCAAGATTCTATTTCTTTTAGATAAATGCTTTTTTTAATTTATTTTTTTTCCCCTGTGTATCGACTTAGAGGGGCTATGGCTAAAGAGTGTTATTTGTTTTTGTGTTGGTATGAAGACTGGAGCAGTGTGGAAGGACAGCAAGAGTGATCTTCACCTTGTATTGGAGCGAGGCTGCAAGAAAAGAGCAGGACCAAGATGGGGGGAGTTCACCCTGGACTGTACCTTTACTAGAACTCGGAGTTGTATATGGAGCAGTCTTCCTGTTTGTGACTGGGAGTCAAGTCTATCCAATTGGGTAGTGATGGGTTTCTCCTGGAGAAACTAAAGAACTCCAACATTCCTATTATCATTTGTCCAGGGAAATGAATAGTCCTTCCCTGAATCTAATTTTTTTCTGTTATCCTGAGCCTAGAATATAGTCATGTTAATTAAATATTACAGTCTAGTCTCCAAAATGTTGTGGAAAATTAAGGTAAAATTTGTAGTCATCTTGGTTCAGAATGGTAAAAGAGTAGCTACTCACATGGAGCCCAATAGTGGGAGGGGCCTATGAGTGGGAGGACCCAAAGAATGTGGGGGGGTGGGGCTGCGAATGGGTCGAGCCTGAGACTAGAAGAGGCTCCGGGGAGGTCCCAAACCGAGTTTAGAAATGCTGAGTGGAAGTGAAATACATTTTGGAAAATGTAAGGTTTGACCTGACCCTTGGGAAGTAGGGAGACATGATTAAAAAAAAAGCAGTAATGAAGGATTGGAGCAGGACAAGGAGGCAGGAAGACTAGTAAGGAGGTTTTGTCCTTGTGTTGTAGAAAATAAAAGAAAGGGGTAGGTTTGAGAAAGACACAGACTGGGGATCAGTCTTTCTCTGCAGTGCACTCCACTTTCTGGTGCCTGAAAGAAGAAGTCATCATCTCTGCCTCATTTTCTCCAGCACAGAACAGGGTTGTTGACAACAGAACAGTTACCGAGGGCTTCCTAGGAACTCAGTATGAAGGACACGCTTCCAGTGGCCTATGAAGTAGGAACTATTACCAGTGAGGAAAGTGAGGCCCCAAACTGTAGAATAGCTTCCTAGGCTCTCACCAATAGACTATTACAGTGTTCCATCACACTAACACTCCTCTTTCCTTGGTATTTTCTGTGAAAGAATAAAATAATACTTGTGAAATTTATGTAATCTCTTTTGGAGACTAAGTGTGAAATAAGTCTCTTTTTTTATTATCTGCTGTGCCTCCCCCAAAGTTGAAAAGGTAATTAATTCGAGCATCCATTGCACAGATAGTCCGCTTTTCTCATCTTCTTGACTATGAAGGGATGATATCCCAGAGATGTTTTCTCTTTCCCAACTACCTGGGAGCAAGGGGTACATGCTAATGCAACATAACATTTACGAGCTCGTACACTCCTGTTGTCTCCGTCTCTTACTTTGATAGCTTGTGAGGCAGGCAGTGTTTTCCAGACAAGGTCACTGTGTCTGAGAGAGATTGTGATTTGTCCAAGGTCTGGTCACATTGGTCCAGAAGGTGAGGTCTCTGACTCTTTCTTTCCAGACCCTTACCCTGACCTGTCAAGGGGCTTTTGCCGCCGTGGCAAGTGGTGAGAACTTCTCTGTCATCCCTTCCCACTTGATTTGTAGCATTCACAATATTTCTGTGTGGTTCTCTGGGTAGCAGCTGTGAAGATGGAGGGGCTGTTTCATGCTGTTCATGTACAGGGGCCCCTCTGGAGGCCTGTTGAGAGAACACATAGTCTGAAGGAAAAGAAGCCAAAGTTGTTCATGGAAGTTGTGTTCGCTTGGGGCTGCTGATGAGGGGTGCTGACATTCTCCCCTGCCCAACCTAGCAGAACTTTCCTCATCTTTAATTTCTGCCTGCGCTTGTGAAATCTTTTGATTAGGATCTCTGCACAAGGCCATATTCCCAGTGGGATCACACTATACCACCTCATTAGTCCCATTTGCTGATCTTCACAGCAAAGTGTGTGCTCTCACCAGGAGCTGCAGGCGGAAGGACCACGTGGGGCCCAGAGCTCTGAAGGGCCCTGGTTAATTTTTATACGCTGGATTGTTTCTTGACCTCGATTTTTGTTTCTGACAGCAGGGCTGTGTGGGAAGAATGCAGACTTTGGAGTCCCACCATTTGGAAGTATGGAGAGCTGGGAAATCACTCTACCTCTGAGTTCTCCTTACAGCTATCGAACAAGCTCTTTTGACAAGCCGGATGTTAGCATTAAAGCGGGGGGTTGGAGGGAGGGGCAATGAAGCTTTGCCAATAATACTTGTTACACAGCTATAGCCGGGACCCCTCTGCCCATCATGAAAGCCTCAAGCGTTCACTCTCCCTCTTCCTCGTAATTGCTCCGTATGTAGGGCTTAATAGACCTGCAGTTCCTGTGGAGAGTGGGCTCATGTTTGAGAGCCCAATCCCTTGACCCAGGCTGTCTGAGAGATGAGTTCAAAGGTTAATGTTTCATTGAGTGGCTGACAAAGGCCTTTCAAAAGATGGCTGTATTCCAATTCCAGGGGGAGCTGTGAAGACCCTGTCTCCCGGTGGGGTTTTTATTCTGGTGTCTGAGATCACAAGAAAGGCTGTGGTTTGTGCGAGAGTCCAGTGTGGGCTTCTTTGGAGTCCTGTTTGGGAAAGCGTTGGGTATCTTGAAAGAAGGGGTCTTTCCTGTGGCATTTAACTAAGGGGGCAATTGCTTATTTATATACCTGGCTCTCCTTACCTCTCAGGACATAGGGTAAGCTCCTGGAGGGCAGGGCTTGCATTGTAGACAACTTTATATCTTCAGACTCTGGTAAATAGTCTCCCCATTGTATATATTTGTTGAGTAAGACTTTTGATTTCATTAATTATAAGTGGTAGACGAGCCTCTATTTTTAAACTAGATCTTCACTGTAAAGGTAAAGCAGGTCCATGGTAAAAATTTAAAAAGTACAAAAGGGTAAAAATAAAAATGAAATTCCCACTCTGCTGAGAAAAATCACTATTAGAAGTTTTCTGTATCTCTTTCCAGAAATGTCCAATGAGTCTGCATCTCAAGCACATTTTTTTTAACACAAATTAAACCATACTACACACACTTTTCTGCAACTAGCCTTTGTGTGGTTAACTATCTATCTTGAAGATTTTTTTTTTTTAATAGCAGTGCATACAGATCTACCCCAATGTTTATAATGGTTGCAGTCTATTGTATAGATTTCCATTATTTATTTAACCAATTCCCTATTGATGGATATACAAGATATTGCCCAAATCTTACTGATTATAAATAATGCTTAGCAAATATTTACCTATGTTTATATTTGTATATCTGTGGGATAAATTTCTATAGGTGTAAGTTTATTAGATATTGCCAGTTGTCTTTTAAAAATTGCGCCAATCCACACTTGCCAGTACTGTGGATTTCTTCACATCCTTGGTAACACCAAAAATTAGCAAATGCTTTTATCTTAGTCTGGATAATAGGAGAAACTAACTCAATTTTTTTTCAAATTTGTATTTCTTTAATTATGAGTAAGTTTCAAACTTTCAAGCATTTATGGGCTATTTTATTTTATTTTGTGTGAACTGCTTGTTCAGGTCTTTTATTGATTTTCTTATTGGGTTTTTCACTCTCTCTTTAAAATAGATTTATAAAAAAATCTTGATTTATTCATGGCCTTAACTCTTTGTCACATTTGTTAAAAAACTGTCAAAGTTTGTCACTTATCTTTTGACTTTGATTATGACATTTTTGTCATAAAGAATTTTAACATTTTTTATGTTAAATTTGCCAATCATTTCCTTTATTTTTTTTCAATCATTTCCTTTATACTTCTGAATTTTATGTCATGTCTTGAAAGGATTTTGCCATTCAAGATTATAAACAAAATTCATTGATTTGTTTTTTTTACAAATTTATATTATTAACTATATTTAAATACTTGATCCATCTGGAATTTATTTTGGTACAGAGTCCTACAGGGATCCAGATTGATTTTATCCAAAAGGATAGCCAGTTGTCCCAGTTCTATCCTTCCCTTACTTATTTGAAGTGATACTTTGTTATATATTAACAAATTAATATTTGTTTTTCTTGTGAAAATACATGGTGAAAACTGTGTAAGAAGCCGAGATGCCCTTCAACAGATGAATGGATAGAGAAGATGTGGTCCATATATACAATGGAATATTACTCAGCCATCAGAAAGGATGAATACCTACCATTTGCATCGATGTGGATGGAACTGGAGGGGATTATGCTAAGTGAAGTAAGTCAAGCAGAGAAAGACAATTATCATATGATTTCACTGATACGTAGAACATAAGGAATAGCATGGAGGACCACAGGGGAAGGAGGGGAAAACTGAACAGGAAGAAATCAGAGAGGGAGACAAACCATGAGAAATTCTTGACTCCGGGAACCAAACTGAGGGTTATAGAAGGGATGGTGTAACCAGGTGATGGGTTTTAAGGAGGGCACGTGTGGTGATGAGCGCTGGGTTATATGTAACTAATGAATCGTTGAACATTACCTCAAAAACTAATGATGTACTATATGTTGGCTAACTGAACATAATAAAAAAAAATAACTTTAGGAAAAAAAAAAAGAAAATACATGGAAGGAAACCGACATGTTCTTTTCCAGATATATACTACACATAGGTTTTTCTAGTTTCCTTAGGTGAGTTCTTTGGAATTGTTCTCAAATATGGAAACAAAGATTTTTTGTTGTTGTTGTTTAAAATTAAACTTTCTATGATATATAAAATGGAAACAGGATACATTGTGAACTGTTTGGGCAGTGAAGAGAGACTGGGTGAGTTTTGCATTTAAAAAAGCTTGGGTGGAAAGGTGGCGATTGAACAGACTCAGATTCGGGGGCAGAGCTGCAGGACTGCTGGGTTTCTCCTCACTCTCGTCCGATCTCAGCCTCAGTCAAACACACCAGTTTGCTACTGACACACAACTCCAGGGTCAATATCTGCCTCCCTCCCTGGGGTGGTGCCTGAGTCACTGTGGAGTTTGGCTCAGTGCAGAGTCCTCCCTCTGTCCACATCTTTTCATGCTAAATGAAAAGGCTTTTGATCCATGTGTATTGCTGTTCACCATCATTTTTCTGCCTCAAAGCCAAGGACTTGGCTTCCTGAGACATAATTAAATTAACCCCAAATCCAAACCCTAAAAAACAAATGGATATTATGTCTCAATCTCAGGGAAGGGACACCCCACTCAGGAGATGTGTATTTTAGGGGGGAGTGTTTCCTTTCATACTCTGCTAAAATTCGGATCCCAGATTTCATTCTTTCATTCTAAATGAAAAAGTTTTTGATCCATGCATATTGCTGGTCACCATCATTTTTCTGCCTCAAAGCAGAGGACTTGGCTTCCTAAGCCATAATTAAATTAATCCCAAATCCAAACCCTAAAAAACAAATGAATATTATGTCTCAATCTCAGGGAAGGGACACTCCACTCAGGAGATGTGTATTTTTTTGGGGGGGGGGGGGTTTCCTTTCATACTCTGCTAAAATTTGGATTCCAGATTTCCCCTTGGAAGTATTAACTAAGTACGTGAGTCCAGGCAGGTTTCCTCTTTTTTGAAAAGATTCAAGGTCCATAGACAATTTGATTATTTATATCCCACAGATCCATCATGGAGAAGTTAAATTTAACATGTCCTGCAGGGGGTTTCAACATAGCTCTTTCATTTACGGTTAGGAGAATTAAAAAAAAACAAAACAAAACTCAACCTTTGTACCATACCACACACAGACACACAAGAAAAACCAAAAAGTTTACTGGTAAACTTTAGCTTAATTGTTAAAGCTTTCTAATTTTCTTGTGTCTTTTGAGCCAAAAAAAAAAAAAAAAGAAACTCCCTAGGTATTTCTCTAGCACTTTTCATCTGATGCTGTCAAAGCCCTTCACACTCATTATTTAACTAGGACTCTGAACACCTCAGTGAGAGAGGGAAGCATCCACACCATAAACTGACAAAGAGAAGTCAGATCCCCTGAAAACCTAACTAAAAAAATAGCTCTGGGTACATGATGAGGATGCACTCCATTTGAAGTGTTGAAAAGTTTGCGTTTTGTCCACTTGCAGACTCTGTAGTGTCTCCTGTAGTATCC
The DNA here is from genome assembly GCF_011800145.1 of Mirounga leonina. NCBI lineage: Eukaryota > Metazoa > Chordata > Mammalia > Carnivora > Phocidae > Mirounga > Mirounga leonina. The sequence continues at coordinate 20,718,751 of NW_023270825.1, read as the reverse complement.
AGATCGTTTTGCTGAGACTTCTGTGTGGCTGGAACATTTGGAGCAAGTGGCAGAGTTTCAGAGAAATTTCTCAGGCATTAAGTATATCAGAAAAGGAATCGAAGGCAAAGAAATACAGATGAAGAACTTAGAGAGCATGCTGTTTGTGTGTACTAGCTCCCAGTGGGTAACTGGGAGGGGGCCGTGGAGAGTTCCTATGAGGAATCGTTCTTGAGGGGCTGGGGAAGGTTCAAGAAGGGTGTGTGTGGGATACTCCAGAATCTGTAATGATGTCAGGATTCTTAGTTGCAGAAACCAACTCTGGCTAGTAGAAGCAAAAAGGACATTTATTAGAAGGGGAGGGGAAGGAGTTAGGGCAGAATCAGCCCCAAACTTAGTAAAAGGAATTATTAATTTGGTGGACAAATGGTTAATTTCAGTGGGCCCTGGGCCATAGGGGCTGTCCCTAGTCATGTGGTACCTGGCCCTGAAGTAATGAGGGCAGGGGAAGAGTAGCTCTGAGTGCAAAAGCCTGATGGAGGAGGCTGGGGTGTGGGCTCTGGGTTGGTAGGTTTGCATTTGAAATGTATTTTTCAATGGTGGATGTCCTGTGTCCTGTGTCTAGCAACTGGCTGGCTCTGGGAGGAGCAGTTCCTCCAAGGTCATATCCTTCCAGATATCAAAACCTCAAAATGTAAAAAATAGAAGTATGTTTACTACAGGAAGCATAATTAGAAATCAAAATTCAAAGCCCTCGCTGTCTGTAAACTGCTAACATCACAACAGAGAGGATAGTAACTAGCATTGTTCTTATGATTATCTACACTGATGCTCTTTCCATTCCTAAACGGGACAATAGCAAGGCAGAGGGGAAAATAATCTTATTGAAGAGGGCAGTGCTGGTCTGAGCTAGAGTGCTCCGCCTCTGTAGTGCTTTGCTCTGAGCAGGAAAGTTCTTTGCAAACAATGCCTGGTTCAGCCCCATGGCAGCATCGTAAAGTTAAGTGTATAGAATTGTCCTTTCCACTCAATGAGATGGAAAACAGCAGCTCGTGGTGGGCTGCATGATTCTGCCAAGGCCATAGGCTAAGCCTAAGTGCCTGAGGTAGAAACAGGGCCCCGGGAGGCTTGTAGCGTTGTTTGAACCTCCCAGATAAGGAAACGTGGATTTAGTATTGAATACAGTGCAATGTAAATCTGAAGAAAGGGGCCTGTATTTGTCACTTTACACACTGAAACAACCTTCTTGTAGCCTTTCCACCCCTTTATCCACCTGTAGTTCTTGGTCGGTGTCACGGGATGAGATTATTTAAATATTCAGCACGTTACAAATCCTATGCCATCAGTCCTGCTGTATCGGGAGGTTAATGGGTGCATGGTATGAAGTATTTAATGTGACAGATAGTTCTCATGTCTCTGGTGCCCTTGCTGCTTCTCCTGGTGCTGTGACTAACCCCAGCTGGCACTGTGAAAAGAATATTTCAGTGGCACAAGAAGTAACTAGGTTAATAGCGGAAAATTTGCCCCTGTATTCCCCATACAGCCGAAGTGCTCAATAAACCTCACGCACAGAAATCCTTTAACCCATTACAAAAACTCAGTCAACAGAAGCAAATAGTTGCCTTTAGACAGAGCCCAGCTTGAAACAGTAAATTGTATTCCCAATACCTAGAGATTTAGCTGGTGTGAAGCATAGTATTTGGGAAGGGGTTGACAGATACTGGAAGACTGGTTTTTGAAAAGAGACGTAAGTGGTCCGCATTCTCTCTGAGGCAATAAAAGCTCTTTAATTTGGATCCAACTAGAGCTACAGACTTTCTCTGTTTATTTGCAAATCATCATCACCACCTTTAACACCATCTCATTCCAAGAAGTCATCTGCACTCCGTGTTGGACACTGAACAAAGAGTCTGGGTCCCAATTTTGTGGGATCATACCATCTTAGCTTGACTACACTGACACCAATAGACTTAAAAATACACCAAGCAGAAAAACTTGGACTAGCATAAGCAATTGCAGGAATACAAACTTAGGATCAAAGGAATTGAGTGGTGGAGAATGAAGACAGAATCAAGAAATTCCATTTTCAGACTAATAACAGTACATGGCACCAAATGTGCAGAATGAATGGTCACTGAAACCCACAGCTGATGACCCAGTGTTGCCACAAACTCAGAACAGCAGCATCAAAATACCTGGGTAACTGACTCGCCTGGATTTTATTCCAATACGTCACTTTGAAAATCAGTTTTTCAAAGAAGATTATGTTTCAGGATCTCTTCAAATGCTGGAAAGAAGAAATGAATAAGACTAACATTCACAAAGCAGTAAGATAAAGCGACATCCTCAGTTGTCTGATAGGGAATGTGTGGGCCATAACAATTTAGAGGAAGAGTTGACAGGTAGGTATTGCAGGCTCAAGAATGACAGGAGAGTAGGATGTTTGTAAATTGGAGTCCAGTTTTCGGATTAACCAATGTTTATATCAGTGCAAATAATAAAGTCACATATGTCCAGTTCTGTTCCCTGTGCAAGGGCACTATGGTCCTTACTCACGAAAGGGAAGTAGAAAGGCCAGGGGTGGCATCTCCATGCACCTTGGCCAGTTAGAGTGACCCGCCATGGTGGATGTTTAGTAATGTCCAGTAGAGGAGGATGGAGAGTGTGGGGAAAGAAGCATGGTCCAAGCACAAACCTGTTCCATGATGAATCCCCTGCTAGTACCAGGATAGAAGCAATCTACTTGCCCCTCTTCCAGAGCAGTGTCTATGTGTATCCACACGCATTACACACCTTACACACCATATACTTTAAATGTCTGGGTTTCAGTCCTAAGCAAGAACAGCTGAGTGGAAAGGGGGGACTCTTGTGGATATTTTTTATTTTTCTGGCTGTCCACATTCCAGGCTCTTCACTGCCTAGTATACTTGAAGGAAGTTCACATAAGGTCACAGTGTGTCATAGATACTAACCCCCCCCACCCCAACTGGGGAAGCTGAGGAGCCAGATTCTCCTCCCTCCTATGCCTGCACAAGCTAATGTGGACAAATGACTTGGGCTACACCAACTGGGGGCTATCTCCCAAAATGTAGACTCTTGGAGGAAGTGTTCATAAAGATGTCAGAATAGTAGAAGTCTTTTTTTTTTTTTTAAAGATTTTATTTATTTGATAGAGACACAGTGAGAGAGGGAACACAGCAGGGGGAGTGGGAGAGGGAGAAGCAGGCTTCCCGCCGAGCGGGGAGCCCGATGCAGGGCTCGATCCCAGGATCCTGAGATCATGACCTGAGCCGAAGGCAGACGCTTAACAACTGAGCCACCCAGGTGCCCCAGTAGAAGTCATGCTTTATGGCAAAAGTAGCAGCAGGAAGCAGACTAGATTGTTCTTCCCGTCAGACCAGGAGCTCACTATTTTCCAAGTCCACTTCTTGAGTCTCCTCTGGAACCTGAGGGATGCTGATATCCTTCTAATAAATGTCCTTTTTGCTTCCAGTAGCCAGAGCTGGTTTCTGCTGCTTGCAGCTAAGAATCCTGACACCATTATGGATTCGGGAGTCTTCCATACCTACTCTTCCTGAACCTCCCCCAGCCTCTCAAGAACCACTTATTTTTTTTTGAGATTTATTTATTCATTTGTCAGAGAGAGAGATAGCACACAAGCAGGGGGAGCGGCAGGCAGAAGGAGGAGCAGGCTCCCCACTGAGCAAGGAGCTCGATGCCGGACTCCATCCCAGGATCCTGGGATGATGACCTGAGCTGAAGGCAGACACTTAACTGACTGAGCCATCCAGGTGTCCCAGAACCGCTCCTGATGGTAGCTCTCCATGCCCTGGCTCAAACTAGCCAATCTTAAACACATTTACCCTCATTTGTCTGTTTCTTCCTGTGGAAACCAGGATAAAGGCTCTTGCCCAGGCCCCCCTCACCCCCACCTCCTGGCCAATTCCCTTGCTTTCCTGTGTAGTCCCTTCATGGAATGGCATGGTCCCTTTTCTTGGGATCTGTGAGTATAACAAATTAGCTTTCATTGTCAGTAGTCTCCTGATCTGATGGCCTTGTCAACAGATAATAATAAAACCTAACTGTTGAATATTTCCCCTGTTCTAAAGTAGAATTCAGATAAGGTTAAGGTCTGGAAAGATCTAAATGTATAAGTGTAAATGTGGATGTGGCCAAATAGTATTAAGTAAACTGAACTAGATAAAAAAAAAAGCCATTAAAAAAATCCAGGAAGTGGGAACCCGATATAGTCGGGCATTCTTTTAGCATATGAGAGAGTGAATATACAGACAAGGGCCAAACCATATACGACAATAGAACTGATCCACAACCTCTGCAGCAACAAGTCCAGAAGAGTCAGGACTTGGTCAATGACTGCTAGCTTCCCTAATTTTTACCCTTGTCCAAACTCAGAGCAATGAAAGACAAATATGTTCCCCAAATCAATCATGTAGGCTGCCCTACCTCTAGTTAGTGGACTCTCAGCTTCCCAATGCTGACAGCCTCCAGAGAGGGCATACCGTAAGCCTTTTTTCTCTTCTGCTCCCCTGTCTTTGAATCTTCATTAAACCAACTGATGGTGGCTGACTCCCTTGTTATAGAATGTGTATATATTTAAATATGTATACATACATATTTTATATGTATATGATTTATTGTGAGGAATTGGCTCATGCGACTATGGAGTCTGAAAAGTCCTAAGATCTGCACTCAGCAAACTGGAGACCCAGGAAAGCCGATGGTGTAGTTCCAGCCTGAAGGCCAGAAGGCTTGAGACTCAGGAACAACTGATGCTTCAGTCTGAGTAAGAAGGGAAAAAAAACACCCAGTATCTCAGTTCAAAGGCAGTCAGGTAAGAATTCTTCACTCTCTCAGGGGAAGGTGAGATTTTGGCACTATTCAGGCCTTCAATAGATTGGATGAGGTCCACCCACATTGGGGAGGGCAATCTGCTTTATTCACTCTACCAATTTAAGTGTCCAAAAACCCTCACAGAAACACCCAGAATGTTTGACCAAATATCTGGGTAGCCCATGGCCCACTTAGGTTGACACATAAAATTAACCATTATACCTACCAAATTAATTCCTTTTTCCAAATTTCCAATTTGGGGCTGATTCTACTCTAACTCCTTCCCCTCCCTTAATCTTGCAGCATATTTTAATTTATTTAACTCTTCCCATCCTATAATCTTACAGCATATTTTAATAATTCTTCATATTTTCTCCCTTTCATAATCCTAGTTATTAACTTTTTCTGATCCTTGCCCTTAGAGACCTTTTTTCCCTCTTCATTCCAACAACTATCCCCAGCATTTGATTGCCATGACTTAGTTAGCAGATATTGTTAGATACTTTTAAAATACCTAACTAAATTTTATATTTTATTGTGAGACAACACTTCCTAAAATATCTTTTTTTTAAAATCACATTTGTTCCTTCCTCTAGAGGAGCTAGCTTCCTAACATAGTGAGTTTTCAACCCTGACAATACATTAGAATGAATCAGCTAAGGTGCTAAAAAACAACCAACCAAACAACCGAACAAGAAGACCAATACCTAAGCCCCAAGCCAGACCAAATAGACTTGGGTTGGGATGAAGACAGCTGCATATTTGAAAAGCATCTCCAGGTGATTTTATGTGTGACTCGGGTTGAGAACCACTGTCAGATCAACAGATCAAGCCAAACTACCTCCATCTAGTAGTCAAGACTATCAACAAAATGGTCCTACAAATGTGGATCTACTTTCGGTGCTTCCCAAACTCCTTGATAATAATAACAAGGATACTTGTTAATTCCCCTGTTCTATTTGTCTCTGAATTATCAACTCTCTAAGGGAGGGACCTGGGATGTTGAATGTAAATTAAGTGTCCAAATGGTTCCTATGTCAGGGACAGTGGGAATCTGCAGAAGAATATCTTGCAGCATCTCAAGTTTTGATGTTCAATGAATCCCTTGGGGGATATTGTTTATATGCAGATTATGACTGAGCAGGTGGGGAAGGGGTCACTGAGAGCCTCGAGATCTAACAAAGTCTCCCTGCTGTTGGTTCTGCCACACTTGAGTAACCATGGCTCTCCATTGAAATCACCTGGGGAGCTTCAGGAACTACTGATGCTTAGACCCCACCCTTAGAGATGCTGATTTTAATTAGCCTGGGTGCAGCTTGGGCATCGGGATTTTAAAAAGCTCCCCACATGAAAGCATTGTGCTGCCAAGGTGGCAAACCACTGTTGACCAGATTCGTCTCCTAGTCTACCTTTACTCTCCCACAGATCTGGATCACTCTCCTTTTTCATCTTCATTAAACCATGTCCTACAATTTCTGTCAAGCTCTGCTCAAAAGATGATTTCCTTTTCCAAGATGTCTTCCTTAAGTAACTCAGTTTATAATAATCTTCCTTTGATTTATTTTAGCACAAATATGTACAATTTAGGGGCACTTGCATTGGTTAAGCATCTGCCTTCGGCTCAGGTCATGATCCCAGGACCCTGGGATCGAACCCCACATCGGGCTCCCTGCCCAGCGGGGAGCCTGCTTCTCTCTTTCCCACTCCCCCTGCTTATGCGAGCTCTCTTTCTCTGTGTCAAAACAAAGTGTATACAATTTACACTACAGTATCACCAGATTACTTACAGAGACCTTTCAAGTTATGAATGTATCCAAGTTTTGTACCCTGAAACTTTACTGTAGGGCTCTGGAGATAGCGATTAGATCTTCCTAGGACTGTCTACACATATCTCTTCCACTTCAGTGTCTTAAACACTGTCAGAAGAATTATCTAAAACTTGCAAATAAGCAAAGGTATCACTGTGCTTAAGCTCAGCTCTGGGCTTGATTTTTATTGACTGGTCTATTTTACAACTCTAGAAGGGCATAGGTTAACCTGTCAATTTTTGTCCAGCAGAGATGCAAATAATGGCCGTTTATTGGAAGTGATAACCTCAGAGGTCATGGGTTACTGCCCCCCTTAAGACATCCATCAATTTTGTGTGTGACCCAGCAACCTTAACATTCATTTACGAAATTGGCTATATGTATCTTACTTGTTCCCTCATTAATTAATGAGTTGAATAAAATCTTTGACATGTATGATATTGAATGAGAGTCATGATTTTACCTTTTGAAAACGGCTTTAAAATACTGGAATGCTTATACAGGATTTAATCAATGCATGGTGAAATTAATTCAATTGAAGAGGCAAGTCATAAAATTTCATATCTGAAGAGACAATACTTCTTGCAAGTGTAAAATGGTATAATCGATATATCAAATAACACATGAGAAACTCTAAGTAGCAATAATTTCAAATAGGAACAGGCCATACTGATTTGCACACTCTTGGTCATGGAGGACATTCTGCATGCAGTTTTCAGCTGATTTTCCCCTCCCTGTGCATTTAATCAGTGCAAATAAAGGTTGAAGATGGTGAGGCAATAGTGGGAGGAATCACAGCCAGGAAATCATACAGAGTTCATATCTTGGCTCTGCACCTCATAGCTGTTCTCTGTAAATAGGGGTTAATAAATCCCTATGAGAAGCATCTAGTGCATAATGGGTGCTTAATAAATGGTAGCTCTGTTCCTCATGAGCATCTCAGAGGATGAGAGAGGTGGACAACTGCAGCCTGGTTTGGAAACCTGAGTTTGGAGAAAGAGTTAAAATGACTTAATACTGTGTATATAGGGCCATAAAAACACCATCTGCTGGCTCTAGCCAGTTAAGCTATTACAAAGCTGACATACACTAATGCTGCCCTGATAGGGAAGGAATGGCCAAGGTTTTGCTGTTTCTATCATTATTTGACGAGCTGCCATCTTGGGACCAGTCTCCAGTTTACCCATCACATAACCTGGCTGTTCAACATTTAAGGATTTATTTTGGCCCTTAAATATTTATGCTGTCCTCCAAGCTTTTATTGCTATAGTTACTGTAAGGAAAAAACAAGACTCAGGAGGTTCCTGCGAGGCATATCAGCGGTTCTGGATTTTGCTGTTAGATTGGGGTATGTTTTGTGTTGAAGTAGACTCAGATGACTGGATTAATATTAAACTCTCATTTTGCATGATGAGGTTAGCTGTGTCTGTGATGAAACGGTAAGGTCTATTCCTCTTAATGCCCAGCAATCAGCAAGGCAAAGACCACTTACTCTGCAATACACAATACTGAACCAGAAGTGAATAGTGACAGATCCTAGACCTTAGTGGGAGTTTGCCTCCAATAAAGTGTGCAGCTGAAGGTTGTCCCAGTGGTAGACGAGAACGCAGTGATTGCTCCTGCTGCCACTCGCAACACCTGCGTTTGTATCCTCAGCACCCATTAGGCATAATGACGGGCTGACTCCACATCCCTGGGACATTTGGCCTCATCTGGATGATTAAGGAGAATGAAATATACATCCCAGACACCTGCCAACCTGCAATAATAATAGCCTGTATTTACATAATGTTTTTCCCTAAGAATCTCAGAACCTCTTGTCTTTGAAAATCTATTTCTTGATAGGGAGGGAGAGATAATCTTACATCTCCATTTTGCACAGTCTTAGAGCCATGGTAAGGACCTAAATGTCTGGTCATTTTGGCAACCATACGGTATGCCAAATTTTGCTGCATATTGAAATCACCTGGAGATTTTTTTAAAAAAATAGGTTCCATGCCCAGCATGGAGCCCAGTGCAAGGCTTCAACTCACAACCCTGAGATCAAGACCTGAACTGAGGTCAAGAGTTGGAAGCATACCTGACTGAGTCACCCAGGTGCCGCATCACTTGGAGATCTTTAACAACTATGGATGACAGACTCTCATGCCCAGACGTTCCCATCCAATTATTCTGAGAGATGAGCTAGGCATCAGGATTTTTTTTTTTTATATTTTTTTGGGGGCATCAGGATTTTTAAGTTTCCTGGACATGAGGATTTTAAAAAGCCACTCCAGTTATTGGAATGTGCAGAGAACTTTGGGGACCTCATGGATAGAGGTGTTTGGTCTGTGAAGTATTAACAGTAGAAAGCATTATAGATGGCAGAACTGTTAGAATTATTCTTCCCCACTGACTTTTCCTTCCTCATTGCTGTTTTTCACTTCTGACAAACCCCGCTAATAAGGAGGAGAGCCATTTGAAATATAGCCCAATGCCAGAATTCTTGGGGTGACCCCCACTATATCTCCAACCAATATTAGGTTAGCTCAGATCACCAACCTCCTGCAGGAATTATATTTTGGCAGAGTATTCAAAGAGAAGACAAATCAACATATAACTGTAGTTTGAAAAGGAGACAATAACAACAAATTTATCCCTTGTGAACTCTATATATGGCTTTGAATTTGTAGGAAATTTGGGGGATATCATTTTTCCATCAGTGAACTGGGTTCTTAAGGAGGGAAAATACTGAGGGCTTTTTAATCACAGTGGGGAAAGGATTCTATAAATCATGAATGAGTACAGCAGGGACCTGTGGTGGTATGGCTGGGGGATGTTTATCATAAATCTTACTTGTCATTCCTTGACTGTCACAAAGATGCTCAGGTCGTACTAAGGGTTGGAAAAGCCAAGGGGTGGCCAGTGTATCCTGGATCCCTGCATCACTGCCCATGACTCAGCCATGACTTCTGGTGTGGAACCCATTTTGCTCAAAGATACACCAAGCTGATGCTGCCATTCTCAGGGTTGTTTTGTGAAAGTGGCAGTTGCCTGAGGGGAAGTAAGACTAGCTTTTCAGATGTTGAGCTGCCTCCCCATCTGGCTGAAAAGAAGAGGGAGCAGGAGTAAAAGAGAGGTAGAACAACTATGAAGCATGGGAAATACAGAGAGACCACAGGAAAGAGGGGAGACAACCTGAGAGAAGGCAATAAGACTTTACTAGCTTAACAGTGAATCTGTTTTTTTAGCATTAAAGATCAAAGTCATGTCCTCCACTGCCACTAACAGAGTAAATGAAATGATGGGAAAATGCATTAAGGAAGCTTGGATTTCTTCCTAACTGGTTCCATAGGTCCCTGGAAGGTTCTAGATTATCATAGCTATTTCACCTTGTCTCTTGTGAGCAGTCACTTCCTTTCTATATTCCTTTTGGTGCCTCCAATTGTTAGGATAGTTTCAGTTTATTTCTGGAGGCACAAGGAGATCTATAGACTAGGATATTTGAGTAATTCTCAACAGACATTAGGTGAGTTAATGGGAGAGTGCATTAGTTTCCCAGGGCTGCCATAACCTGGGTGGGTTAAACACAGAAATTTATTTCTCACAGTTCTGGAGGATAGAGGTCTGAAATCAAGGTGTAGTAGAGCCACATTCCCCCTGAAGGCTCTAGGAAAGAATCTTTCCCTGCCTCTTCCTAGTTACTGGTGACTCCTGGGAATCTTGCCATTCCTTGGCATGTAGGTGTATCACTTCAATGTCTGACTCCGTTATCATATCCTTCATCCCTGTGTGTTTCCCCATGTCTTCTCTTCTTCCTATAAGGACACTGGTCATTGGATTTAAGGTCCAGTCTAATTTCAAGATGATTTCATCTTGAGATTCTTGACTAATTTAATCTGAAAAGACAAGATCATGTTTGGAGGTTCCAAGTGAACATGAATTTTGGGGGAACACTATTCAACCACTACCAAGGAATGAGAAAAATGCAAGAAATGAGAAAAATATTGATGGAACAGATTGAGGACAGGGCTTAGACCAGTGATTCTTAACATTGGTTGTTCATTAGCAACCCTGGGTGAGAATGGGAGCCTTTAAATGATCTCTATCCCGGTCTCATCCCAGATATTCTGGGTAACTTAATCTGGAGTAGAGCCTGATCAATATAAAAAAAATCTCACTTAGGGGCTGGGCACATAAGGTATATGGATGAAGAGAGTTTGTCTAAAGTAAGAGGGAGGAATGGGGACTATGGGGGATAGGGAGCTGCCATGCAGCATTGTAAAGCATTCAGATTAGATTTGGCAATGTTTCCCAAACAAAATGGGTTTGCAGGCCTCGAAAGGCTGCCAACTTGCAATGCCAGGTACAGACTCTTAGAGATTTTTCTATTGTATCTTAGATCTATGGGAATGGTAACTTAGGCCCAAAGTGTGGATGGTAATAATGACATACAATATTTGGGATGAATCCTGACCTGGAAAATTCAGAGTTGCCTTCCTAAGAGAACCTTATCCAATGAATGTGCCTACCCAGGAGCCAGATCCCGTTCCCAAGCCTCCTTTGCCCGATTTTCCATGTCCTAGACTCTGGAGTGATTCTGCTGTATTATAGGGTTCTGTAATGGGTCTACTTGGAGTGAAAAGAGGAAAGACTGGAGTCAGTCTGGTGGCATTGGATTAGAATTGGAAGTATCTGTATAGACTCATGTTTTTAAAATATGTATACAGATAAATTGATAAATATATATAAATGAAAGTGTAAGCATGGGTTTGTATACAAACTAATATTTCCCAATTATGCCTACATATTCCAGTAGCAATGAGCACATATGGAGCCTAGATCTTGTTTCTAAATCTCATTTTGATGAAAAAAAATCAGGGCTCCTTTGGGGAGAAATTACTGATGCTAGGCTGGGGCAAGGAAATACAAAATGAGCCTGGAACATCTTATAATATCAGAAGGTAGAGAAGTTCTAAAAAAAAAAAAAGTGATGAAGCTATAACAAAAGGAAACAGAAACACAGCTAATGGAACTCCCAATGGCTAAAGTAGTCAATGTGAGAAACATCATAAGTAACCATAACATTAAAAATAAGTATCTATGTGTTCATCCTGATGTAAATAATCAAAGAAATCAATAAATGGGAGAAAAGACAGCTCTTCTTTACAGAAGAATTCCAACCTATCTATGGAGAAGGAATGTGGGAGATAGTAAGTCACCAGCAGGCCACAATACAGCACTAATTGTTGCAAGGAAGATCCATGGATTGATGCTAAAGTCAGGGGGCAAACGTTTGAGGAGAAATAGTGTATTAGGATCTGTCCCAAGATACTTATCGATTACAAAGGGAGAAATAGTAACTTCACAGTGGAGAAACCCAACAGACATTGCCTTAACCATGTGATCAAAGTTAACATCACAAGTTATAAGATATGTTGGTTGATATTATGTTCTTCCTGATAGGATGTCCTGAGAAGGGCACAGCATTACTCTTGTGGTATTCTGTAATATTCCTAAAACATATAACCTCAAACTAATCATCAGGACATAATAGACAAACCCAAACCAACAGACATTTTACCAAATAACTGACTAGTACTCGTCAGAAGTATCAACATTTGAAAGACAGGGTAGACTGAGGAATTGTCTTTGATTGGAAGTTAAAGACACACAACAACTGAATTCAGTGTGAGGTACGGGAATAGAAAAAGGACCGTAGGAGAAAAACTGGTGAAATTTGAATAAGATCTGTAGCTCAGTTATTAGTATTGAGCCAGTGATAATTTCCTGGCTTAATAATTGTACTACGTTTATATCATTTGTTAAAATTAGGGAAAGCTTAGTGAAGGAAATATGGGACCTCTGTTCTATTTTTGCTATTTTATTCTGCTTAAAATTATTTTAAAATAAATGTAAAAAATTAATGAGAGAAATTTGGGCAGCGAGATTATGGGCCACTTTTGTTTTTTATTCTTTCTTCTTAAAAACAGTAAAACTAGTTTTGGATTAAAAAACAAAACAAAACAAAAAAAACCCCTTGGGCACAAAAACAAAAAGCCCTTAAGAATTTAAGATTTTAAGAGTTCAGGATAAAGATGGGGGTGCCTGGGTAGCTCAGTCATTAAGCATCTGCCTTCGGCTCAGGTCATGATCCCATGGTCCTAGATCAAGCCCTATGTCGGGCTCCCCGCTCAGTGGGGACTCTGCTTCTCCCTCCGCCCCTCACCCTACTTGTGCTCACTCACTCTCTCTCTCTAATAAATAAATAAAATCTTAAAAAACAAGAATTCAGTATAAAGATGAAAGTTTAGACATTTCATACATAGTATTTACCAAGCATTAGACTCCTTTTCTTCCTTGTATTTAGGAGTTTGTGGAGATTAAATGATATAATGTATGTATATAAAAATGCTCTGCAAAGCATAAAGCATACTATAAAATTTATCCTTTCTTCCATAGTCTTCATTTTCTTCTCTTTCATGCTATTACCTGTCTGTTAATTTTATTTAATGTTATTAATTTTTAAAGTGTTGCAGAGAAAAATGATAGGAACTTTGGTGCAAGACAGATCTGCCTGTCACATAGTAGCTGCTCAATAAATATTTGTTGAGTAAACTGAATGAATGAATATGAATGAGTCTTGACTCCTTGACTTACTCATTTTGTTATCTTTGGAAGTTATTCAACTCCTTGAAGAATTTCTTCATACATATAAAATGGGGGTAATACTCCTGCTTTGAGGGGTTATCCTGAGGTTGAGGGATAAGGGATATGTGCAGGGTCTGGTGCCATGTCTGACCCTAGTTCTTACTCTCTCGTTTCCTCCACTCTATTTCTCATTAATTGCTTTCTTTACTTCTAACTAAGATGCATTATTTCTCCAACTTCTGTTGGTCAAAAATGTTGTCTATGCTTTATGGCTCTTCTCAAGTAGTCTTTCTTCACTTAGTCCTCTAACATTTTATTCTTATCTTTCTTGTGGTTTATTATGACATGTGTAAATGTGTGTATATGTGTGTGTGTGTGTGTGTGTTAGACTCAATCCTCTTTTACACTGTAAATTCCTCAAGGTGCCATTTTGGTTTCTTATCTGCTAGTCCAGCGGCTATCACACAGTAAATGCTAAACTGTAAACCCTATGACAGAAGGGAGACCATGTTTATGTTGTTTAGCATTGTTTCTCCTGAGCTTACTCTTAGGTCTGGCATATGGTAGGAAGTCAGGAACTATAAGATTGGATAAATACAAAGTAGGCAGTAGGCAAAGGTATTTTAATGTTGAATAATTTTGGTCACCTTTCCATTTTCTTTCCATCCCTCTGTAATTTCTGATTATTTAAATCCATTTTTAAATATTGGACCAGCTCTCTGCCCTTATTGTCTGAAGAACTATATTCAAGTATCTTTGTGGTTGACTTCTATTTCCTTGTCAAGTTAAATTCCTATCATACCTTAGTGGGCATTTCAGGTTCTTATTTATTAGACTATTTCCAAATTCCCAAATAAACGCTGCACTCTTATCTCCATGAGATTTTTGGGCCTGCCGTTCTTTCTGTCTGGAACATCATCCCTCCCATTCTCAACCATTATCTTCTAGTCACCTTCATGAGCAAGAGACCTCAGCAAATCTCTGATCCCTTCCTATTCTTTCCTGTTCTCCTGCAGCAAATTACTAGTAGCTTTATCCAGCCTCTGTTTCATTTTTACTTAATAACAAGTTAGTTGTTTACTTGCCTATATCCCTTCTAGACCAGAGGTACTCAAACTCCAATGTGCAAAAGAATCACTCAATTTGTTAACAGTGCAGATTCCTGGAACACAGTGCCCTGTGCTTGTCCCCATCACCGTATTGCTCCAAATGGAATTCAGGGGTTAACAACGAAAATGCCTAGGACCCACTTCAAGCGTGTGGAATGAGGACCTCTGACCGGAGGCTCTTCATTTACAGTGAGTGTCTTTGAATTGTACTTGGAGCGATATAGGGACTGTGATGAGCATGTTGAGTCTCCAGAACCTCATAAAGCCTGGCACTCAGAGGCCTGTAATCAATGAAGGGGACAAATATGAATGTCTCTAAGTCAAGCAACAAAATTATGACTCAGGCCTTTGCCATATGGAAAGAGATTTCTAACCACTTGAGGAGAGGAGGGCAGGCACTTTGCAGGAAGTGGAGACAGGCCCCAAGCCCAAGTGAACTGCAGACCCACCTCATCAGCAGAAAACTCTGTGCTCATCTTACTTGAGGAATAAGAGGACCAGTCCAGGTCGTGCGGTTAACAGGAAGGCTAACACAGGCCGCCGTAACTGATGATTTACTAGATCAAAGACCTTTAAGCCAGGCAATAGAGATGATCCTTGCTTATTGATTATCATCCAATAGCTGTAAATTATCTTCAGTGTCCTAGGAGACACACAGGGAAGGGCTGGTAAAGAAAGGGGCTTAAGGAAAAGTCAATAAGTCATCCTCGGACAAGTTAAAGGCATGAAGCTTGACATGCGCATTCCTTTCAAGTGCACTTACAAGAAGGAGAGAAGAAATGAAATAGGCTTCTAATTATTTAAATTGGACCTATACTCTCTGCTGAGCAATGCCTTAGCATTCTTCTTCCCCTGAGAGCTGTCGGTTAGGCCAGGAGAAGATTAAACATGTCAGCGATAGGTGTGGAAATAATTGGGGGCAGTAATTGGGAGAAATTCGGGCACCTCGATTGTGACTGCTGGCTGGTTTTCTCTTTCAAAATCGAAATTCACATTAACATGTTGATGGCCTCATCCAAACTGGGTAGAATTTATTAACAATAAAAGTAATTACAAAAATGGCTTGCATTTAGATAATCAGATAACAAGCCACAGCCTTGATTCTGGAGAGGCTTTATGAAGTGGATACCCTCATCCTGTTCCCATAAAAATTTCCTCACTTATTAGGAATATCATTTAAATTTTTTAGTTGAATTCAGGCTTAGATCTGGTACCTGGTTTTCTAATCTGATAGCGTGGATTCCTCCCAACAGCTGGAGTTACTGGGAAGCAACAAATATGCTTGTCCTTTGTTTGAGAACGTTTGGCATACTTTGTATTGAGTAGGTATTCAGCAAAAGTTAATCTGAGTATTTCCCTAAATAAAATTCTGAAGAAGATATCATTCCCCTGCGTGGCTCCCAACTTAGTTGTTTTAAAAAAACTATGCATAGGGTTCTTTGAGCCTCATTTTCAAGGCACAGAATTCTCCCTTTTTGAAATTTCTTCCAGGGAGGGAATTGATATCCATAATCTGCACATTTTAAGTATTTTAAATTGTATTTAATGCTAATGGAAACATCTATCTTGTGTCATAGAAAATCCAAGCATTAGGATTCAGAAAGAGGCATTATTTTGGGAACTAGGAGGTGCTTTCTAGTTAAATGTATATGCAGGCTGGGTTAGCCCTTTGCACTGCGGGCATGACACCCTTGCCTCTTTGGGGAAGACATGAAAGGAATGTTTTGGCCCTGTGCTAATTATGATCCAATTTACACGGGCCTAGTACTTTTCTGTTAAAGCTGAGTTTGCACTGATGATCTCATTAGAGCCCTCCATCAGTCCTAGGAGGAAGTGAGGGCACATGTTTTCAGTCTTGTTTGGCTGAGGAGGAAATGAGGCCCAGAGAAGTTGTGATTGATCAGAAGTCAAATCGTGGCATTGGGTCTACGATCTTTTTAATCAGAGTCAGGCCTGCCTTCTTCTCCCTTCCTCCTTCCCTCCCTGCCTGCCTGAAATGACTTTGTGCCATACGTTGTGCAGGCACCAGGGATTTTCATGAGCTTCCTTGGAACCTTGCGCATAAAGCAAGTTTCCTGATCCAAAGGGACCTACAATAAAGTAAAAAGGGACACATGGAAAATCCATTAAGGACACCAAAGGGTTAGAGAGGCTGTGGTATCAATATTTACAGAGTCGTGGGAGAAGAGGAGTAACGTCAGTGGTCGCTTGGATTTGGGACCGTGGGTAGGGAGCGGTGATGCACTAGAAAATGCTTCATGAGACAGTAAGGTTCTAGCAAAGTCTGCAGTTAAGAGCAGGAACCAGACAGACCTGAAATTAGCCTTTTGCAGATTGTATTTCCAAGAGAGACTCTGCAGAAAGGGTTCTACTGCCAAGTAATTTTGTGAACTATAGTATACACTCTATCAGAAATTCACTTGTTCTTATTAGGATATTGAGGACTTAGAAGCCCTTCCAAAAGAAACCTGTTTAAGTTTGTATCTTCCAGCCAAAAGAATGGGATTATAGAACTTCAAAAGAGTAAAATTAAAATGTTTGGTAGTGTAATGTTAGCACTTTGGAAAGTGCTAACTTTGATCCACTGGCTTGCAGATCTGGCCATGTGGTGTGCAAAGGGTGGAGACCAGCCCTCTCGGATGGCAATACGCCCTAAACCAGATAAACTGGAACACCAAAAACGTTGCTCGTTGCTGTCTTATCTAAAATGGTGGGCTGTCCCAGAGGGAAAAGGGAGAGGAGGAGGAAAGCCAGAGGGGCGTCCTGATTTTTATTTCTTCCATCTGGCAACGTGGTTAACTCAGAGGCAGTTCTCAGATGGAATCATGTCCCTGGAATGATGACAGAGAAGTTGCTAGGAGAAAATAGGGTGGAGGGCTCGATCAAGGGCAGAGGCTACTCCTCTTGGGGGATGAACATCTCCTCTTCCTTTCAGGTAATGCTCTTGGTCCCTCTCCTTTTAGGGGAGACTCGAGAGAGAGACAGCGAGAGAGGGAACACAAGCAGGGGGAGTGGGGGAGGGAGAAGCAGGCTTCCTGCCTAGCCTGATGCAGGGCTCGATCCCAGGACCCTGGGACCATGACCGGAGCAGAAGGCAGACGCTTAATGATTGAGCCACCCAGGTGCCCCGTGAATGTCATCTTTTTTACAGACAAATAGATATCTGATTTTCATTTGGTAAATGAGCAGATAAGGGAGAAAGGGCGGACTGGAAGAAAACTCACTTTGATCGGGCTAAACCATGGTGTTATAGGCTTTTCCTAAAATACTTCATTTCGGGCTCATAGTACTCTCCATGAATGGCCATTACTATATCATCATCGCCGTTCTGCAAATGAAGAAACAGAAGGCCAGAGAGGTTTTATTTGCCCTAGGTCCCCTGGGCATGAAGCACACAGAGAGAGGCACTCCTGGTGGTTCTGAGGCTGCATGGTTTCTATTAGCTCAGGGTCACAGAGATGGTGCTGAGCTCAGTGTCGGGAGATGGGAATCTGTTGAAGCTCTCATCACCGATCAGTGTTAGATTCTTGTTATTTAACATTGGACTCTGGAGGAAACCATGGATTTCCACTAATTTCTTCATTCTATTTATATGGCCTCCATGAAGATTCCCCATAAATTTGGCAATATCAGATCACATGGAGGGATTTTTCTGAAGGCTGATGATGACACAAAGCACCTTCATTTAATACCATTCCTCTTCTGCTTTGGATCTGTTTTGGGTAAAATATATGAATCCTATATTTAAGAGAGATCCGAACCCTTTTGAAATACTTGTCACTCACTAGATGGCACTGTTGTATTAACTTTATTTTCTTGTCTCACATTAACAACTTTAAGAAGGGTATTTACTGTGATACTAGAGCTGTTGGACTCTGGATCCAGAGTTTCTAGATGTGGGTAGAAGGACAGGGTGGAGACAAGCAAATAGTTCATATAGGTTTCATTAGGATGGATCCTAAATCCCTATTTAGACTTTAGGACTATAGCAAAATTGTAGTTTTTGTGGCAATGCAGCAATAGCTGGGTCCATTGACAGACTGAAAAAAAATGTCTCATGGGTATTATGAGACCAAAATAATGGCTTCACCGGGTAATGAGAATTCTGTAGCAGCACCGATGGTGACAATTTCTGACATACACTAGAGGCCGAGGCAGAGAAGTATAAACAAGCCCAAGGACACAGCTGATGCTCTAAACAGCCTGGAGAGTGAAATCGTCACTTTAAACTAGCTGAATTTCTCTCCTCCCTTGGAAGCCAGATTCCCTGGAAACTTCCCTATTCCTGCCAGTGGTACCATCCTGCCCCCAGTCCTCTGGAAAATGGAATTCCTAAGAGATTCCTTTCCCCTGTCCTTTTTTAATACCCCCAATTTTTTATTTTCCAGTCTCTCTCCCTGCCATTGCTTACTTTTTGTTCCCACCATGAGAATCATAGTTGGGGGTCCTTATCATTGACCCCCATTTCATAATCATCTATCCCCTGAGTTCCCTGTAGTCTGTGACGGGAACATGCTTCATAATGTGAATCTCGCACTCCTGTGAACAAGGTGTCTTAGCCTGGCATCTAGGGCCTCCCCCAGTCTGATTACAATTTGCTTTTCAGTTTCATCTCCAATTCTCCTAATTAAAAAAAAAAAAAAAGAATAGAAAGCATATAACCCACTGTGTTGCATATGGTAGGTACCAAGTAAGAGCTAGCTGCGGTGACCACATGGACACTGTCTAGGACTTCTTCTCTGCTAGGGTGGCTGAACACTCATTTGTAGAGCCTCCGCTAGATACCAGTTGAGGAACAAGGAATGTTGCATTGATTACTGTCTCTGGTCACTGTAACCTGTCTACTCTTGCAACCTGGCAAAGGGGCCCAGGTTTTGCTTTCTCTTGGCTGCACCCCTCCCCATGGGTTGAAGGGTCCTTGGGCTAAGTGTTCCTGCCCATCCTGAGCCTGCTCCCACCCTGTGTAATCGGGACCCTAGAATTCCTTGCTCAAGCCTCCCTGAGTCTACTCTCAGATCCTGCATGGGCATCTTCTCTAGGTCTTTCCTCCTGAGGTGAGATATGCTGCCTTCTGGCCCAAAGGGTGCCGAGGGGCAGTTGTTTGTAGCCGGGAGACATAAGGGAACCAGGCTTGGACTGGGGTGGCCCTTGGCAGGTGTGTGAGGCCCCGGGCAGTGCAAGATGGAGCTGGGGGTCCAACAAGAAGCAGGGCCTGCTCTCCCTGTGCTGCACGGTGGGCTTACCTGCAAGAATCCTGTGACTTGAAGGTTACTATCCCTACTCTATAGGGGAAACTGAGGCTCAGCGAGATAAAGCACAATGTTTCATGATTTGAATATGCCCGTTTTCTTACATTTTAGTGTTTCTGAAATCCGGATGTAGCTTACAAGCCATGACCTCTGTACAGTGTTTACTCTACATTGTTGTTTCTTTGTGAGTTCCACAGTAAATAGTAGTATGTCTTAAATTGATGGTATCCTAGACTTGATGAAATGGGTAACTTGATTGTTTCACACGGGTCAGTGGTAGAGCTGGAATTCAAACTCCTGTCCATCTGACGCCGGTGCCCATCGCCTCACCCAGCTGCCCGAGCACATCTTCCTGAGGAACCTCACCTCTCTTTCCATTGTCCTGTCTATGTCCCCTCAGCACTTTGATATACAGTTGACCTTTGAACAACATAGGTTTGAACCATGGATGTCTGCTTAATTCATGGATTTTTAAAAATAAATGTAATACAGTATTATAAATGTATTTTCTCTTTCTTAAATTTTCTTAATAACATTTTCTTTCCTCTAGCTTCCTTTATTGTAAGAATACAGCATTAATACATATAACATATAAAATATGTGTTAATCAGTGGTTTATGTTATTGGTAAGGCTTCCAGTCAACAGTAAGCTATTAGTAGTTAACTTTTGGGGCAGTCAAAAGTTATACATGCATTTTCCACTGTGCAGAGTGTTGGTGCCCCAACCCCCATACTTACTGTTCAAGGGTCAGCTGTAGTTGGAAGGACACTACAGAGTGCATGCTTACAAGTTGGATTGGAAATATGTCCTATTGGTTTTAATGATATATTTTCTGATTCTTCATGGTGAGCTCCCAGGGAACAGGGTTCCATATGTTTTCTAAATGTTTGTATACTATGTGTCACTATAAAAGCAGAGAATTCTCAAGACTGGATTTGAATTCCCTCGCTGTTCCTGACTGGCATGGTGATGCAGGGAGTTGCCTTAGCTTCCTTGAAACTTAGTTTGCTGATCTGTGAAATGGGTCTAAGAATACTTATCTCAGAGCCATGTGGTAAGATGTAAAAGCACTTGGCAAGTGGTTGGTTCTCATTACACATTAGAGTCCTTCAGCTGAGTGCACTTAGCATAGTGAAAGCTAAATTAATGAATAAATTAATATCTCAAGCTCCACACGAGCTTACCTATTGGAATTGCCCTGAACCCATACCCTATTCAGGTATTCAATCAGCCATTCATTAAACAAAGTTTTATCAACCATCTACTACATGTGAAGCATTGTGCTAAGCTTTGGGGATAGAATAGTGAATAAGAGAGTCAAGATCCCTGCACTCATTATAAGTTGATATAATGGCTGGAAAGGAAACAAAAGGGGAGCTGAGATAGAGGAGAATGCAGAGGTGAGGTCAGGGACTCGGGGAAAGTCTGGCTGAGGAAGCTGTGTTTGAATTGAGCTGTGAAGAATGAGAACAAAGCATCCATGTAGCAAGAGGAGCACATTAGTCTTGGTTCTCCAGATAAGTGGAATATGTATATATGTACATGCACGCATACATATACAAGGAGAGTTATCAAAAGGAACTGGCTTCTGTGAACATGGAAGCTGAGAAATCCCAAGATCTGCAGTTGGCAAGTCCCAGGAGAGCCAATGATGTAAGTTCCAGGCTGAATCCAAATCTGAAGGCAATGGAAAACCGATGTCCCAGCCACCACAGGTAGAGAAAGAGACTTCTCTTATTCTACCTTTGTGTTCTATCCAGGCCTTTAGTGGATTGGATGAGACCTATCCACAGTGGGAGAACAATCTGCTTTTCTCAGGCTACTGATTCAAATGTTCATGTCATTCAGAAAGGCCCTCAGAGCTACACCAAGAAATAACGTTTAACCAAGTATCCGCACACCCCATGGCCCAGCCAAGTTGACACATAAAATTAACCATCATGAAGGAAGTGTTTTATCCCCTGAGGTTGGACTTTAGATTTTCTAACATGAAAGTTCCCAGAAGTCTCACTGTTAGTTGGTTGGTTTATCGATGGCAGCCCTTATTTAGGAGAGTATATATCCTCTGACTCCTTTTCCCACTCCACCCACCCTAGAGAAAAGGTACAGAAAATATAGTTACCTCATCTCACAAATACATCCTATCTGCTGGCCTCTGTGATCTATGTTAGAGATACTCAAGACTGCCTATTTCACCATGGCCAGCCTTTTCCCACTTTTAACTTAAAGGTCTTTATTTATGTGTTCGAGGTCTTTCATCAGGGTTTCTCAGCTTTGGCGCTATAGATATCCTGGGTTAGAGAATCCTCTGTTTTGGGGGTCTGTCTTGTGCCTTACAGATGTTTTGCAGTGCCACTGGGTGCCTGTAGCAACCCCCTCCTCCTCCGAACTGTGACAACCAAAAATGTCGCCATTCATTACCAACTATCTGGTGGGGAGTAAGATCTCCCAGGTGGAAACCACTGCTTTAATCTTCATGAGATTTGCCATATGGAGTCTGTGCTTGGGAACGCTTTCCCCCAGGATGGGAAGAGTACCTTTCATTGACCTGACCACAGGAATCAGGAGTGCAGAGTCTTCCCATCTCTGGAGTTTCTGTAAAAGGATTAGACTGCCAAGGTGATTGGGTTGCATTTCTAATGAGTCGAGCTGCCAACATCTGTTTGTGGTAATTGAGGACAGCTGTGATGCTGGCTTGGCTGAAACCTCCACAACCTTTCCCTGCCCCTCCAGGCATTTCAGCTGGCCCCAGCTATCTTGTCACATCAGGATCTCTCAGGAAATGCCGGCAAGGTCAGGGCGTTTGCTGAGAATGGTATCAATCCAGACGGCGTCTTAGGTGTGACACTGCCACATTGATGGGGATGCACAATGTTCGCTCCTGTAAGCTGCCCCTAAGACACAGAAAACAAATATGCGTGTAGTATAAAAAAGCAAATCACAACCAATACTAATAACACGTATATTCATCCCACATGCCCTATGTCCTATTTTAAAAGCTTAACTTGTATTATTTCCTTTATTCTTTGTAGCAACACTCTGACATAGATACTATGTTATTCACGTGTCCTGGCTGAGATACAGAGAACGAGAGGTGGGATTAAGATTACACCTAAGCAATGGATTCCAGAGTTTACACTGCATCCAGGCAATGCAGACTCAATTTTCCAAATTCTATTTTAACTCTATTAAATTGCATACACACGTATTTATTCATAACTAACATAACATAAAAGTCTGGAAGCAGACATACCAAAATATTAATGGTTAGTCTCTCTCTGGGTGGCTGATTTAGGGGTGTATTTTTTTGGGGGGGTCTTCTTTAAACTTTTTAATATTTTTCAAGTTTTCTATATGAAGTATTATTTTTTATTGGAAGTTATATAGAAGTTCTTAAAATATGTATATGGGAAAGGTGAGGGGAAGAGGAGCAGTGAGCTAAGAAGATATTTTAGAAGTTGAGTCCTCCCTGAAGGAGTGAATTCTAGGGGAGAAGGTGGCAAGTCGACCACCCTGGGCGCCGATTTCTTCATGGATGTGCTAAATAACTGCTCTCTAGCTGAATGCACACTGAATAACATTACAACTTACCCAATGCATTGCAGACTTTTTGGTGGGACTCTAGAATTTCTCTGAATCAACTTTTTTTTTTTTTTTAAGTCTCACTTGCTATTGCAGGGATATTTTTCTGAGGGCAGACTCGGACAGTTTGGGTTCAGCTGTACACTCGTCCTCATGGCACTCCTCCCCAGGAGAGGAGAAACTGATGGATGCTTTGCAGACTTTGGTCACGGGAGGACAGTGAAGACCTGCCCTCCGGCATGGCTCTTTAGGGAAGTGTGATGATTTTCTAGCAGCCAAGTCAGGGCTGCAGCTGCCACAGCTCCTACCCTTCTTTCTCCATGGGCATGGACTGTCTCACACATCACAGCTTGCTGGGAAGTTTGGACCAGGGTGCGGGACCACCCAGAAGACACGCCCACCCAGATCACACTGCGCAGATCATTCTCCTGGAGAGAAGCTGCCTTGGGGGTGAGAGTAGCATACTAGTTGTTTAAAATCCTCACACTGTTTTTCTTTTTCTTTAGAAACCTCACCACTTATGGAGTGATTAAAGACAATTACAGAGTTGGCTTTGCTTAGAATAGACAGTGCAGGGCAGGTGGTCCTGCCCAGCCTCATCCTCCTGGGGTGGTGAAGTCTTCTTGTAAATGCCAATTTGGCCAGGACATAAATGCCAGTGTAGGGATGAAAGTCGGTCTCCTCTCCCCCATAAGCCTCCCATCTTCTTCAAAGGGATAGGAAGGAAGAAAGGTACCATTTACCATTTTTCTTCTGAAAGGCAGGGGTGACCAAGGAAGTAGAAAGCTGCTGGGAAGCAATAATATTTGTCACATTATCCCCATTTACATAAAACCCCAGCAGAGCCCCCAGTGGCTTCGGTTTGACACTGTGCCTTTAAACTCAGCCAACCCATAATGTCTCTCACTGGTGTGGGTGAATTAAAACCATCAGCCCCAAAACCCATTCTTAGTAATTTCCTTGGATTTCCTGTGTTGGTTCCTGCCTTTGATCTTCCCTAAATTGCCACACACACAGCTCTACACATATGCACACATTCAAGGCTCCATCTTCCGTCTCTGGTCTCACGTGTAGCCTTGAGCTCAGGCAGATTTGGCTTCTCTAGGTTGCTGATGCTTATAATGTAATTGCTCTATTGGGACATCAGCATGAAACGGTTTTATTTGTTCTATAAACC
This sequence comes from Mirounga leonina, assembly GCF_011800145.1. Taxonomy (NCBI): domain Eukaryota; kingdom Metazoa; phylum Chordata; class Mammalia; order Carnivora; family Phocidae; genus Mirounga; species Mirounga leonina. The sequence continues at coordinate 20,694,365 of NW_023270825.1, read as the reverse complement.
TTTAACTATGCTATGACAAAAGTCTCTTTCTTAAATCTTGATGACAGATTCTGTCATTTTCTGGCCAATTTTAGATGTTAAAAGTTGAGACCAACTTAAATTTTAGTCTTTATTTTGACTTAAATCTTATCCCCACCTCCCCTCCCTGCAATGCCTTGGTACAGGTTTGATCCATCGCCTGAGGTCCGAGGCTCTTCCATCTGTTTTTCCACTTCTCTCCAGCATTTCCATGTGATTGAGTGTGAGGGGGAACAGCCTTAATTAAGATGCCATCTCTTCCTTCCCTCTCTTTTTTGGGGTTAACTTTGCTTGCATTGGTGGGATTTGGGAGTTCGGAAGGAGATGGCAGAGGCATGTCATGGAAACCAGCTGCCTGTCATGATGGGGAGGCCACCCTGGTTATCTTCATGGCCGGTGGTTTAGTGATGAGTTTCCACCAGTCCTCGCTGTCACTGAGGTTTTCCCCAGAAAGGGCAGCCAAGTCTCCCCAGGCCCTGAAATGGGTTCATACCCCAATCACCTTTTAGGGCGGTAGCTCCTCTCTTGGTGGCCGCCAGAATGGCCCCAGGGCCCCTGCCTTGCCTCCATGCTCTTTCACAAGGAGATGTTGAGATCTTTGCTGCAGGAGAGGAGGGTGGGGCTCACCCCCTTAGGTACCCTGTGTCATAGTCCCTTCTCTGATGAAGTGGGCTTCTCTGGCAGTCTTTGCACCTTTAAATGGACACTAGTCTCCATGTTCAAGACTATCACCTATCATCAAGAGCTGTAGGTCAACTTCCCCTGATAACTCTCTCTGACTGCTTCAGAAGAGGGGTTGTGTAACTCGCAAGCTCCATCCAGGGTGTGAGATGTCCCTCTCTGGTAGGCATTCTTAAGCTCTCTGAGGGGTTCTCTTGAAGCTTTTCGTTTCTTTTCTTGAAGATAGGGAAGTGGCATCCCATTACAGACCCTGTATGTCTTGACAAGGCCCATGACCTTGATCTGGCCCTTGGTGTCGACAGCTTTGTTAAAAAAAAAAAAAAAGAATGTGAGGTTTGGGGAGTCTCTCTGTCCATAGCTTTGGGCCTTTGTTGCCAGTTTTGGGTACATACAAAAATTACTGCTCAACATCCTATTACTTTAGCTAAACTTCTTGCTACATATATATTAGGCACAGTCCTGGACCATGCACTGCTGAGTTTGTTTAAGCTCACAGTGATCATATGAGAAAGACATTATTACCCATTTTTTACAGATGAGGAAACTGAGGCACACAGAAGTTGTGTTAACCGCTCAGGGTGATGCAGCTAGCCAAGATTTGAACCTGTCATTCTGATTCCAGAACCTGTGAACTTACCTACTACCTTGTGATTCTTTCTGGCTTGAGAATTTAGCTTAAATTTCACTCTGCGCATACCCCTGTTTTCATGCTCCTGGCAACTTTGGATATATGCTTGGTTACTTTTTGGCCCCTGGGTCCTCATTATAATATTGTTGGGGAGGACAACTTTTTCTATATCCTCTTTGGTTTAATGACTAGGGTCCTGTGAATAAAAATTCAAAGGCAGATTAACAGGAAAAAAAATTATATATATGGGAGCTAACAAAAAAGTAGCTAGCTTTCTAAATGGTTAAAGTTGGAGGCTTATATAACTAACTTAGTAGGGGTGAGGAGGGAATGAAAGAGGCTTTCATGGGAAAAACAAATAGGTTTCTTTAGGAAAGACAGATGGGTTTTTAGGAGAACAAATAGAAGATAAGAAAGTTTGTGATGATGTTTGTTTATGCAGGTGTGAGTGGTCTTTCCATCTTCCTCATGGCCACGGAACTCCTCTGGAGAGGGGATTTATGGCAGGTTTACTCTCTATCTTCTTCCCGGGAGTACACACACCACTAAGAGGGAATATATGGCAGCTTCATTTCTCAGAAGTTGATGTTTTTAGTCAGATAAGGGAAGCTTTGAGAAAGCTTTTTCCTGCATCTGTTGTATCTCAAACATTTTCAGCTTGAAATAATCTTCATACCTACTGTGGGGTTCTGGATGGGTCCCCACGGTATAGAAGGTAGTATTGTTCTACCAAGCTGACCAGTTGCCCTAAAGGAGTGATTTAAAGATTAGGTAAGGCATAAGCCCAGAGCAATAGGCCAATGAACCCAGGCAGAAGGTGGCTGGGGAGAAGCCAGGAACACTGGGGTTGGCATTGTTTTCTGCTTCAAAGCATATCAAACCCTGGAGAAACTTTGGCAGGAAACATGATTGGGGTGAGGGAGTGTTGCTTTTACTGGATCCACATGAATGAGGAACACCATTTTAGGCAGTACCAAACTTTTGCACAGGGTGCCAATAGTGGGGAAAAGTCAGGGAATATAAAGCTAGGACCTTGGATTCAAGTTCTACCTCCTCCCTTTGCTAACTAAATAACCCTGAAGAGTTCAGTTATTGCAATAGAACTATGATTTATCTCTGAAATAAAGAAGGCTTTCTTTAATTTATCAGATAGGTAGGGTTGTAGTGAAGTGGAAATGGGATAACAGCTGAGAAAACACTTTGCATATTGATACACTGATTTATGAGGATAAGAAATAGTATTATCCGGAATGACCTATGACTTTAGTGGGCTGGATGATTGAATAATCAAGCAAATTTTTATTGATAGTTTACCATGTGCAAGGAGTGTGTTGGACTCTGTTGTTGATGACGTGGTGGATAAGGTAGAGTTATCGCTTTCAAGGACTTTGAAACATTGTATTTGAACAGAAACATTTTCATCAATAACTGTAATATGAATACAGTTTGATAGGTGCCAGGAAGAAGTCATAGAAAAAACTGCTACAGAAGTTCAAAAGTGGGGAGTTCTTTTTGCCAGGAGTGATAATAGAAAGTTTTAGAAAGAGATGATTTTTGGAGTAGATCTAGGGAGATGGTTTATACTTAATTGGTAAGGAATTCTTAGTAAAAGACACAGCATGATCAAGATATGTTTACATATTGACTTTGGTAGGTTGTTTAGTAGAGGGCTTATAGCACAGTGGAGATAATAGGGTTGAACCGATGGGTTGGAACCAGAACATGGAGGCTGTTGGATATCAGGTTATGGGGTTTAAAGTGGGGAGCTCTAAACAGGTTTTTTTTTTTTTTTTAAAGGTTTTTATTTATTTGACAGAGAGATAGAGAGCACAAGTAGGCAGAGTGGCAGTCAGAGGGAGAGAGAGAAGCAGGCTTCCCGCTGAGCAGGCAACCCGACGCGGGGCTCGATCCCAGGACCCTGGGATCATGACCCGAGCTGAAGGCAGCTGCTTAACCAACTGAGCCACCCAGGCACCCCTCTAAACAGGTTTTGAAATGTGAAATGTCATGGTCAGACTGGTCCCTACATTAGTAACCTGGCCACAGTGTGCAGGATAGACCAATGTCACGTGGAACTGAAGACGACAAGACCACGTGGCCATGGTTATGATTCAGTTGTAGTCATACGAGTCTCAATAATATGTGATAGTAGTAATGGGAAAGAAGACATTTTAGCTAACACATCTCTCTAGTGCCACTAGAGAGTTAATTTATTTTTTTCACATGCCCATAAATTCTTTCAACACATACTACTTACTTAGTGGTTACCATATGCCAAATAAAGTGCTGGGATAGAGAAAAATTACACAATGCCCTTGCCCTGAAGATTATTGTCTAGTAGCAAGTTATGAGTAAGCTATTTGCCCTGCAGATATGAGATGGGGTTTGGAAGGAGGCCAGTTCAGGAAGGAGGGTAGACACATGGCAGTATATTTAAAATCTCAAGTAGTTCATGTGCATGGTCTTCTGGGAGCGTCAGACAATTGGTTAGGGGTGAGATCATGGGCTTGTTTGACAGATTAAATTTAGTCTTTATTCTGTAAGGATTGAAGAGTCACCAAACTCCTTTAAGAGGAAAAGTATTAAAATAAACTTTGCATAAGATAAATATTTCTCTGGAGACAAGGTGGAGGAATATTTGCAAGTCAGGGGCTGAGAAAGAGCCTAGTGGTAAAAGGATCATTTAGGAGACAAAGGCAATGGTCCAGGTGGAAGGTGAAAAGGCCCTGAGGTAAGCAACATAAATGGGAAGGGAGAGGAGAGGCAGATGGAGGATGGTGAGAATTAAAATCAAGAGGATTTGGACACTAATTGGATGTAGAAGATGAAAAAAAGAGTTGAAATTGACCTAAGATTTATGGCTGGGGAGCTGGTTCTGTGCCAAGGAATGAAGTCCAAGTTCTGTGGTCTAGTTTATCTCTAGTCTACATGAGCTGTTTCTACCATGCCATTGTTTAAAATTAAAGTAACAGTCCTGACCTCTCTTGCAGAAACAAAGGCAGGTATTTAATTTGACAGGTGAGGAGTATGTATGGTCAGCTGTAGTCAATGCAGTCTTCCTGCCTAGTCTTCCTGTTCTATTTCATTGCCATGTGGCTGCTCACCAGTATGGTCTATCTATCCTCCAAGAATGCCACCAGAGAAGGGAACAAGGGTCAGGTGCTCATGTGGTTCTCCAACTGAGCCATGCCAAATATATTTTAAAGCATCTGTTAAGTTTGGGAGCTATTATTTAAAATGGTGGCTAGACTGGGAAGGAGTTGTCCCTCCTTTACCTGGAGAGAGCCAGCAGGGAGGTGCACATCAAATTGGTTAATAGATTGTAGAATAGAGGACAGTGTGGGGTTGACTGGTGCAGTGAAACCCTGGCAGTGGAAACAGCAGGGAAATATAACAAAGCTGAAAAATTGTGGGCATAACCCGAAAAGGAAGCGTCAGCTTGACTGAACTGTGTTTTATGGGGGATGCCAGGAGCCATGATTTCAAAGAATGGACCTCTTTTCTAATTTCTTACAGCAAGCTTTTCTGTATCCCAGGTGCTTCCCTCTGATCACAGCAAAAGATAGAAAATCATCCAGTGTCATAGATAAAACACCCCAGTGGACATCATTTTGGGTTGTTAGTAGCCATCTGTGGAATCTTGAATAGACTATTGTAATTGCTGATAGTTTCTCTTTAGGGAAAAAGAAGCAATTGGCACACTTGTAATAGACCTTGGAAATAAAATTCCATACCCCTTCCTCTAATTTTTTTCCATTGGTGTGTAAAATTTTTGCACACCTGAACCTTGACTTTCATGGGTCTTCTTAAAAGTGGTCCATGATGTGAATGACAAGAACAGCATAAATATGGGTCTGCATCCTGGGGTTCAAGGGAGAGTCCTGTTGTTGTATGTTTTAAAGGATGATAGGCAGGAATGAGTTTCTCCACTGAGAAAATGTGGGGCACCTGATGATATGTATTAATTTGTTCTTGTCTATTTTGCTCTAGACTAGAAAGTACATGAGGGTAGGGGACTTGTCTAGTTTGTTTTCCACTGTATCCCAATACCCAGAACATTGGGGGGTCCAGAGAGGCTTTCCATAAATACTCATGGAATGAGCAAATGATGAACAAATGAACCAAAGAAGTTCAAAGAGGAATCTAGAGTTGCTGTATTGAAAAGAGTGAGAAATGGAGCTGGAGCTGGGGTAGGGATGGGGAATCTCAGATCAGAGAAATGAGATCAGGTCTAGCAGGTCAAATGTTCATAAGGAGGGATAGGGAACCACAGAAAGGAGGCTTATTTATGTGGGGGGCTGAAGTATGGAGTTGGGATGGTGGTGGTGCTGGTGCATGGTGGAGTCAGTTGGCCTCAGAAGGGCAGAACAGATGGTGTGAACGCCAACATTATGTGTTTGGTCTTTAACATGGCTTTGTCATGGAAATAATTGTCTCACTTACTGTAAATTTTCCAGAGAATTTCAGGCACCCCTCGAGTTATCCATTGTCTATGTTTACTTCAGAATAATGAACCAAGCCTTACCTGCAGTTTTGGTAAAGCTCTTAGCTCCTGTGAACACAACTGAAAGGGGAACCACTCTTTACAAAGCACTGACCCTGAGCTAGACCTCACATTAGGTATTTCCAGAGTGCCTCTATGGCTCAGCATTTTCAAAATTAGAACAGCCCTGGCTACCATTTATGAAGCACTTACAGTCTCTCTGGTACTGTCCAAAATGTTTTATTGTTATTATTTTTATTATTTATTATTAATTATTGTTATTAATTTAATTCTCACAAGAGTCCTGCAGATTAAAAATTACTAGAGACATTTTACCGATGAGGACTCTTGAGGTTTAAGTTAAAATCCCTTGCCCAAGATCACACAGGGGACAGGTGATGAAGGTGGAAATCTGAATTCTGATTTGCTTTACTTCTAAGTCCATGTTAATAAGAGCACATAACAGTCCCCGGGAGGAACTGATGAAGGGAATGGAGTCCAGCTGCCCAGGTCCCTCTGGAACCAGGAGTCTTCAGTGATGCCCTGTAGCCATGTTGCCCTTAGCAGGGAACCTAATCCTGCCTCTCACACAGGTCTTCTGCATTTTTACATATTCTCTTCTGATGATCTTATTTTAGTTCATTTTTTTACTTTTATGCCCTGATTGTTAGTTTTGTTCCCATCCAAAGAAAAAAGTAGTTTCAAGGATTTTTTTTTCCCACTTAATTAGATCCAAGGCTTGGCTTGTTTGGTGGTGCTCAGCTTCTTTGGCAGACTTGCTTCTGTAGCACAAAAGCAGCTTAATGTCAGCTTGACAACTTGATAAGTCTGTGCCAATTTTTATGATGGAAAAGGAAACTTCTAGATTCAAGATTAAATATGGCTCTTGGAGAAACAAGACAAAATGACCTCATGGCTATGCATGAAGTTGTAATTGGGGAGCAAAGTGTACCTTAATGATTTAGTGTGCAATTAGTGTGTGATGAGATAGAAACGTTAGCAGGTGGTTGCTAAGGCAGGGCTGTGCTGGGTCAAGTTCATGGTTTGCTCTTTGCCCAGCACAGCAGATACCCCTGATGCCCCATGTCATATCCCATTAGACCACCTTTGCTTTCAGCTGTAGTTGCAGTAGGTAGCTTTATGTGGGCTCATCTTCCCTTGTGCTAACAGTGTTTGTTCTGCTTGAAGCATAAGACATGTGTTTTTATTTTCTATCCTGGTGAGTAGGAGCCCACTCAGCATGTACAAGCACAGCTGGGAAATATGTGTGTGGATCTGACACTCTTGGGGCAACCTCCAATCCATGGGGGCTGAGAGCCAATAGATAAATATTCCAGCCACCTGTCCTTCAGGCAAGCAATTTTAGGAGGCTTTCTGTATGGTTCCCAGAAGGTCCAAGTGTACTTAAGAGCAGTGACCTCAATAATGTACCCTTACATTGGCTTTGACTCCATCCTTATCCCATTTTTCCCATTCTCCCATTTCTGATTCTTGGAATTACCACCTCAATAAATTACTTACACAAAGTCTTTGCCTCAGGCTTTGCTTTTGGGCTGAACCCAAATTAAGATACCTAACGTAGGTTCAAAGCAGAATTTTCAGCACAAGAGGAACTCAATCTCTAAGCAACTCACTCTAACCAAACTCACATGAGATTAATGTATAAACCACAATGACAAATATTAATTTACAGGGATGCCTATACTATCAAGTGGACCAGAATGCTCATATATGCTGGACAGAGCATACTTTGCTGCTGGGCAGAGTTGTGATAGATTGAGATTCTTGCTCTTTGACACCTCTTTTTCTAACATTCATGTGAATAACTTTTATTCTGTTAAAATATTCCTTCCTTGGGTACAGGAAAGGTTCAATTTGATATTATGAATCCCATTGGTTGCATTTTGGGTTTACAGTTCTCAGGGACTCACTTTACCGAACTGTCTTGTACTGTTGACAACTTATCCCCCTCCACCAACTTCTTTGGTAGAGTGAGAATATGGAATATATAGAAAAAGGAGAAAAATGTAGGGGAAAGCATATCTGCCCACCTGGGTGCCTTTTTGTTTAAAGCTCACTATATGAACTGATACAATGATAGCCTGACAGCATACAAAATCATTTCAGTATACTCTGTGTGTAGTAGCTTAGAAAGATTTTTATCCCCAAACAATTAAAATAAATGTGCTTGCAACTCAAAGAATTAAGTTCTGGTTATCTGAAACTTATCTGTAACTGAAAGTATATTCCCTGATAATTTTGGATAACCACATATTACTTGTGTTTCTTACATATTCATTTTGCCGAAGAAAATCATTGCTGACATGTTCTGTATTAAGTTCCTATACACTGCTTCCTTCCATTCTTAATGCCACAGCCTTATTTTCATCTCTTCTTCCCCTAGACTATATCAGGAACCTCCAAGACAGTCTTCCTGATTACAAGGATACCTCTAATTCATCCTTTACAAAAATGCCAGGGAGATCTTTCTATTATACATGTCTGATTATGTCAGGATTTTACTTAAAACCTGTGCATGGCTCTGGGTAGATATTATTTACCAGTATTTCCAATTCTCCTCTCCTTCCATGAATATGGGGGAAACATGTTTCACTATTTCCTTGAATTCAGACATGGCATGGGATTTGCTTTGCCCCCCAAAATGTGAGCATGAGTCACTTTCAGGTGAAAGCTCCCACTATGGACTAAATTGTGTCCCCCCTAAAATTCATATAGATGTTGAAGTCCTAACCCCCAATGGGACTGTATCTAGAAACGTGGTCTTTAGGATGTAATTAAGGTTAAATGAGGTTATAAGTGTGGGGCCCTAATCCAATAGGATTGTGGCTTTCTAAAAAGAGGAAGATTTCTCTCTCTCTCTCTACCACGTGAGGACACAGTGAGAAGGTGACCTTCTGCAAATCAGAAAGGGACCTCTCATCACATTTGACCATGCTGGCATCCTGATTTCAGATTTCCAGTCTTCAGAGCTGTGAGAAAATAGGTTTCTGTTACTTAAGACACCCAGTATTTCCTTATGGTAGCTAAGGCCGACTAATACAGCTCCCTTTTGATTTGATGAACTCTGAAGACTTGTCTTGATAGGACATCATCCCAATGTGTTAGAACTTTAATAAGCTGAGTTTCTGAGTGTGGCTGACAGAATAACGGCCCACTAAAGATGTCCATGGCATTCCCTGGAACCTGGGCGTATGTTCCCTTATGTGGCAAGAGGGACTTTGCAGATGTGATTAAGGTTATGGGCCTTGGGAGTGGACATTATCTTGGATGATCTGGGTGGACACAATCAAACCATGAGTCCTTAAACTGGAGAACTTCGTAGCTGTGGTCTGACAGCCCTGACAATGGAAGAATGGTCAGATAGATGCTTTGAAGATGGAGAAAGGGAGCCATAAGCCAATGGAGGCAAGCAGCCTTTAGAAGCTGGAAAAGGTTAGAAAATAATTTCCCTAGAGCTTCCAGAAAGGAATGCAACCTTATTTACATCATGGTTTCAGCCCCTTGAGACCTAGATCAGACTTTTGAACTACAGAAAAATGAGATAATAAATTCATGCTATCTTAGTCTATTACGTTTGTGGTAATTTGTTATAGCAGCAATAGGAAATGAATACATAGAGTATGGTAGATTGTATAAATGGTCATAAATTCTTTATTACACCCACATCTTTACTTGATGACATTATAGATTCTTCTGTCAAAAGGTGGAGGCTACTTCTCCTTACCTTAAATCTGAGTTGACCATTATTCTCCTTTCTGAATGGCAATGATTACTGAGGTTATCTGGTCTTTGTTCCACCATTGTGTGTTGAGTGTATGTCTGTGGTAATGGTCATAATGGGAAGATGAAGAAATGGTTCATTCAGCTTAACTTTTTTAGTTCCCGGGTATCTGGTCCACGAGGGGCTCTGTGTTGGCACTTGATATAAAAATTAATGTCATCCCTCCCTCCTTGCCAGTGAAGAGACTACTGATGTCTATCAGTGTCCTGGACTTTAAGCTCAATGCTATAATTGGCTGGAACTTCACGGTTTCTCTCTGGGGTTGGATTTAGTGTTTCCAAGGTATTGAAGAATGAACCAAATATGTGATGACCAGAGGAATGAACTGTGATAGTAATGTTTTGTGCTCATCCATATCTGACTCTTCTACTTCTGGGCATATGAGGGAATTAAATTTCTACAACTCCATAGCCAATATGCAGGATCATGGGGTTTGTTCTGACCAATAGATTGAAGCTGAATTGAGGTGGGTTGTATATGAGCTAAAGCATTTAATTGTGGGTGTGGTACATTCCAACATTCCAACATTTTCTTCTTCTAGCATGGTGCTCATGGAGGCATGTGTTGAGATGGAGGTGCCTAGTTGCTGAGCCACCATGTGGAGGACAGATGTCCTGAATTATCACCTTAGCTCATAGCAGACTTTGTATGAGTGAGAAACTTTTTTGTATTAAACTATTGATGTCTTGTTGCTTTTGTTATTACAGGATAACACACACCCTGACTAATATATAATATAATTGGATGGTTTGGAGTTAAGTATTGGCTCTTACTATGTGACTATGAGCAAATTATTTTTCTAGGTTTAAATTTTTGTGTACTACCTATTTCATGAGATTATGAGCATTATATGAAGAAATGTGTGTAAAGTGTTTAGCATACTGTCTGGTAAAAAAGAATAAATGTTAGTGTAATAAATGTTAGTTACTTTCATTATCAAAATCACCATCATTATTGTCACTATCACAATTGGAGAAACACTGAGATTCTGGCTAAGCAAAATTGGAAAGTGTGAAGTAAGGACCTTTTTGGAGGTGAGTTCAACATACTCCTCACCTTTGAACTGCAAAGTGGTCAAAGTTGGTAGTCTGTAATTTTAAGAGTTAAGGTGAACTTGGGGAGAATCTCCTCCTTGTATTCTGCAGCTTTAGAGGTTGTCCACATTCCTTGATGTGATGCCCCTTCCTGTATCTTTAAAGCTAACAACAGGGGGCAGGGTCCTCATCACACCACCTAACTCTGAGTGCTTCTCCTTCCTTTTCCATTTTTAAAGGCATTTGGGGATATATTGGGACACTTGAGTAATCCAGGATAATGTCTCCATCTCAAGGTCCTTGCTTTATTCACATCTACAAAGTCCTTTTTGCCATGTGAGGTCACAGAGTCACTGGTTCTGGGGACTAGGACCTGGGCACTTTGGGAGACCATTATTCTGCCACTATAATGTCTAAGATTAAGTAATCTTAGTAATTTGGCTTCTCTCTCTCTCCCTCACTCTCTCCCACACCTCCTCCCACCCCTCTATTTTCTTTTGATCAATTTTGGCAGGAATTTTCTTTTTTTAGTCTTCCGGAAGTGGAAGTCCCGTCCACTGACCACCACTGACTCTGCAAGGCAAGCCAACCAGTCATGTGCTCTCTTGTCCCCGAGTCCACAGAGGGCAACTTTTCATGAGCATCCACTTTGGAAGATGCTTGATGCCTTTTACTACATGCCTCCCCCCTTTTTAAGATTTATTTATTTATTTTAGAGAGAGAGAGAGCACAAGCCAGGGGAAGGGTAGAGGGCAGAGGGAGAGGGCCAAGCAGACTCTGGGCTGATGGCAGAGTCTGTTGGGCTCCATCTCAGGACCCTGAGATCAGGACCTGAGCCAAAACCAAGAGTCAGATGCTTAACTGACTGAGCCACCCAGGCATCCCCAGAATTCCTTTTCTGTTCTGTTTCTATGTCATTTTTATTTTCTACTTCATTGATTTCTACCTTATCATTTTTATTTTCTCCCTTCTATTTACTTTTCGGTTATTCTGTTATACTATTTTTAATTTACTAAGGTTGTAGATCCAATAGATTTGAGACTTTTTTTTTTCCTAATTATAGCATATAAAGCTATAAACATCCCTGGAATTACTCTTTTAGCTGCATTTCACACTTTTTTGTATTAGCCTTCACTTCTAAGTATAATCTAATTTTAAAAAATGATTTATTCTTTGACCTGTGAGTTTTAATAAGTATATTTTTAAATTTCTATAAATATGAATTTTTAAAAATTAAAATAGAACTCAAAAGTCCGAAGGAGACTTCCAGGTAGCATTTCAGCAAGAGAATCAAATATTACATTTAGGATCATGATTATAAGAATTCTCTTTGTAGCATCCTTATATTTATTACTTTTACCATTCCAGATCTCTTTTAAATTGCAGTAAGAGTCCTTAAAGTGCCCAGATTCCTGGAGCACTTTCAGAAGGAAGAGTGGTGCTGGGGAACTGTGTCCTACTCTTTGGCCAACTCTGAGATCAGGGGAAGGGAAATGTCATAAATGGGTAAAGTTGGTAAGGCAGGATAAGGAGTGAGGAGCAGGTTGAGTCCCAGGGCTCTGTGGAAAGAAGAAATAAAATTGGAGCATGAGTTGGGCCCTGGATATTCCTTGGACTTATGTTGTAAAAAACCAGTGTAATCCCCCCACAGGGCATGGTGGCAGAATGGAAAAGAAAGTGCTTTGAGACCACCAGACAGCGAGGAGACAGAAAATCACACGTGGATGCAATGACTAAGAACAATAGAGGTCTGGGGTTTTCTGGTTTGGATTAAATAGCCCAGTGCTTCCAAAACCTCTTAGAGGACATTAGTGAATTGCGGCATTATGAAATAATTACTAAAATGATGGCCCTGAGTCACGTGGACAAGAAAGTCTTGTTATGAATATGCTTTTTGAGGAGGTTAGCCTATATATAAATATGCTTTATGTAAGATTTCAATTAAACTAGTTAAAGCAAAAATAAAACAGAATCTCTGGGGGTTTAGAGAGTTACATTTACCTGGAATATTCATTTATCTGATTTTTTTTTACAATAAATAAAAATACACAGATGGGGGGGAGGAGCAAAGTCTGGGCTAAATCCGGCCACACTCAGTCGGTTATACATTGCTTATGGCTCTAAGACAGAGTAACAGAATAGGTGAGTCATAGCGACCAAGACTCCATGGTCCGCTAGCCTGAAGTATTTACTATTCTAGCCTTTTACAGAAGGAGTTTGCTGACTCCCGCCTCAGATCATTCTTGTGCATCTCCAGTGTGCCTGTTACTTTGCTCCAAATGTGCCAGAGGTCGACATGTTGCCCACTTCTCTGGAGCCCCTGTAGTAAAAGGCATCACAGCATCTTCTAAAGTGGATGCTCATGAAAAGTTGCCCTCTGTGGACTCGAGGACAAGAGAGCACATGACTGGTTGGCTCGCCTTGCAGAGTCAGAGGTGGTCAGTGGACGGGACCTCCACGTCCAGGACATGTGCGGATGTGTGAGGAGGGAATTACCCGAGGGCTGAGCGCTATGGCTGCTCAGCTTGCTAGTATTCATTTGCAAAAAATGGTCCACATCTCATTTTAGAGTTAAATACTCCACTGAGGTTTCGCCTTTGTTTCTGAGTGACATGCCATTGTTTCAGTTGACTTCTTGAGGCCATCGAGGTTCCTAAAGGAAGTCGTGCACCAAGCCCCTCTTCTGTCCTAAGGGGTTCCACTTTCCTGAGGTGAGTGAGATACATATTTCAAAGGAAACAGACCTAAACAATAAGCAATAATAACAGTGACAATTGCACAGAAGAGCTGCTTCTGCCAAATACTTAACAGATGGAGAATTTGGGGACCTCTGACCTTATCCAATCATTATCTTCCAGAAATGACTCACAGAGGGAGAGTATAAAAATACAAGGAAAACTGGTTATATACACACACACACACACAACAAACCCCACAATTTAGAAGAAATAATAGCTCTCAATCCCGAGTGGCTTTTTGTTGTAGACACTAATTTTTGCCTTGAGTCTTCCCTCATTATGAAAGATCAATATACTTTATAGGAAAACAAAACACTTTTCTTAACCTTTGGGAGGCGCATAATTGGGAATATAATATGAAAGACAGCCTCATACTCCGTTCACAGAGGTCTTGTCTTTTAAGACCAGGGATGGTTTGGAAAAATACAAGAGGCAAATTCAGAGATGCTAATTAAAAATGCAGCGACTATCAAAAGGAACAAAATCTTGCCATTTGCAACGATGTGGATGGAACTGGAGAGTATTATGCTGAGCGAATTAAGTCAATCAGAGAAAGACATGTATCATATGATCTCACTGATATGAGGAATTCTTAATCTCAGGAAACAAACTGAGGGTTGCTGGAGTGTTGGGGGTGGGAGGGATGGGGTGGCTGGGTGATGGACATTGGGGAGCGTATGTGCTATGGTGAGCACTGTGAATTGTGTAAGACTGATGGATCACAGACCTGTACCTCTGAAACAAATAATACATTATATGTTAAAAAAAGAAGAAGATAGTAGGAAGGGAAAAATGAAGGGGGGGAAATTGGAGGGGGAGACAAACCATGAGAGACTATGGGCTCTGAGAAACAAACTGAGGGTTCTAGAGGGGAGGGGGGTGGGGGGATGGGTTAGCCTGGTGATGGGTATTAAAGAGGGCATGTATTGAATGGAGCATTGGGTGTTATATGCAAACAATGAATCATGGAACACTACATCAAAAACTAATGATGTATGGTGATTAACATAACATTAAAAAAAATAAAACATAAAAAGACTTAAATACCCCCCCAAAAAAGAAATGCAGCGATCACTTTTACTGACATGCTGAGAACAGCTAAGCTTTCCAGAAATTATTCAAGCTAGAGGGAGTGATCTCGTTTTGTCTGGTTCTGAGAGCTTTCTAATTTGAGGAAGAAAATGAGATGAGATCGGCCTGTGGTCTTAGCAAGAGGAATATTCTCTGGTTCTCTGCCTATGGTAATATTTCTCAATCTCCTGTTTGAGGGAATCTGGGGATTTCTTTTGAAGATACCTGCCAGGCTTTGATACCTCTTCTCTCTCTACTGTGGTTTATGTTTTTTTTTTTGTACTGCTCTCTGGGTTAACAATGTGGATAAGTTTCAAAATTACCCATGAGTGTGAAAAGCCACAGTTATAGAGTTGGAGAAAAATTATATGAACATAGATCCTTGTATTGTTTTCCGCTGTTTCCCCAATGCCTGGCATGGGCTCTACTATGTAGCAGGACCTGATACGGATTTGGTGAATGAATGAATGATTTTCTCCATTCAACATAGTTTATCACAATAGTCAGTTTAAAAAAAAAAAATCTGAGGTTTTGCATCCTAGGTTTTTGCCCTCACTGCTATATTCTTGATGCTAGACAGAGACTTTATATTCAGCGATTTTTGTTTCTGGGGAAGAAAAATTCTATTTAGAATCTCCATCTTGGGTATGGGTTGAATTGTAGGCCACTGGATCAGGTGCCATCTTAAGTATAATGGTCTAAAAGTTTCTGGTGTTCCCATTCACAGAAATTAAATATAATCTCATTACTAAACACACCTTGTTATGACCCAGGACCGAAGTCTTCCTTCTCTTACTTCCTACAGCAAATTTTGTACTTTAGGGTTTTCACTCATTCATGTATTCATTCAAAGACATTTGTTATTAACTGAAACTATTTTAGAATCTTTCTAATTTTTGATTGATTTCCTAGAAGGAGATATTAATGCTGCCATTTACCATTCTTGTGACATTGGGCAAGTTATTTAAACCTAGCCTTGGTTTCCCTATCTGTAAATGAAGGTGGTGATAGAATCTTTCTTATAGGATTGCTGCAAGGATTAAATATTTTAACCTGTCCAGTGGCAAGTGGTTAATACATATTAACAATTAAATAATAATAATAATGATAATAATGTTATGGTTCAGATTTTTGAAGACAGAGACAGTCTCATGTTTCATACCAGGCAACACAATTTTTGATCAATATTTGTTGCATTTATTTTATCTTATAGGGCAGCAAGAGGTTTCAATATAATATACAAAATAACTCTGGGGTTGGTAGGTATTTCCCTAGCATCATCAAAACAAGCTGCCCTGGCTGATAGGGGACCCAAGTGTTCCATTCAAGTGGCTTAACCTTTGCATTCCTTTCTCATAGCCTCCAGCTCAAGCGCTTAGCTTTCCACCTCCCACTGTCTCTCAGAGGATGAGTTGGTTTAGGCTGACCGCTGGCTCCTAATCTTGGAGAAAGGTTCTTTATAGATCTCTGAACTTATGAACGAACTGTATAGAATCCTTGCTGAACAAAGGAAGAGTTGTACAAACAAGAACAAAAAGAAGCAGGTGTCCTTGGGCTTATTCCAGGCCTTGGATAATAAACAAGAGGAATCTGAGGGTGTGGTGAAGGATCTCATTATTAGGACCACTATGTCCTTTCCTAAATGGTTTTGAGCACATTTTGAAAAAACACACTACCTCCTAAATTGCCTTTCTAAGTGCTATATTAATATGAGGGCAAATGGCAATTTTACACTCTGGGTCCAACATTTTCATAGTCTATGTTTAAGAAGAGATTCTTTCTGATATGTAATAAATTGTTTATTGGTTAAAATTCAGTGTCCTTATTAAGAAAATGTATGTAAGATGCAATCAAGACTCTGACAGGCACACTCTCCATGAAGGTTAGCATATTTTGGAAGCTCCAGGTGGTGGGAAATGAGGCTGAAGATTTAGAGAGTGATTGGATTCTAGAAAACCCTTCATGTCTTAAATGGGGATGGGAATTTATCTTTTAGGTAATGGGGAGCTTCTGACAGTTTTTAATAAGAGGATTAACATAGTCATATTTGTTTGAGGAAGGCCACTTTTGCCATAGCAGTGTGTGTGTGTGTGTGTGTGTGTGTGTGTAATCACACATGCACGTTTATGATGGTAGACAGGTCAGAAATTAAAGATTTTATTTATTTATTTGACAGAGACAGACACGGTGAGAGAGGGAACACAAGCAGTGGGAGTGAGAGAGGGAGAAGCAGGCTTCCTGCGGAGCATGGAGCCCGATGTGGGGCTTGATCCCAGGACCCTGGGACCATGACCTGAGCTGAAGGCAGATGCTTAACGACTGAGCCACCCAGATGCCCCGACAGGTCAGAAATTAGTTCAGAAACTAATTCCCGGTGAAAGATGGTGAGAGGTGAATGCAGGCAGCAGAGGTAGAGATGGGGAGGGACAGGTTTTAAGGAGGTAGCTCCTAGTGACCGGTGTGATTGGTTCTTGGTGGTTGGGTGTATATTATGAAGGAAGAGGAGGCTTGGACTGAATGGGAGATGTTGGGTTCTTCAAGTCTAATTCGTTGATGTAGGAAATGCAGGTGGATGAGGTGATTTCATGATTTTGGTTGTCAACTATAAGTTGATGACTCCCAAATCTATACTTTCAGTCCAGATCTTTATCCCTCTGTTCCAGACCCACACACTCAGCTCTTTACTGGACCCATCTGGGCCACAGGCACCTGAAACACAGCATGTCCCAAACTGACATGGTAACTTGCTTTCTGAGTTCTCTCCTCATTCTTAATTGGTGAGTGATACCATCTACCCTGTTGTTACCCAAGCCAAAAATTTGGGAATTATTCTTGATTCATCTCCCTGTGTGACTGACATCAGTTATTCTCCATTTCTGTCAGTTTGACATCTTTTATACCTCTTTGGTTTGTCCATTATTTTCAGCTTTACTTACAAGAACAGGAAGTGGAAGGTACTGAGGGAGTTGCCAGGACAGGAACTATATTAGAACTTAAGAATTCAGAGACATTTCAATTCCAAATGACAAAAATGATTTCATATGCTGTGGCTGGAGATAAATGGGTGCCTTATTCTGTTTAGACCAAAAGAGGCTATAGACTGGGTAGCTTAAACAACATTTACTTCTCAAAGTTCTGAAGGTTGGAAAGTCTAAGACCAAGGTGTTGACAGATTCCAGTGAGATCTGCTTCCTGGTCCATAGATGGTGGTTGTCTTCTCTCTGTATGTCCTCATGTGGCAGAAGGGGGGAAGGAGCTTCTGGGTCTCATTTATAAGAGCCCTAATCCCATGCAGGAGAGCTCTGCTCTCATGATCTTTTCACTTCCCAGTAGCCCTTCTGTTCTGGTTTGTTTGTTTTGTTTGGATGGGAGTTCCAGAAGGAGAGAATTTAATTCAACTTCAAAGAATCAGTTTTGGAAAAGATTATTATTGATAATTTTACAAAATTAAAGAATGGAACAAATTTTCAGATTAAAAGCTCACAGTAATCATTGAGCAGTATAAACAAAAGTAAATTGACAATAGGGAGGGCCTCGCCTCTTAATACCATCACATCAGGGGTTACAATTTCAACATATGAATTTCAGGGTGAAATAAACATTCAGTCCATAATAGTGGGTAAAGTATGATGTAAGGAGGTCACAGGATTGAAGAGGTGAGGTGCATATTCCTTTTGACCCAACATCTGCCCCTCTTTCTTATATACAGGAGAATTCCCATATGCATTAGAGAATTCCCTACCTTATGAGTCCATAATAGTTGAAAATGCCAGATACCGACCTTTCAAGCTTGATTTGTATCTAAAAATGCCTGGGACCCAGGTACCACCAATCAGATGCAACCACCATGCACTTTGAATCTAGAGTCACAGGAGCAAAAATAGCGTTTTGTATGGCAAGATGATGTGCTGAACACAGAAGTGACAGCATTGACAATGGTGGTCATGGTTGCAGTAAGATCACACTTCCATTGCAGAAATGGCAGCAGGACAAACAGAAATACCAAGTAGACTGATGGCCTTCACAGACCAGTTCTGTGGTGTGCTTTTGGGCATTGGTGCTGGATTCTTAGACTTGTGTCCTTCCAATGAGTCGGGAAGTGTGTTAGTTAGGCTTTCTCTATTTATTGATTTTCCTTTTATTACCTTCCTCTTTGGGGCAAAATTTATCAAAAATTGGCAGTAGAAAACCCTCTCTTGAGGTCATTATCAAATGCCAGTGTCTTCATACTGCTGGGTACCGTTTTCTACCTCAGTGCCTTTGCAGGTGAATTCTCTGTGCCTGACTAACTTCTGTTTCTCCTTAAAACACTCATTGGTGTCACCTCTTCCAGAAAGCTTTCCCCTACTCTCCTTCAGAGGAGAAGCCTCTGGTTTTATTTATCTCTTTATTCCATGTTCCTGTGACAGAGCCAAGCATATTTTAGTTTCTCAATTCATGCTTGTTGAATTAACAGAATGAGTCAGTATTAGAAAACTTATAGCTAATTGAATATTAGTCTTGATTGATGGGAGGAAGGACGTGCATATTGAAGAAACAGAGAGAGAGAAAGAGAGAGAGACCTAAGCCATTCTTAGGGTATGAGAGGGCCAGGGAAGGGGAATGAGGAGCCATGGGAGTACAGACAATGTCTCCATCCAGCTCATATTGCCTTGCATATAGGAGTATTAGGAGTATTGGGGGCTTTCCCTGGCAGTGTGTAGGAGTTTTTTTTTTTTTTTTTCCCACTTGTCTACAGCTCTAGAACATTTTTGGCCTCCTTGCCACCCTCTCCAGTTATCCAGATCCCCAGAACCCTTACTCCCTCAGCATGACAGAGTTTCCCAAAGCATGGTTCCAATATCCCATACCCTTAGTGGAGAAGCCTTTACTTTTCCTTCTCTCTCTCTTCAATTTTAACAGCTCTGGAAAGAAATTATGATGATTATATCTACTACACTCTAATCTTCCAGGCTGTCAGGCCATGGAAGTACAAGATGTGTTCTATATATCTTATGTTTCTATGTCTCTTCGGAAGCAAAAAGGCTGTTGAGTAGTTTAGAGCCACAGACCTGGTTTATGATTAAGGTGGCCCCTCAGCACACTCACATACTTTGGACCTTAGAGGACAATAGTCATTCACCACTGTAACTCACTGAACATATTACAAGAAAGTTCATTTTTCCAGGCTCCTGAAAGATTCTGAACTTCTTTGTCTTCTCTGAGATTCTTTCCCTTCCCACCGTCCCACTCTCAACCTTTTCCTACTCATTTGACTTTTTTTTAATGTTGGCTGCCATAAGGACTCTGAAGCATTTCAGCTTTCTAATACATCTTTTCCTAGCTTGAACCAGCTGCCCTTCTTTGCAGCTCTATTTTGATGTTTGTGATGATTGTCTATGCTGTGATTTTTAAATTTGAAACATTCTCTTGTCTTCTTAGGAATTAAGTGGTATTTGGAAATCTGACAAATAGACTCAAGTTTCCTCTTCCCTTCAGAAGGAGGAAGACATATCTTCCCTCTCATGTTCTTGTATTTTTATTATGCAACAGGGAAGTCAATGTTTTACTTCCTCTGCCTGCTAGCCTCTTCCCTGTTTGATGAGGGCAGTCAGGTGGTGATTTGTAGCTGAACGAGAACTGCCCCACTGAAGAGAAAATGAAGGTCAACTCAACCTTCTAATTTTAGAATCAAAATCAATTGGGTTTTACATTTCCAAAGACATTATGTCATTTATTTCAAGATTGACATGTTATGTAGTACTTAGCCTAAATTGGGCCAACCCATTGAAGTATTTTGTGATAATCATGCTACCTAGGGCACCAGAATTGCTACTGGATCTTGGTAAAATGGCTGCTTATTTCTCCTTGGGGATTGTGAAAATATAAAAAGAAAATCATTATAGCTGGGAAAATCCTATTCTGCCTTACTATTCAGAAAGCACTGCTGTTAGTTTCTATGGGAGAATTTCCCAGGGATATTCTTAATTAGTGATGGCTAAATTCTCATTACTTAATGGAAGTTGAACTTTAAGGGGAAACAAGAGGGAATTGTTTTTTGCTCGTTGGTAATACACATTGTCTTCTCCACATCCTTGGACGAAGACACTGGCTTGGCAGAAAAGAGAGATCAGAGAGTATGGAAAGAAGCAAGGGAAGGGGAGAGGCAGAGGAGAGTATAAACTGACAACAAGTGTGGAGCCTAGTTTTAGTTAGGACTTAACACTACTTATCTCTTCCATGTATAAGTTTATAAGAGGGAGAAAAACCACTGTGACAAAAATACCCCTACCCTTCCTTATGGGAGAGCCCCCCTGTTCTGCTGGACTCCTTGGTTCATTTGAATATGGAAAGGTGGCCGAGCGCTGAGTGTGAGGGCATGGGTTGAAGAACACTGACTTGTTTTCCATAATAGATTGAGGAGATTTTGGAGTCGAGAATGTGGAGTGGGAATCTTTGAGAGACAAAGTGTGGAAGAGAATGGAATTGGAAGGAAAACAACACAAGTTCTTGTGATGAACTGGGCTGGGGGAATTCGTTAAGCTGAAGTGGACATTGACAAACCCTTAGTGGTCAGTTATCCAAAGGTCTTGAAGAATGAGGATGTCTAATGCTGAATTTCAAGTTGTTTGTACTATTGTGATATAAACCCCTTTTGCTAGAGAGTTCTTTGTATAAGTCAGCTTTTGCTGAAACAACGTTGTACAACAAACAACTGCTAAATCTCAGTGGCTTACAAAAACAAATATTTATTTTTTGTTCATGGGTCTGTGGGGGTGACTGCATTAGCTATGCTCCCAGTTGTAGGTCAAATTCCGGTCTGCTCCTGTGGCTTTCATTTTGGGGGCCAGCAACTTTTAACCTTCAGGAAAGCCATCTGTGTTCATGGGCACCACACATATGTACGCCTTTTTATTTGTTTATTAATAAAATAAGGGAAAGAGGTGAGTTGCAAATCGGGTTGCCACAGAGTGAATCAGGATGACACAACACCTGGACATCCTTTAGTTGTTGTGTTTTTTTTTTTTTTTAATTTATTTGTCAGAGAGAGAAAAAGAGAGAGAGAGCACAAGCAGGGCGAGCGGCATGCAGAGGGAGAAGCGGGCTCCCTGTTGAGCAAGGAGATGATGTGGGACTCGATCCTGGGACCTTGGAATCATGATCTGAGCCGAAGGCAGACACTTAACCAACTGAGCCACCCAGGTGTCTCAACACCGGGAGATCCTTAATGGAGATCATTAAGTATGATAAGGACCCAAAGTCAGGTACATGAATATGGAAGTTTTCCCACACCCACCCTATAATTGGCGGAAATCTTGTACATGGAGAAGGGTTGGTCTTTCACAATCCACACAGAGTATTCACAACAATCCTCTTTCTTCTTGAGGGACAAGAGACTCTAGCTTATATCTGTGCTCTACATGTGAGCTTTGAGACCAGGAAAATTACTCATTCTGATCTTGCCGGTAGAAAACCAGTCCACATTCTTGAGCCCATCTCATTTTATACAATCATTTTTTTTCCCAAATAAAAATCACCTGATTGGCTCTTACATAATCACTTCTACTCAAGCCCTTAGATGAGTCAATTTCCTATCCAGCCTTTTATTGTCACCTCTGCCTCCATAAAAATATCTGGCAAAGAAAAGGTAGAGATTTTTTTGCTAAAGGCTGTGTGAGCTGTTGGATCTGAAAGTTCGGGTCCTGTTTTTTTTTTTTCCTGTTTCTTTTACAGCCTCCACTAGGGGACTCAAAAACAAAAACAAAACAAACTCCATGCTCATTCTATGGCTCAGCTCCTCACCAGCTTTTTGCTCCTCTGAAGCGTAAAGTAGTTCTTTTTTAGATTTAAGGATTTGCAAGCTGTCAGGCTTTAATAAGTGTACCCATCCATGTCGTCACTTTTAGATAACTCACCCACCCTAATTGTTTCTTTTCCCCCAATGGAAGCTTATTTTCTGTTTGATTTCCTTTTTCTTTTTTTGCAGAAGAATCATTTGCTTGAATTGGTAAAGAAGAAAAGGAAAGGGCAGATATTCTTTTGCTTCACAATGAGGCAGAGACAAAGAGAGTTTAGTAAACTTCTTAAAGGAAGGACAGAACAGATGAAAGGAAATAGATTAACCCCTCAAGTTGTCAGATCACTTTCAACCCCAGGATCTTTCTGCGCAGCTCGGCTCTGCATGGCCTCGTTATGTGATCCATTTCCTGCTCAATGCAATGTTTCTTATGGAGTGAAGTGGATGGGGAAGGCAATTTCAGTCTTTTTCACCATGACTGACCCATTTTTCTACGCCTGGCTGTTGGCTCTTCAGAAGGTGATGGCTCAGTACAAGGGAGGGCTTCTGTCCCCTGTGTTGTCACTCTTCCAGAGGACAGTTGTGTGTGAAGGAAGGAACCTGGTACCAGGTTCTCGTCAGTTAGATCTGAATTAACAAGCTGAGAAAATGACTACCAGCAACCAGTTTGCTTTTGAGCCTGAGGGTTCCTTATTCATATGGGCATAGAATTTTAGAGCCACAAGAAATTTAGAGATCATCTCTTTGAACCACCTTGTTTTACAGATAGAGTTCCAGAGAAATTGAAGGCTCTCCCAAGGTCAGACAACTAGTTATTGGGAGTATTGGGACTAGAGCCCAGTTGTCTTAATTCTATTCTTTCCATTACATTTGATTTAGATCCAGAATCTAGATTGTAATTAAAGGTACAGACGTATTAAAGTTAATCATTAACCTCTAAAGTGGCAGATTGAGTTTTAATAGAGAGAACACTGAAACTCTCAGTAGGGATAATAAGGGGGCAATTGGGGAAGAATAAAACTGCTCAAGAATAAAACAGCTTCCCAGCTTCTTGCTTCTGGTGGAAGTCTATCTAACACGAAAGTTTGTTTCAAGGCATGCAAATTTAAAGGAAAGGGGTTTGACAGAAAAGGTGGGAATGATTGTCAAAGCTAACCTTATTGCCTGTGTCATTCTGGGAGACTCCAGGACAAAGAAATGCAATGTTATTACCAAAGGAAACAGGGATTGGAAAGGGCTCAGTTTCCTTTCCTCTTCCCAGGTTAGAAAATATGATTTGGGACGTGGAAATTTCTTACAAAATAATACAGGCTCTTTGCTCTATCCCTGTAACAATGATGCTAAATTTAAAGAACTCTAATCTTCAAAAAGGACATAGTACCTTGCAGATATTTTTTAGTTGCTTGATCACGTCTTCCTGGCAAGGTTTCCTGTACAGCTCAGCTCTGCAAGGACTTTTAATTCCTCTCCACTCTCCCCGCACCCCCCATATTTCCTCACTGCAACCTTTTCTTCTGAGCAAGTCTGGGAAATGTGATGTGTCATTTCCCCCCACAACTTCCTTCAAAGTAGGCATAGTGGTTGAGAACAAAACACTTTGTGGGTTAGGATTGTGGAGCAGAAGTGGGGAGGCATGGAAATATTGATTATTTGGGGCTTAATTTTTCTCCCAAATAGGGAAAACTTGAGCCTGCCAAACTGAAGAAACTATTTAAAGTTGGGTGGTCAGACTGGAGGAAGGGAGGAAGGTAGCATTAGTTGTCACATGTAAATCTAGAGACAGGCAGGAGTTCAACAGTTTAGATGTTATTGGAGGAAACATGCCCTTCTTTTCCTGCATGTGCGTTGTTTCCTCTTTTCCCCAAGACCCAGAACATACAGTGCCTGAGTAGAGAACATACCTGGAGGCTCCCTCCTTCCAGAATCACCCCTGTGCCTTTTGCCCTGCCTACCCTTCCTCTTTCTTTTTTTTTTTTTTAAGATTTTATTTATTTTTTTGGCAGAGAGAGACACAGCGAGAGAGGGAACACAAGCAGGGAGAGTGGGAGAGGGAGAAGCAGGCTTCCCGATGAGCAGGGAGCCCGATGCGGGGCTTGATCCCAGGACCCTGGGACCATGACCTGAGCCGAAGGCAGACGCTTAACTGACTGAGCCACCCAGGAGCCCCCCTCCCTCTTTCTTTTGCTTTCTTCTTTCCTTCTGTCCTTCGTTGAATCTCTTTCTTTATCTCTAAGATTGCTGAGCCCATGTTTTAATGTGTATAAGCCCTTTTATTTTATTTTAAATAATATTTCCTTTAAAATTTTAATAATAACTGTTAACACTAGTTACCTTTTTAAAAATATTTTATTTATTTATTTGAGAGAAAGAGAGACAGAGAGAGCACATGACTTGGGAGGGGCAGAGGGAGAGAATCTCAAGCAGATTCCCCACTGAGCATGGAGCTCGAATGGGAGCTCAATCTTAGGACTCTGAGATCATGACCTA
This sequence comes from Mirounga leonina, assembly GCF_011800145.1. Classification (NCBI taxonomy): domain Eukaryota; kingdom Metazoa; phylum Chordata; class Mammalia; order Carnivora; family Phocidae; genus Mirounga; species Mirounga leonina. The sequence continues at coordinate 20,669,646 of NW_023270825.1, read as the reverse complement.
AGCTGAAACCAAGGGTTGGATGCTTAACCAACTGAGCCACCTAGGCACCCCAATATGAGTTGCCTTTATTAAGCACGTTTCTAAAGTCCATTTTACAGATGAGGAAATGGAGGTTAGCAAGGTTCAATAACTTATTTATGTTTCTGTCAAAGAGGCAGTCATTGGAAGAACTGAGACTTGAACAGATGGTTTTGTGATCTGAAGCCCTGCTTTCTAGACTTTATTATGCTATCAACAGCTTCCTTCCCTGCATCCTCCACTCCATATCCTCTCCCAAATACCTGGAACTCGATGCCTCGTGTATGATTTCCACATTTAGCATCAAAGTTTTCAGCAGAGAACCATCTGTTCGGCAGTATTTATCTCTGATGATAAGGCTGGTGGTGTGTGTATGTTAAGGGTTTGCAGTACAAGGGAAGAGATGCCTCAGTTGGTTGGAGTGTAAGATTCCAGAAGGTTCGTTAGAGAAAAACAAGGAAGACATGAATTTATTCAATTTATGCCACAGACAGCTATTGTTGGTGAGTCTGTAGCTTTCAGAAAAGACTCCACTTGAAAAGAAAACCACCCTAACAGTCCTCTCCATTCTTACTTCAAGTGCTCATTAAGTGAATTTTGTTTTAAAATACTTTGTTTATTAAATGGAGAAGACTCTCAGTGTTTAAGGGGCTTTGGATCAATAGCTCTGAAGGAAGCTCAGTCTTGTATTTATTCTCAGCAAAAGAATAAAATACTTTAAGCTAAAGCATTTAATCCCCGCCCCCCTCCTGCCCTCCCCCACCACTCCTTTCTTCTTGCCCAGCCCCGCCACCTGAATGTTTCTGCCTTAGTTGTGCAGAGCGTTGAGAGAGACTTGTAGGCAGACATGGTGAAGTGTTCTGTTGAGCAAAAGTTCGGCTTGATTGGCAAAATGGTTCTTTTCTCTGTCAGTGAAAAGAGAAGCACATGAAGACAGAAACACACTCAGTCTGCTCCCTCAGGGATTGTTTTCTGTGCCTTTGGGCAGTGGTTGTGATTCTGCCTAGGGGTTCCCCCCAAGCCCCCAGCATGGCACAAGTCCTGTGTTTGAACTCCAGATCCCTGTCACCCTCAACCTCATAGCTGTGGGAGTTTGCTTGCTCAGTTCTGAAATGTTTTGGAAACGTTCGTCATGAGGGCTATTGGCAGTGGTTGATATAAAGGAAAGAGAATAGACACAACTCATCAAGTTTAATTTTATTCCAGACTTTAGATGGAATTCCGCTACTGAATTTCAGAGGTGAGAAGGCCAGAGCTGGCTCCCAGGCCTGCTGGTCTTTGTGGAAAGAATGTTAATTAGGACAGCAATGTGAAAATAACTGCTGAGCAATTTGCCTGGCTTTAGCTGGAATATAATTAATTATATAAAGACTATTCATTGAGTACCTATTCTGGTTCAACTATCGTTTCTCTGAATTTTCACAACAATTTTATGAGGTAGGTGACCTTTTTTATATTTTTTCCATATAAGGAAACCGGGGCTCAGAAATTGTCAAGAGCCAGAGCACCTGGGTGGCTCAGTTGTTGAGCATCTGCCTTCAGCTCAGGTCATGATCCCAGGGTCCTGGGATCGAGTCCAGCATTGGGCTCCCTGCTCCACGGGAAGCCTGCTTCCTCCTCTCTCACTCCCCCTGCTTGTGTTCCCTCTCTCGCTGTGTCTCTCTCTGTCAAATAAATAAATAAATACAATCTTAAAAAAAAAAAAAGAAATTGTCAAGAGCTTCATATGCTGTCGTGGATCCAACCTGAGGTCATACTGTTTAGGGCTGTATTCCTGATGGTGGTACCAAAGATGCATCCTGATAGAGATGTTGGTTTTCCTTAAAATTCTCTCCAGATATATTCCAGCTTCTTTAAACTAGCCATCATGGATTTATTCATCATATGTTACTAATTTATCCAAATTATTTCTCTAAAAAATTAATAAATTTGAAAAAGTATTAAAGGCAATATTGGTGTTATTAAAAAAAGTCAAACAATGCAGATGAGTATAGAAGAAAAGTAAAAGTTTCCCTTTCCTCCCATTTTATTCCCTAGGGCTACTTCTCAGATATAACTATCGTTAATAATTTTTTGTGCATATGCCAGAATGGTTTCATGCATACTTAAGCATGTATGTACATATGGGGACCTGTGATCATTTATGTCTTCATTCCTGGGGAGGACACACCCAGGAAAAAAAAAAAAAACTTAAGCAGATGATCCAACCATATCTCCTTATAAGCACGACAACTAGACCTCTGGGCAATAGGCTAATAATACTTGTTAGCTAGAGTATCCGTGGAATGTTTGAGTAGGATATCTCTGGATTAGGATTGCTTATGGTAAACAAATTAGTAATCCAGGGACATATGAGGCATTACTGTCTGGAGAATGTCATGTAGACTCTGACTCTTTAGGGTATAAAATGGAGGAGATGCTTTTTAGCTGATAATCTACCTGTTGTGTGAGATGACCCTTGAAACTCATCAGAGAACTCATCTTGGCCTGAGAGCATCATGCCTGATAAGGGAATGAATTATACTGTGTGTATGTAGCCTAATTAATTGAACTAGTCCTCTATTAAGGGAAATTTAAGCTGTTTTCAGTTTTGTTTTGTTATTACAAACAATGCTGCATTGTATATCTTTGTTGATATATATTTATACATTTGCTTATCTGTAGGATTAAGACAATACTAGGTCAAAGTTTATGTTCATCTATATTTTCAGCCATTTTATTCTTCCTTCTCCCTTCCCTGGCCTTCTCCCATATATGCATACAAGATTGTTGTAAAGCCAACCCTGGATCTGGTATCACTTCATCTGTAAAAACTTTGATACGTGTATCTAAGTTCATGGAATCTTTCTCTTTTAATACGACTCCTTTCCTTACATAAAATAGAGTATATCATTCACAGTCTTCTACAGCTTGCATTTGTCTCTTGACTTATTTGGGAGACCACTGCAAGGCAGTATATAGAGATTTCTTTATTCCTCATTATAGTTACATAGTATTCCATTTGTGGATGTACCATATGTTATTAAACCAATCTCCTATTAGTGACAATTGAATTGTCTACAATCTTTTTCTATTACAAATAATAGTCTTGCACAGATATTATTTAATAATTTCTCCTCTGTGTATTTGGGGTAGATGTCTAGAAATAGAATTGCTGGTTCAAAAGATATTATGAGTAAGAACACTTTTGTCAAGGGGAAACTGAATTTAATATGCATTTAGTTTGAGTTTAGTAGGATATATTTAATGTAGTTTCCCATCAGTCTGTGCATAGGTAAATTACTACTAGCTGTCTCAGTGTAGAAATGCCCTTCTAAGAGGATTCCTTCCACCCAATGTGCCAATTCACCATCATCATGATACCAGGTTTCAAGATCCAACATAATACCTTCACTAGGCTGTTACAACAAGGATGTCAATGACAAATTAGTGTCATAAATCCAAAGTATTTATGATTAGTCACTGTAAAAAATTAGTCATAAGGAGTTGTGAAGTAGAAATAAACTTTTCTAAACTATCCATAGTGAAAACACAAATTTTGATCAACCATGTGTTTAAGGAAAGATGAAGTCATTTTTTTCTCTCTTTAGGAAGAAACTTTTCTCCTCCTCCTTCTTCTTTAGAAAGAAACTTTTCCTTTTCTTCTCCTTCTCCTCCATCTTCTCCTCCTCTTCTTTTTAACAAAATCACTGTCACATGAGGAGGCAGTCAGAGCGTGAAGCCAAAATAATGTAGGAAAAATTGTCATGGATACGTATCAGGCTGGTAAATTAATAAAAATACCATCCATTTTTTTTTTTAAGATTTTATTTATTTTTTTGACAGAGAGACATAGCGAGAGCAGGAACACAAGCAGGGGAAGTGGGAGAGGGAGAAGCAGGCTTCCCGCAGAGCAGGGAGCCCGATGTGGGACTTGATCCCAGGACCCTGGGATCATGACCTGAGCCGAAGGCAGACGCTTAATGACTGAGCCACCCAGGTGCCCAAAAATACCATCCATTTTTCTGGATTTTGTGAAGTTTGATGAATTTGTTAGCTTTTTAACATTTGTGACTTTTTTTTACTTCTCTTTTAGTTTTAAATGAATATTTATTCTTAACTTTATATAATTTTGTATTTTTGTCTTAAATATGGCTCCCAAATTGCATAGGCTTGGGACCATGCAAAACTGTACTATGCTCTTAGTTGTTGGAGTGATATATTCAATGACTTTCAGTAACAAACCAGGCAATTAGAAACTGAGTTCTGGTGGGAAATACACTGTGTCCTTCCTTCAAGGACCTGCAAGTCATGGCAACAGGTTATATATCATTTATGGGCATACTTTCCTGAAGAGGATTATATACCAAGACAGAAGTAAATACTTGGGGAAAATAATACAACCTACGTGGTTGCCCTCCATTTTCTTCATACATGGAAATGCACTCACCTTTCCCAAAATAGACACCCCCAAAGTCCCATTCAATCATGTCATGAGCCAATTATGGCTCAAAGTCTGGGATTTCATGATCGTGTTTCATCAGTTCCAGATGTGATTCTTCATTGGGAAAATTATAATCAAACCAAACATCAAATAAACAAACAAAACAACTCAAAACCACCACAACAAAAAGATGATTTATCCATTTATTCCTCTTCCCCAAGCATATTTTGATAGAACAAGGACAGGATAAACATTCAATAAACATGTTCAGTGTTCAATAAACATTCTCATTTGGAGAGAAAAATGGGTGGCAACCAACAGTCACTGGTTCTTAGCCATTCTAAAACATTGCTGGATATAAAATATACTCTGGGGGTAGGGAATATTCCTTGTGTTTTTTCTCCCCTCACCTTCCTTTTTCTTTCTTGATCAGTCATGCTAAACATTTATCAATCTCATGAACTTACCAAGGAAGCAGCTTTTAGATTCATTGATTTTCTCTATTTTTTTGTTCATTCTATTTCATTGATTTCCATGTTTTGTTATTTCCTTTCTTTGCTTAATTTGGATTTAATTTGCTCTTCTAGTTTCCTATGGTTAAGTTTGATTCATTGGCTTTAGACTAGTTATCTTTTATAATACAAGCATCTCATACTATAAATTTTCCTCTAAGAACTGTTTCGCTGTATCCCCCAAATTTTGATAAACTATGTTTTTATTTTCATTCAGTTCTAATTTTCCTTGTTATTTCTGCTTTCCCTCATGGTTCTTTAGAAGTGTGTTGCTTTATTTCCAAATATTTGGGGATTTTCCAGGTATCTTTTTGTTATTGAATTTTAGTTCAGTTCTGTTGGGGCCAGATAACCTCCTCTGTATGATTTCATTCTTTCAATTTATTGAGACTTGTTTCGGCCCCAAATGGAGTTTCTCATGGTGATATTCCCTCGTGCATTTGAGACAAATGTGTATTTTACTGTCCTTGGATTGAGTTTCTATAAATGGCAACTAGGTTAAGTTGGTTTGTAGTGTTGTTCAAATCTTCCATATACCTACAGATTTTTTGTTATTGTTTTATGAATCATAGAGAGAGGAGTATTGATCCAGTATAATTATTTGTCTGTATCTCTTTTCAGTTGTATAAGATGTTTTTTCATATATTTTAAACTCTGTTATTTAGTAGATTAAAAATGGGTACATTTAGGATTTTTATGTTTTCTTTTCATCCTCATAAAATATTCCTATTTATCCTGGTATATTGCTTGTTCTGGAGTTAGCTTCGTCTGGTATTAATATAACCATCCCACCATCTGCATGGCATATATTTTTCATCCTTTTACCTTTAAACTGTCTATATCTTTATATTTAAAGTGGATATCTTGTATACAGCATATAGCTGGATCTTGATTTTTTTTTTTAGCCCATTTACTGATCTGGTTGAATTTAAATTTAATATTTGCTATATGTTGTCTATTTGCTCCACCCTTTCTTTGTTCCCTGTGACCTCTTTTCCTATCTTTGATCTATCGACTGAGCATTTTCTCTGCTTCCATTTTATCTCCACTACTGGCTTATTAGGTATTCCTTTTTGTTTTAATTTTTAGTGATTGCTCTAGGATTTACAATATACATCTTTGACTCATTACAATCTACCTTCACAAAATATTATGGTAGTTTATGTGACAAATCTTACACTAGTATACTTCTAGATTTTCCCATCTATCTTTTGTGCTATTATATCCTATATATTACTTCTACCTATGTTATAATAACCTTACAATTTGTTATCACTATTTTTGCTTTAAAGACCCAATTATTTTTTAAAGAGTCTTAAGATAAGAAAAAAAAGATTTTAAAAAATATTTATGGTGATTTTTTTGTTTGGCATTTTAATTGCCATTTTTGTTTGTTTGTGTTTGTTTTGGAAAGATCCAAAACCTTAGCTACACTGCCATATTGCCTTCTGTCCCCAATTTGTTTTTTAACCTATTTTTATGTGCAGCCCATGCAGCCTCTGGGGGTGATGAGTTAATATGATATTCTTGTTGTTTGAAGTAATACTTCCTTTCATTTTCCCTCAAATGCTAATGTTTAAAAATGTATGTGTGTGTGATCTGGAACAAATGACTGTTCTAAACTTAGATACCAATTTTTAAAGTGAAAATTTGAAGGACAGTCTGTTGCCAAAGCTATTACAGAAAGACCACAAACATTGCTTAGTATTTTCTTTATGATAGTCTCATTTGGAAGTGTTGGCTAACTGCATCGGCTTTTATTTACTATAATACATGAATTTCTCACTTATCCAGAGGTCATTACTCTGGCAACCTCATCTATTTGGAACACTAGAGAAAATACTAAAGTAAAACAAAAGGCTTCCAAACAGCTGAACTAGAGGCTTCAAGGTCATTAAAAATAAATTTCATGAATGTTACTAAAAGGAGAACCCCTGACTCAGAATGTGCTTGCTTCCACTAAAAATATAATTTTAACCAGCTTGGCTAATTGGTTTCCTTGCCTTCAGCAGAAGGGGGAGGGAGGTAGGGGTGGTGGGGCGAGAGATGAGGAAGAAGCACACACATTATGTAGAGTAAGATATAATAACCGATGTTTGTATATTCTTTTAGACTGCAATCTCCTTTAGGGCAGTTAATGGTGTTCCTATTTATCATTGTGTTCTCTGCACAGTCCCTGACACAAGATAGTCAATAAAGCCTGACTACATAATAAACAAACAAACAAACATATGAGACTCAGAGGCTGGGGGGACATAGGAGAACTGCATGATGTTGAAATAAGGATTTAAAAAAGGGTAGCGGTTAGAGGCAGAGAGTTCTTTATACTATACTGTATCGTGCAGTGAGAACATTTCTATTTAGGGAAAATAGGAGCCAGCATGGAGCAATAGCTCATTTTGATATCAGTGACATGTCAGTCAGTTTAGAACCCGTGTGAGTATTTGTTGCCTTAAAAAATGATTTCCATTAAAACTATCCTCCCCTATCCAGCCTGGCTCTTCACTCTCCCCACCACCCTCAACCCACCAAATCTCTACTTTTACCTCTGGCCTGTCTACCTAATAGTTTCACCTCTTCACACTTGGAAAATTCATTGATGCTACAAATGGGTCATTACCTGATAATGTTTCTAAAATGATCTGTTTTTGTACATGGTGGATTTGTTAGAAGGAATTATTTGTTCAACAAATTCATGGAGAAAAAAATGCTCATTGTGATACATACATATCTGTGCCTTAAATCTGAAAAACGCCATTCACCTTTAGTATATAGAGGGACATTTCTGCTCTCTTTATGACCATCTGTTTATTCAGTTTGCCCTCGGTATGTTATTTTCACCAAGATGTTTACACTTGGGGGCGCTAGTAATGACAGAAATGGCAGCAGGCACTCCCTGAGTGGTGAGCTGTGTGTGTGGCCATGTGTATGATCCAGCCGCTCTGAGAAGAGTTTTCATGGATTAATCTCAAGTCTTACCGCACCTTAGGAGGTGAGAACTATTACTATCTAACCTCATGCGTGGAGAACTAAGGCTTGGAAAGGTGACTTTACAAAATCCACGTTGACAAATCTAGTAAATGACAGAGCTGGGATTTGAGTCCCAGTGAGTTCTTTGTGCTCTTTTTTTTTTTTTTTTTAAGGTTTTATTTATTTATTTGACAGAGAGAGAGACAGGAGAGAAGGAACACAAGCAGGGGGAGTGGAAGAGGGAGAAGCAGGCTTCCCGCCGAGCAGGGAGCCCGATATGGGGCTCGATCCCAGGACCCTGGGATCATGACCTGAGCCGAAGGCAGACACTTAACGGCTGAGCCACCCAGGCGCCCCCTTTGTGCTCTTAACATTTGTGCTATACCCTTTGTCTTCTCCCATCGTCTCTGAGAATAAAGTAGGAAGCAATAGCATGGTATCTACCTTCATCATGCAGAATGAAATATTGCTTTGCTTTGCTATCATTCAGTCATGGCTATGGCAGGGATCAATGAAGCTAATCCTCAGTCTGAAGAAAGAGTAGGAAAATACATGTATCTCTAGGCACAGTTTATTAATTTGATAATAATCAGTTCTTTCTCTCTCCTTCGCTCTCCCTTGAGTTTGATTGATGTATGTAGCTAAGTCAGATAGCCCACAAAGCATTAGCTTACATCTTGCCCCACCCCGATTTACTGGCGGACCAGAATAATTTGGATGATTTCATTATTTCCTGAGTTCAATTTCTTTTGAAGCACCTTGGTCACGGTTTTCATTTCTTTTCTCAACTTTGTTGAATTTTGTTCATACTGGAATATCTTTCTACAGAAGATAATATTCTCGGGACACAATTTTAAACTGTGTTCATTCAAAGAGCCCAAAGAAGAAAAACAAGCCATGCTGATTATCATGGACAGGAAGATACTTGGTTTAATTATCTTGGTGTCCAGGTATGGAACAAAATGCCACCGATTTCTTTTCCTCAACAAAGCGAACCAGTATATACACCTGCTGGAAGGTCCAGAGACACAGGAGTGCTTTGTATATGACTTTAATAAAAAACATGTTTTTCTGTGAAAATCTTCCATGAGCGAGCGAGGCGGGAATCAAGGAGTTGAGGAAGAACAAGAGATGGCTGCATTGGGGAATAAAGGCAAATGAGGAGCTCCGGAGTGAGAGGCACTGATAAGATAAAATGCGTTCAGGCTGTCTATCAGATGTCAGCAGCCCTGCCCTGCTGTTCTGAAATTGCCTTTTTATGTTGCCTTTCTCGAAGGTGAGCAGAGTGTTGCCTTTAGTGTTCTTTGGGAAAGGGAAAAACAAGAATAAATACATAGTCACAGCATATGCCCACGATTCCTCCTATTCACAGTTTATCAAGATTACTGACATGGACTTGTTAGGCAAAACTGAGAGTCACTGTTTACTTTCGGAGTACTTCGGTTCCCTCTGCCCCCTTCCCTCTACTGCTTCTTGCCAGACTTCTTGCTTCTCTTCTTGAGGCTATGCATTTTGAGTATCATTAAGAATGTCGATACCTGCTCTCCAATCCCCACCTTGACCTTAATAGTTACATCAGAGAAATTATTTTCTTACCTCCTTTCTTTGGCTGAAGCGATCCCCAGTCATTCCTTGAGCTTATTAATTTTTTCCCCCTCGTGCTTGATAAGAACATTTTACAGGGCAATCATGACTCAGAATGAGGGATGGAATATAAAGTCAGAATTCCTATTTCTGAGCAGTTAATCAGAGGGTGAGCAATCTGAAGTTGTTCCTGGACTGAAATTTTCACAGCTGATTGCTTTCCCTACTCAGCTCCATTGTCCAGTGCCCCCGGGTGCCTCAAAGTGCTCAGTAATGGAGGCACCTGGGTTGTGGTAATGGCCATGGTCCTATTTTGATGGTTTGCTTCATAGTTTTCCGTGGACTCAAATAGCCCGAATACAGGGGCAGCCTGAGGAAGCTGAATGCTCCTGTAGTATATCTACAAACATTTGAGATCTAAATGCCTGCCAACTCCAGGTCTTAACTCTCTCACCTCCTTATGCTTCCCTTGTGGTCTTAACTCTATGCAAAAGGACCCTTAAAATCTGAGATCTCCTCTGCTTATTGACCTGAAGAGAGGGTGGCCTGGATAGAAAAGTACTGGCCTTTTGCCGGCAGTGTAGGTACTTAGAAAAAATTGCAAGCTCTCAGTTCTAATTTTATTCTGGGATCAGGTTGGCAGGCAGATCTGTTCATTCCCCTGCCCGTGACTGGACCTCAAATCCTCCTCCAGGAGGAACTCGGCTCCTGGTGGAAAGGGAGATAAGTGATGGATGAGCCTTTTACTGCTTGTAGGAATGTGCCCGCTACAGGATTTCTCCTTTATTTTCTAAAGCCCTTCTGCATTTTTCAGTCCACTTCTCTGAGCTAAACCAGGCAAAGAGAAAGATGATTAAGTCTCAGAAGAGGCATGAAATGGCCTGCAGCTAGAGGAGAAAGTTTAGGGTGGACATTTTGAAAGATGAAGAGTAAGAACGATTAGGCAGTGGAATAGAAGTGCCATCACGGCGGTGAGCCGCGGAAAGGTTAGATAAGATATTAACATTAATGAGGTATAGCACAGCCCAGGAGAAGAAAGGAGGCTTGACTAAAAGGAGGAGGGCGGGAGGGAATCAGAACAGCCCGCTGACAGGGCACGCTCTCCTCCCTGCCCCCGACGTTACCATTTTTGAGAGAGAGCAGGACATCTAGATTGCAGTCCCCGGCTGCCTCTTGTTATAAAGCTGATTCTTCATGTTTTTCCACAAATCCATTTTTTTTAAGTTCCTATTATATGCCAGGCACTGCGTCGGGCTCCAAGAAGATGACTATGTAAAGATGGAAAGCGTCCAATCTCGTGGGGGAAGAGAGAGTGATCAGAGTTGGGGGCTGGGGACCTTCTGTGGAAGAGAGAGCAGATTGGCGAATGATCCCAGAAGCTCCTAGCACTTGGAAAAAGGCTTCTCCTTCCCCAGTGGAAGTCTCTAGACCCAAACACAATTTCTTTTCTTCTTTTTCTTTTCTTTTCTTTTCTCTTTCCTTTCTCTCTCTTTCTTTTTAAAGATTTATTTATTCATTTGAGAGAGAGAGAGAGAGAGAGAGCAAGCGTGAGCAGGGCAAGGGACAAAGGGAGAGGGAGAGGGAAAGAATCTCCAACAGACTCTCTGCTGAGGGCAGAGCCCCACATGGGGCTCGATCTCACAACCCTGAGATCATGACTTGAGTGAAATCAGGAGTGCGAGGCTTAATGGACTGAGCCACCCAGGCGCCCCCCCACCCAACACAATTTCTTAAGGGACTGGGTCCCTACTCTCCAGCAGCCTACATCTACCTTCTCCCAAGGTGGCCAGGCACTGGCAGCTGGTACTCGGACAATTCTTTGCAGGTACCCCCTCCCTTTTCCTGCTGCCTGGGACCTACTCGCTATCTATGTGTTCTCCGCTGGTGAGGCTGATCTCCTGCTTGCACTATAAGAAGGGAGAGTTGCAGGAGTGCAGTGTCCCTCCCTGAACAGAAATGTTTGTGTCCATAAGCCTCCCCCTCCCCTGGGCATGCTCTCTGAGAGATGCTGAGAGAATGACAATGAACTTTTTTTGGAGGAGCCTCCACTTGCAAGTTCCCCAATAAAGTCCATCCCTTAACTCTAGCTACATGATCTGGTGTTTGGCATCTCCCTCCTTGGCCATAGCTCCATAACCACTTAGTAGAATTGGACCAGCAGGTTTTTTGGCCAGTGTATGTTTTAGAAGAAAGTGAATTGTATCCTGTTATGTGGGGCATGTGTTACTCTGGTCTCAGGTCCCACACAACGTTACTGCCTGGCCCCTGGTTGCACCTGAATTTGCCTTACTTGTGATGTGTTCCAGACGTGTGATGTGTTACAGAAGGGGAGGCACAGGGACCGTGGGAACATGGAAGAGGGGGACCTGACCTGTGGGACTTCAGAGGAAATGGTGTTGAAGCTAAGACATGAAGGTTGAGAAGGAGTTAACTGGTTGAAGATGGAGATGGAGTGGGCAAGAGGATGAAGGTGTTTCAGGTGGAGGGGTCCATGCGGGAGGCTCTAACAAGAAAGACTTGGTATCTTATAGGAGTGGAAAGTTCAGCATGTCTGGAGAGGTGTGCCCAGAGGACCTGCGGTTTGAAGAGTTTTTCTTGGATTTGTGATGAATTGCTCCAGAGGCTTTCCTGCCTCCCCCCTGTGCTCCACATTTGGGGGAGCTTAAACTGGAATTAAGGACAGAATCCATGTATAGCCTGGAAATAGAAGAAAACTGATGGAAACAGAACCTTTACTTCATTTTTTTTCCTTGTTAAAGGCCAATTCTCCTCTCTCTGTTAAATACCCATGTAATAACTACTAAATAAAACTTGAAAAAAGATCTATAAACTACTATGCTATTTCCCTTTTATCTTCTTTATATTTTTTCCTCTCTTCTTTTATCCCTCCCTGCCTTTCTTTTGTCTTTTTCTCTCTGAAGAAGGACTCAGCTATAAAACTAACAAAATAATTCATTGCACTTAATTTTGTCTTCAGTGGCTTGGGAATCTGAGGAAGAGCGTAGGTCCCTAGAGAAATTCTAATACATGTCATTGGAAAATAAGACCTATGAGGACAAACAGGAGTGAAGACTAGAGGCTTACTTGCTCTGTTGACAATAAGGGAAACACTTTCCTAAACACTTTCCTTCCCTTCCCTTCTTGTAAGAACATCTACCTTAGAAAACTGTAAAGTGTACTTTCTCTGTCGCTTTGAAATGTAATTTTTTTTTATTTAAACGAAATAGCCTTTTGTTAACTTTATGACCCAGGAATATCTTTCTCAAGGACCTGGAAATGGCAACTCCTTGAAATGTAAGCACCAAAGGAGGTAGAATCCCTGTCTCCCGGTTTCTCTGGGAGGATAAGTCACTAACTTCAGTGAGTGCCTTGCTCCAAGTTGTAAAACTACCTCTGTCATAAAGAACCCCATTCCTTTTAGATAAAGTCGCTAAGCTCACAGAGATGGTCACCCCAATTACCAGGTAAAGTCAGGATGAACTCTGTGTGACAAAGCACTATGTTGCTGTCCACTCCCCTTACTTGAGGACTAGTTATGATTTCTCTTGAAAACATGTATACAATGGGTTGTATCTGCTTGGCTATATAAAAGGGTAGATTTTCTTCTGTCTTTGCAATCTCTTGGTGAATTAATTGCCTGTAACGTACTTCACATTCTGGCTTAATGTTTAATAATTAGAAGCGATTTCTTTCTGTACTACCTTTGTGGAGAGGATTTCTGGGTTGGAAGAAGATTTTGGTTTTTTTTTTTTTTTTTTTTTTTAAAGATTTTATTTATTTATATGACAGAGAGACACAGCAAGAGAAGGAACACAAGCAGGGGGAGTGGGAGAGGAAGAAGCAGGCTTCCTGCGGAGCAGGAAGCCTGATGCGGGGCTCGATCCCAGGACCCTGGGATCATGACCTGAGCCGAAGGCAGACGCTTAATGACTGAGCCACCCAGGCGCCCCAAAGATTTTGTTTTTTAAATCGTATTGCCCCACAGACCCTGAAGAGGGTAACGTTTTGTGTGTCCTTTCCCAAAGCCATACAATATAGCCTTTCAGGGGAACCTAGTACTTTGAGACATGGAAACTGTCACCCACTAGCTCCTGGTTGCTGTGCCCGATAGGAGTTCTAAGTGGCAGATGGAATGCCAGCCCTTTCACATTTTCCCAGGTGGACCAAGCACTGTTTGCTTTCAGAAGTTCTCAGTGAGACTTTCATTTTAAATTCATAAAAGTTATCAGCCAACTTCCAACAATTGTTTAATAAGAAGCAATTAGCCGGCCAAAAATATAATGGCTTTTATGTCAAAATATACTGGAGACAGCTGCTAAGCGGGCCACTGGCAGCCCCTGGGCCATATGCCGTGAGTCCTAGGCATATGCACAGCCAGGCACAACAGCACAGAGCATATTGGGAGTAATAAACCCAGCCCCCCGTCTTACTCTTTCTCCCCTCCCCCATCTCCCCAGGCCAGAGAGATTGACGGCAGGAAATTCTCTGGAGTAAATTGCCACAGTCAAGATTCACAAAACTCATTTATTAGGCAAGGATCTAATCTGGCAATAGATGCAGAAATCCCTAGCTCCCTAGCCTGGTTTGGATAAAATCCATGCAAACCTTATTGCATTGCAGCAAAACGATTAAAAAAAAAAAAAAAACAACCTGCCTCCACAAAACAACTAACTCAACTGCACTCATCAAGAAAATTGAACTCAGATTATAGACTTTTCTTTTATCTATCTGCTTGCTTCTCCCAATCTAATATCTGCAGGGAAAAAGTGTCTGGAGTTTGCTTTTCCTTGTGAAGATAGTTTCATTCTCCACAGCATTCTTTGACATAGTCATGTTTATTGCCCTTCCTTGCTCCCCAGGAGATGTTCCAAGGACTGAGGTATTGGTGATGGTCCTGTGCATCTTGTGCTGTCATCAGAAATACAAATCCAGATACATACTTATTTTAATCATAGGGGAGGGAGAAAAAGGAAACTCTCCTGAAATTTTTTTGCTAGCAAGAAAGGCCATATTTTCATCAAAAACATGTTTATTTTGAGAACAAAGCACAGGCAAATCACCTTTTGTTTATAGAGAGCTTTTCCATCCCAGAGGATGCCATGGTTTGTATCTGAAGCTGTTTTAGAGCATTCACGTTGCCTATCTCCTTAAGGACAGATCCTGGGGGCTGCTCTATACCCATGCTTTCTGGCCATTTTGCAGTGCCAGCAAATCCTTATTCTGTAGTTAAGAAAATGTGTAATGCTTTTGAGGATAATAGGATTTTTTCCCCCATAAACATATTAAATAGCAGAGTGTAGGCAATAGAGTTCCAGAATAACCCTTGGAAAGGGGGCAGCGCAGACGTAGGAATCTCCAGATTCTTCAAACTTCAACTCATTCTTCAATCTTCTCTCTTCCCCCCAAGAAAATTTTCCGCAGAGTTGCAAAGAATACTGTGTTGAAGGTCTCCCAAGAACACACACCCCCAGTTTCAATAATTTGCTAGGAGGACTTGCAAGACTCGGCACATGGTGGCATTCACGGCTAAGATCTATTGCAGTGAAAGGTTACAAAGCAAAATGAGCAAAGGGAAAAAGGCATGTGGTGTGAAGTCTGGAGGACACCAGACTCAAGCCTCTCCCAGTGGAGTCATATGGGACGATCTTAATCACCCCCGCCCCAGCAACAAATTGTGACAACACATGTGAAACACTGCCTTCCAGGGAAGCTTCTTAGAGAATCTATGTCCAAGGTTTGTAACTGAGGGCTGGTTGTGTAGACATCCTCTGCCTGACAGGTTAAAATTCCAGACTCCCAGTATAAAAACGGTGTTGAGAATAAACTATTGCACAGATTGTTTAGGTGCAGTGAGCCATTCTTACCAGTCTTGGAAACTGTGGGGACCCTCCCCAAATGTGAGTTCCTGGATGTCAGTCAGGGGACGACCTTGCAGCAGGCCTTTCCAACGGCAGCAGCCTCACTTGCACATAGTCAGTTATGTTGCAGACTTATCCTTCCAGCCTTTCTTCTTTCCTACCTCATCTACCTGCAGGGAGCTCTGAGGCACATTGTGGGTGCTCCTGGGAAGGGGCAAAAGGTGGGTTGATAGGTGGGTAAGAGGTGAAAGGCGTGGCAGGGGCACCTGGGTGGCTCAGTTGGTTAAGCGTCTGCCTTTGGCTCAGGTCATGATCCCAGGGTCCTGGGATCGAGCCCCATATGGGGCTCCCTGCTCAGTGGGGAGCCTGCTTCTCCCTCTCCCACTCCCCCTGCTTGTGCTCTCTCTCTCTCAAAGAAATAAATAATAGTCTTTAGTAGTGAAAGGCGTGTTTTGGACTCTCAACGGAGGTACAGTTTAGTAAAGATTCTAAGAAAGGCAACATGGTGAAGCTTAAAAAGCAGGTATTTTAGAATGTGGCAGACCCAGGTTCAAATCCTGCTTACTATTCCTATAGAATTTTAAAATTTCAAATCTTTCTGGTCTGTTCTTATGGGTAATCCACCGACTATCTGATGCTCATGGATAAGCAAGAGTTGGATAAATTTGGTGGGAAGTAGGATAACCTTCATTTCGGGGGAAATATCATATCAAATATCATATATCATAGGAATGACCTATAGGCCTGCACGTCAGTAGGTAAATAAAAATGAAGTTAATATATATACTTTTTTATTCTTATGTTAATCCCCATACATTACATCATTAGTTTTAGATGTAGTGTTCCATGATTCATTGTTTGTGCATAACACCCAGTGCTCCATGCAGAATGTGCCCTCCTCAATACCCACCACCAGGCTAACCCATCCTCCCACCCCCCTCCCCTCTAGAATCCTCAGTTTGTTTTTCAGAGTCCATCGTCTCTCATGGTTCGTCTACCCCTCCAATTTCCCCCACTTCATTCTTCCCCTCCTGCTACCTTCTCCTTCTTTTTTTTTTTCTTAACATATATTGCATTATTTGTTTCAGAGGTACAGATCTGAGATTCAACAGTCTTGCACAATTCACAGCGCTTACCAGAGCACATACCCTCCCCAGTGTCTATCACCCAGTCACCCCATCCCTCCCACCCCACCCCCCACTCCAGCAACCCTCAGTTTGTTTCCTGCGATTAAGAATTCCTCATATCAGTGAGATCATATGATACATGTCTTTCTCTGTTTGACTTATTTCGCTCAACATAATACCCTCCAGTTCCATCCACGTCATTGCAAATGGCAAGATCTCATTCCTTTCGATGGCTGCATAATATTCCATTGTATATATAGACCACATCTTCTTTATCTATTCATCTGTCGATGGAGATCTTGGCTCTTTCCACAGTTTGGCTATTGTGGATATTGCTGCTATAAACATCGGGGTGCACGTACCCTTTCGGGTCCCTACTTTTGTATCTTTGGGGTAAATACCCAGTAGTGCAATTGCTGGATCGTATGGTAGCTCTATTTTCAACTTTTTGAGGAACCTCCATACTGTTTTCCAGAGTGGCTGCACCAGCTTGCATTCCCACCAACAGTGTAGGAGGGTTCCCCTTTCTCCGCATCCCCACCAACATCTGTCGTTTCCTGACTTGTTAATTTTAGCCATTCTGATTGGTGTAAGGTGGTATCTCATTGAGGTTTTGATTTGGATTTCCCTGATGCCGAGCGATATTGAGCACTTTTTCATGTGTCTGTTGGCCATTTGGATGTCTTCTTTGGAAAAATGTCTGTTCGTGTATTCTGCCCATTTCTTGATTGGATTCTTTGTTCTTTGGGTGTTGAGTTTGATGAGTTCTTTATAGATTTTGGATACTAGCCCTTTATCTGATATGTCATTTGCAAATATCTTCTCCCATTCTGTCAGTTATCTTTTGGTTTTGTTGACTGTTTCCTTTGCTGTGCAAAAGCTCTTTATCTTGATGAAGTCCCAATAGTTCATTTTTGCCCTTGCTTCCCTTGCCTTTGGCGATGTTTCTAGGAAGAAGTTGCTTCGGCTGAGGTCAAAGAGGTTGCTGCCTGTATTCTCCTTTAGGATTTTGATGGACTCCTGTCTCACATTGAGGTCTTTCAACCATTTTGAGTCTATTTTTGTGTGTGGTGTAAGGAAATGGTCCAGTTTCATTCTTTTGCATGTGGCTATCCAATTTTCCCAACACCATTTGTTGAAGAGACTGTCTTTTTTCCATTGGACATTCTTTCCTGCTTTGTCAAAGATGAGTTGACCATAGAGTTGAGGGTCCATTTCTGGGCTCTCTATTCTGTTCCATTGATCTATGTGTCTGTTTTTGTGCCAGTACCATGCTGTCTTGATGATGACAGCTTTGTAATAGAGCTGGAAGTCCGGAATTGTGATGCCGCCGGCTTTGCTTTTCTTTTTCAACATTCCTCTGGCTATGCGGGGTCTTTTCTGGTTCCATACAAATTTTAGGATTATTTGTTCCATTTCTTTGAAAAAAGTGGATGGTATTTTGACGGGGATTGCATTGAATGTGTAGATTGCTCTAGGTAGCATTGACATCTTCACAATATTTGTTCTTCCAATCCATGAGCATGAAACGTTTTTCCATTTCTTTATGTCTTCCTCAATTTCTTTCATGAGTATTTTATAGTTTTCTGAGTACAGATCCTTTGTCTCTTTGGTTAGATTTATTCCTAGGTATCTTATGGTTTTGGGTGCAGTTATAAATGGGATCAACTCCTTAATTTCTCTTTCTTCTGCCTTGTTGTTGGTGTATAGGAATGCCACTGATTTCTGTGCATTGATTTTATATCCTGCCACTTTACTGAATTCCTGTATGAGTTCTAGCAGTTTTGGGGTGGAGTCTTTGGGGTTTTCCACATAAAGTATCATATCATCTGCAAAGAGTGAGAGTTTGACTTCTTCTTTGCTGATTTGGATGCCTTTTATTTCTTTTTGTTGTCTGAGTGCTGTGTCTAGGACTTTCAATACTATGTTGAATAGCAGTGGTGATAGTGGACATCCCCCGCTGTGTTCCTGACCTTAAGGGGAAAGCTCTCAGTTTTTCCCCATTGAGAATGATATTCGCTGTAGGTTTTTTGTAGATGGCTCTTATGATATTGAGGTATGTACCATCTATGCCTATACTCTGAAGAGTTTTGATCAAGAAAGGATGCTGTACTTTGTCAAAAGCTTTTTCTGCATCTATTGAGAGGATCATATGATTCTTGTTCTTTCTTTTGTTAATGTATTGTATCACATTGATTGATTTGCGGATGTTGAACCAAACTTGCAGCCCAGGGATAAATCCCACTTGGTCGTGGTGAATAATCCTTTTAATGTACTGTTGGATCCTATTGGCTAGTATTTTGGTGAGAATTTTTGCATCCATGTTCATCAGGGATATTGGTCTGTAATTCTCCTTTTTGATGGGGTCTTTGTCTGGTTTGGGGATCAAGGTAATGCTGGCCTCATAAAATGAGTTTGGAAGTTTTCCTTCCATTTCTATTTTTTGGAACAGTTTCAGAAGAATAGGTATTAATTCTTCTTGAAATGTTTGGTAGAATTCCCCTGGGAAGCCATCTGGCCCTGGGCTTTTGTGTTTTGGGAGATTTTTGATGACTGCTTCAATTTCCTTAGTGGTTATAGGTCTGTTCAGGTTTTCTATTTCTTCCTGGTTCAGTTTTGGCAGTTGATACATCTCTAGGAATGCATCCACTTTTTCCAGGTTATCTAATTTGCTGGCATAGAGTTGTTCATAATATGTTCTTATAATTGTTTGTATTTCTTCGGTGTTGGTTGTGATCTCTCCTCTTTCATTCATGATTTTGTTGATTTGGGTCATTTCTCTTTTCTTTTTGATAAGTCTGGCCAGGGGTTTATCAATCTTGTTAATTCTTTCAAAGAACCAGCTCCTAGTTTCGTTGATCTGTTCTACTGTTCTTTTAGTTTCTATTTCATTGATTTCTGCTCTGATCTTTATTATTTCTCTTCTCCTGCTGGGTTTAGGCTTTCTTTGCTGTTCTTTCTCCAGTTCCTTTAGGTGTAGGGTTAGGTTGTGTACTTGAGACCTTTCCTGTTTCTTGAGAAAGGCTTGTATTGTTATATACTTTCCTCTTAGGACTGCCTTTGCTGCATCCCAAAGATTTTGAACAGTTGTGTTTTCATTTTCATTGGTTTCCATGTATTTTTTTAATTCTTCTTTAATTTCCTGGTTGACCCATTCATTCTTCAGTAGGCTGCTCTTTAGCCTCCATGTATTTGAGTTCTTTCCGACTTTCCTCTTGTGATTGAGTTCTAGTTTCAAAGCATTGTGGTCTGAAAATAGGCAGGGAATGATCCCAATCTTTTGGTACTGGTTGAGACCTGATTTATGACCTAGGATGTGATCAATTCTGGAGAATGTTCCATGGGCACTAGAGAAGAATGTGTATTCTGTTGCTCTGGGATGGAATGTTCTGAATATGTCTGTGAAGTCCATTTGGTCCAGTGTGTCATTTAAGGTCTTTATTTCCTTGTTGATCTTTTGCTTAGACGATCTGTCCATTTCAGTGAGGGGGGTGTTAAAGTCCCCCACTATTATTGTATTGTTGTCCATGTGTTTCTTTGCTTTTGTTATTAATTGCCTTATATAATTGGCTGCTCCCATGTTAGGGGCATAGATATTTACAATTGTTAGATCTTCTTGTTGGATAGACCCCTTAAGTAGGATATAATGTCCTTCCTCATCTCTTATTACAGTCTTTGGTTTAAAATCTAATTTGTCTGATATAAGGATTGCCACCCCAGCTTTCTTTTGGTGTCCATTAGCATGGTAAATGGTTTTCCACCCCCTCACTTTCAATCTGGGGGTGTCTTTGGGTCTCAAATGAGTCTCTTGCAGACAGCATATCGATGGGTCTTGTTTTTTAATCTAGTCTGATAACCTGTGTCTTTTGATTGGGGCATTGAGCCCATTTACATTCAGGGTAACTATTGAAAGATAGGAATTTAGTGCCATTGTATTGCCTGTAAGGTGACTGTTACCGTATATTGTCTGTGTTCCTTTCTGGTCTATGTTGCTTTTAGGGTCTCTCTTTGCTTAGAGGACCCCTTTCAAGATTTCTTGTAGGGCTGGTTTTGTGTTTGCAAATTCCTTTAGTTTTTGTTTGTCCTGGAAGCTTTTTATCTCTCCTTCAATTTTCAATGAAAGCCTAGCTGGATAGAGTATTCTTGGCTGCATATTTTTCTCATTTAGTGCTCTGAATATATCCTGCCAGTCCTTTCTGGCCTGCCAGGTCTCTGTGGATAGGTCTGTTGCCAATCTAATGTTTCTACCTTTGTAGGTTACATATCTCTTCTCCCGAGCTGCTTTCAGGATTTTCTCTTTGTCTATGAGACTCGTAAGTTTTACTATTAGATGTTGGGGTGTTGACCTATTTTTATTGATTTTGAGAGGGGTTCTCTGTGCTTCCTGGATTTTGATGCCTGTTTCCTTCCCCAAATTAGGGAAGTTCTCTGCTATAATTTGCTCCATTATACCTTCTGCCCCTCTCTCTCTTTCTTCTTCTTCTGGGATCCCAATTATTCTAATGTTGTTTTGTCTTATGGTATCGCTTATCTCTCGAATTCTGCCCCCGTGATCCAGTAGTTGTTTATCTCTCTTTTTCTCAGCTTCTTTATTTTCCATCATTTGGTCTTCTGTATTACTGATTCTGTCTTCTGTCTCATTTATCCTAGCAGTTAGCGTCCCCATTTTTGATTGCACTTCATTAATAGCCTTTTTGATTTCGACTTGGTTAGATTTTAGTTCTTTTACTTCTCTAGAAAGGGTTTCTCTAATAACTTCCATATTTTTTTCAAGCCCAGCTAGTATCTTTAAAGTGATGATTCTGAACTCTAGATCTGACATCGTACTAATGTCCGTATTGAGTAGGTCCCTGGCAGTCGGTACTACCTCTTGTTCTTTTTGTTGAGGTGATTTTTTCCGTCTTGTTATTTTGTGCAGAGGAGAATAGATTAATGAGAGAACAAAATGCTAGCAGAGTAACAATGTCCCCAGAAAATATACTCTAAACAAATCAGGAAAGACCTGAAGCAGTGGAAAAAGAAACGGAAAGAGAAAAAAAGAAAAAGAAAAAAAAGAAAAAGAAAAAGATAAAGATAAAAACAAACAAAAACAAACAAAACAAAACAACAACAACAACAAAAAACCAGAATGTGATCAAATATGATCAGGCTGGTATATAGATCAGTGCCACACACTAGATTTGGGGTGTATTTTGGTCTGTTAGAAGAAAGTGCCTCCCAAAATTTTAAAGAAAGAAAAACTTATATATGTACAAAAATAAGGGTTGATATGATGAAGGGATGGAATATGACTGTAAAGATGGAAAGTATAAAAAATTTTATAAAAGGAATTGATAAGAAGTTGTTTGAAAAAAGAAAGAAGAGGATTTAAAAAAGAAAAAAGAAAAAAAAGGGAGAGAATGTGATCAAGCAGGGGAGTAGAAAAAACCATATACTAGAGATTTAGGGTATATTTTATTTTATTTAATTAATTAATTAATTTATTTTTAAAGATTTTATTTATTTATTCATGAGAGACAGAGAGAGAGAGAGAGGCAGAGGGAGAAGCAGGCTCCCAAGGAGCAGGGAGCCCGATGTGGGACTCGATCCCAGGATCCTGGGATCATGATCTGAGCCGAAGGCAGACGCTTAACCATCTGAACCACCCAGGCGCCCGATTTAGGGTATATTTTAATCTGTTAGAAGAAACTATCTCAAAATTTTGAAGAGAGAACAACTTATATATATATATGCCAAAAATATGGGTAACTACTATGAAGGGATAGATTATGACTCTAAAAATGAAAAATAAAAATGTTTTTTTAAAAAAAAGGATTGATAAGATGTTGGTTGAAAAAGGGAAAAAGAAAAATTCAAAAAGAAAAAAAGACCGTTAAAAAAAAATTAACTTTGAAAGACTAAAGAATCATGGTAAAAAAGCCATGAATTCTATGTGCAGTATTCCCCTAGCGCTGGAGTTCTGCCGTTCTCATTGATCGGTAAACTTGGTCTTGGCTGGTCTTTCTCCCTGATCTTCTGGGGAGGGGCCTGTTGCCGTGGTTTCCAAATGTCTCTGCCGGAGGCGGGATTGCCCCGCCCTTGCCCCCTCCCGGCTAAGTAATCTGCTCGGGTTTGCTTTCTGGGGCCTTTTTTCCCTGCAAGCTTTCCGTACAGCTTTGGAGGCGGAGAGTGAAAATGGTGGCGTCCCAATCTCCACCCCGGAGGAGCCGAGAACTCGGGGCCCCGCTCCTCAGTGAGCCCCCAGAGAAAAGCCGTCAGTCACTCCCATCTCCCCGGTCTCTGGCCGCACTCCGTGCTCACCCGGCCTATGACCGCGCGTTTCTATCTCTGGCACCCGACCCCGTGTGGAGTCTCCAAACCCAGCAGATCTCTGCGGTGAGCTCCCGTGCCGCTTCTCCCGGGGGAGGAAGGTGAGTCTCCCCGGATCTGCCGCTTGTTGGGTCCCTGCTGGAGGAGCAGGGGCCCGACGGTGCCGCGGATCACGGTCTATGGCCACCCCGAGCTGAGAGCCCGCGCCTGGGCTCCGCCTCTGCAGCCGGCTTCCCTGCTCCGTTACCTGGGAGCTCTGCCGCACTCAGGCACCCCTGGTCTTTCTGTGACCCCGAGGGTCCTGAGACCACACTGTCCCGGAGGGTTCCACCCCCCGCTTAGCCACCAGAGTGACGTCCCTCAGCAGAGCAGACTTTTAAAAGTTCCGATTTTGTGCTCCGCGGCTCTATCACTTGCCAGAAGCGGCCGACGGAGGCCCCTCCCCCGCCGTCTATCCTCCCGAATATCGCCTCGGATTCACTTCTCCGCACGTCCTACCTTCCAGAAAGTGGTCGCTTTTCTGATGAGAGAGTTGTTGCTCTTCTTTTCTTCGATCTCCTGTTGAGTTTGATGGTGTTCAGAATGGTTTGATCCCTATCCAGCTGAATTCCTGAGAGGAGACGAAATTCAGGTCTCCTACTCCTCCGCCATCTTGCTCCGCCCCCTCTTTTTTTTTTTTTAAGTTGGCTCCATGCCCAGCATAGAGTCCAATATGGGGCTTGAACTCACGACTCTGAGATCAAGACCTGAGCTAAGAGTTGGACGCTTCACCAACTGAGCCACTCAGGTGCCCCAAAGATGAAATTAATATTTCCAATGCTCTAACTTTGGGTTGGGATTCTCATTCCATC
Organism: Mirounga leonina; assembly: GCF_011800145.1. Taxonomy (NCBI): domain Eukaryota; kingdom Metazoa; phylum Chordata; class Mammalia; order Carnivora; family Phocidae; genus Mirounga; species Mirounga leonina. The sequence continues at coordinate 20,645,994 of NW_023270825.1, read as the reverse complement.
TTTTTTTTATGATTGTGTCTGAGCACTTTGTGTATATATGCCTGAGCGTGCTCAGGGGTACACAAGGACGTTAGAGATGGGGTCTGTGCTCTCACGATGCTTACTGCCTAGTGCGGGACCTCATGGAGCACAAGGGAGACTCTAAATGAGGCAGCAAATGGATTCATGACATTACAGACCTTTAACTCTAGAATTACAAAAGATAAAGGAAAGTGAGATATAGAAAGTAACTCACCATTAATGTATCACCTCTGAATTTAACTCCTCTTGTTAGATTTGTTTTTCAAATCGTTGTTATACTTTTAGATTATGTCATCTCCTGAGCCAGTAAGTTAAACAAACTAGAAGTCTTGTGAAAGGAGAATCTTGGTTTATTTGTCTGGCCTGTTCATCCAGAGAACATGCGTTTGATTTTTGTCCCCCATTTCTCTAGCCTAAGGGAGTCTTATCTTGCTTATCTATAGAAATAGTGACCATTCTCCTTAACTCTTTCTAGGCTTTGTTCAAGTCCTTAATTGTTCATGAAGCAGAATAACAAACATGTCCTCAAGTCAGGCTCTCTGTGCCTTTGCACCATGCATTGTTCATTTTATGGGGGGAGTCTTACACTTACTTGGTCTTTGTTTTCGGGACTGCCAGACTTCTCTCTCATGCACCTGACCAGTTGTCCTGGCTAGTTGTCCTGGCCTGCAGGTCTCTGCTTCAATCCACGGGCTCACATTCAAATACACAGAGCTATACATCTAGAGCTTTGTACTCATTGTACAAAAGGCTTTTAATTGATCACACAGTGATTGAGAGTATGGATTCTTTACCCTCAGTGCCTGGTTCTAATCCCACCTCAGACACTGAACAGCTGTGACACATTGGACAATTTACTTAATCTCTGTTATCAGTTTCCTCATCTATAAGATGAGGAACAGAATACTATTACTAGTCTTAGGATTAAATAAGAATATTTTTGACATGCTTCAAGCAGTGTCTGAACACTATATTATTATTATTACTTTTAAGATTTTACTTATTTATTAGAGAGAGAGAGCACAAGCAGGGAGAGCAGCAGAAGGAGAAGCAGACTCCCCACTGAGCAGGGAGCCCGATGTGGGACTCAATCTCATGTCCCTGGGATCATGCCCTGAGCTGAAGGCTGACGCTTAAACATCTGAGCCATCCAGGTGCCCCATATTATGTTTGATAAATAAGAAATTAGAAAAAGAGTCTTATTTCATATTACAGTGTCTCTTAGATTCCTTCCTTCTTTGGATTACAAATAATTGCTTTGAGTTGTGTCTTTCTTGATAAACCAGGAATTGAAAGAGACTATTATAGAGATCCAGTCTTCTCATAGATTCACATTTTTTAGTCTATAGCTTAGGTTCCTATGTTAGAAATCTAATTTATGCTAAAAGAGTACCAGAAATGAGAACTTCTGCTGAAAGACGACCTCATTACCTTATGATTAACACAAGAGAGAATACCGCCAGTTCCCTTTTCCTTCTCAGTAAAATGTGGTTACAAATCTCCTAGCCTGATAAATTCCACACGAACATTTTGAATTCATTCTTCCCACCAAATGAGACGATTGAAGCAGAAACACTAGTTTGAGTGGACACGTAGGTCAAAATTGCTCTAAGAAAAGTGCTGTTGGGTGTTCAGATGTAGAACGTAATATACAAAAACAAAGCAAAACAAAACAAAACAAAACAAAAAAAGAAATTCTCTTGAAATGAGAACACAAAAATAAAGCTCAGAACTCAGTTGGTACTAAGCAAATGCTAACTCCTTTTTCTCACTTTGCCTGGCTGCCAGAACCAATTTCTTCCCTCTTAATATTTATGTTGACCTTTCTTTCCCTTTAGTCAGAAAAACACAAAGATTTTTTTTTAAGGCTCATACCATAAACTGTGTGATGTTTAGCTTTTGCAGAGGTGTGAAGAAGTCCTGCTGTTAAAAGTGGAGTAAGATTTTTTTTCTTGGGTGGAAGCCCAGAAAATGTTATACAAGCCAAGGTGAAGATTCTTCCTGACTAATGGCAGCATGGATGCATGTGTGTATGTTTATGGGTGTGAATGTGTATGTCTAGGTTCTGGAACCAGTTTGGCAGGGAGAAATGAGGACCCATAGAAAGGAATTAATCCAAAATGTTAGAGGGCAAAATGGTTTGATCCACCCCACAAGATCCAACGTGTGATTTCCTCCTTTGCGTTCTATGTAGGTTGGAGTTAGCGATCTTTAAATTTTCCATCTTGGAAATGCACAATCCAATTAAAATAGCATTTTGTGAGCTAAGCAGGCATATCATGACCATTGCTCTGGCCAAAGCAGAGTCCAAGACTTAATTACTTGAGTCTTACAGAATTTTAAGAACTTAAAATAAGCATAGCAGCTCCTATCCAAGGAAGTTTAGTGCCGCTGGGAGTGCCCATGAGAGAGAAGGTGTGTGGTTGGACAGGTTTCTTATTTTAAAGATGCCACTCAGACTTCTGTCAGTTACACACACAGCCTTAAACAGGAATGTGATAAAACAAAAAGCTTCAACAAAAAGTGTTCAACATAATAATCCCTTGTTCATAATAGATTGTTAAAGGGGGCGATAGGTGTAAAGGTAGAGCCTCGGAGATAACTATCGATAAAAAGTAGACATTGGGCTTCCTTTCCAACCTCTTCTAGAAAAAGCTCCTTTCAAAAAGAAGAGCTGCACTGTGGACACTCTTGGTGGGGACCCAGATGAGTGGGTCTCTCTTTCCTAGTGAGGAGAAGCGGGGGCTTTTGAAGAGTTGGTGTCAGCCCCACTGCAAGCCTGCACATTTGACAGGGACAGCCGTGGGCAGGAGGGGTGGTGGTGACTGCAGCCAGCACCAGGCCTCTCGCGGCTTGTTAAATGATCCTCACCAGCTTCCCTGGGAAGAGGAAAAACAAATTTTTTCTCTAATGGCTCAGATCGTCTTCAATACTTACCAGCAGGAGTTTCTGACAACTTTGTTCTCTCAGATTCTGGGGATTTAAAGAGAAACAAAATATCACACACTTGCAACTGGCACAGGAAGACGCCAACGTCTACCTCATTAACCAATGGAAAACAGTGGCCCCTTTGGGCCAGATCAGGAGGTCAATGTGTGTATGACTGAAAGGCCCTATTTATTAACCAAATAGCCATTACATGGGTCAAGTCCAAGGCCGGCCTGATGAGTAGGCAACTCCTCATATGGTTTCATTTGGGGAACTGAAATACCGCTCCCTTGATCCTCCAAATGGGAAATATGGTTCCTATGTGCCCACTGATGCCTGAAATGTCTTTTATAGGAAAAATGGCTTTCATTTAGAAGTCAGTAATAAGGTTCATAATGAAAGTACCTTAGGTGTGACTTCAGAATACACTGAGGTGTGAGGAGTGACTGGAGTCTGGACTCTTGAGAATACATTTAATGATTAAGGGAAGAAAGAGCCTTTTGCTCGGATGGGAAGAAAGAGAGATAAGCAGGGAGAGGGGAGTAGAAAGGGAAGACCAGAGAGTGGCCAGCTAACCTTATTTGTTGGTTCACTTTCGAAATGAGACAGAAAGCACTTAAGTGTCTGATGCATAGCAAGCTCTCAATGTTAATTATTCTGATTTAAAGTTAATGGCAGGTTCAGGACTGGTTATGCCCCTTTGGAGATAAACCTGCAGAGTCCCCACTCTGAAGCTACAGTGCCTTGTGCATAAAATCAAGGCCCTCGAAAATCACTCTCATTCCATTTTCTCTGTCCTCTCCCCATCCTAACATTTTTCTCTTTGCATTACTCCTCAGTCCTTTGCTTATGGGAGGACTCTCAAAGAGTCTTAATAGGCTTTATACCAAGGAGGGGGTGGGTTGCAATTAGAGGTCCATCTGAACTAACTTCTGGCATTCAACCATATACCATATGTCTGTGTCATATTTGTATGTCTCATCTTTCCTAATGTCATTAAAGGATACTTGATTACTACCTTTTTAGTTATGGGACCCTCATTCCGATGGCTCACATCCAGGCACAACACGGGCATGCAGCTTTCCTGATTATTCCAGCTCCCCGCAAGTGGTTCATCTGAGCTACTTGGATGGCCCCAATTGCCTTGACCTCTCACTTGACATTCATATATAAATGCTTCATAAATAAAACTTATATTTTCATCTAGTTTTATCATTAACATATACATGGCTAATCAATGTTGATATATAGTCTGTTTTTATCTAACTAGACTGTGAACTTCTTGTTAAGGTCCAGGTTGTGGATAGTTTCGGAGATAACCTCCAATGAGCCCCATATCTCCCTATTATGTTCTTGTGTAATCCCTTCCCCCTACCTATTGCTTGTTTTTAATGAATATAATAAGACAAAAGTGTTAGGATGTCACTTCCAAGATTGGGTTACAAAAAGTTCATAACTCCTGTCCTGCTGGTACTCTCTGGCTCACTCTTGCTTGCTCCATGTGGTGGAAGCCAGGCACCATGTTGTGAGCTGTCCTATGGTCAGGAGCTGAGGCAAGCCTCTGGCCAACAGCCAGAAAAAAAATGAGACCCTCAGCTTAACTACTTGTGAGGAACTGAATTTTGACAATAATCTCCTGAGTGAGCTTATCAGCAGCTTCTCTATCAGTTGAACCTTCACATGAGAATGCAGCCCTGGTTGACACCTTGATGGCAACCCTGTGAGAGACCTAGAGGCAGAAATATCCAGGGAAGCCAAGCTTAGATTCTTGATCAACAGAAACTGTGAGGTAATATGTTTGCTGTTTTATGCTGTTGATTTTTGGAGTAATTTGTTACACAACAATATGTAATTAATATAGTCCAGGCTTGTAGTCCATCTATGCACTAATTCCATCAGTCTGGAACAAACAAATACCTAGAATATTGGAGAAATCTGCTTTGAGCTACCCAAGGAACATTTATTTTCTTTCCCTCTCAGGAGAGGGAGACAGGTGGAACCTATGATTTGGTCCTAAAAACCTGGCCCCCTTAATTGCAGTCTTGGTGTATGAAGCCAGAGGGTCAGTTAACAGGAAGAGCAGTTAACAGGAATAGCAACCAAATCAAGTGGACCATTCAAAGGGCTAAGGGCTAAGGGACATTGAAAATTGAGGTTTAGAGCCAACATAAGAAAGTCAGAATGGAAAAAACCTAACTTGAGGAATGGCGAAGCAGGCGAGTGGGAGGTGGTTTGGAGACGTTCCATTTCTAGAGATGGAGTGAGTGGAGCTCATGGAAGTATGTGCAGAAAATGGAAACTGTGGCGGATCCATCTAGAGAGGGTGTTGCAAACATTGATGCCAAGGGTACCAGGAAATGAGGCAAATGGGTCTGGTGGAGGCTTGGTGAACTGGAGAGGGCTAGCTAGTTTCAGGTGGATATAGTGTATGTTGTACTGCTCTACCCAGATCCTCATCCTCGGGGACAGTGTGCCTTGGAAATGTTGACTGTTAATGGCTGACAGCTGCATTCCTCTCTGAGCATTGCCCTCAGCCACAGGGAAGTACCTCATCCAAGGTTATGCCCCATCTGCGGGGTGGCTGGTGGCCAAATTCTGGTAGATGAGGGAGTACAAGGAGCTGACTCCTGTGCCTCAGTGTGCAGCAATCCTGAAGGTCTGCCTCCACTCCAGCGCTCCCCATAGGATTGCCCGAGGCCTCAAAACCAAATACCTTTCAGGCCACTTTTCCTTCTGCCAGATTCTTTCTTTCTCACTTTCTCACAGTGTGTCTCCCAGGAGTACCTCCAGGAAACCCTTTGCATACAACACTCCATCTCAATCAAAGACAATCAAGACAAGGGGCAGCAACTAGCCAGCTCCAGACCCAATGTACAAGCTGGAAATGCAAATGTGTAAGTGAAATACTCCAATCTTTCTTTCTGTATTGGCAAATAATTCCGATTTAAGGAAAAGAATGACCTCTGAAGCGAGACAAAACACATCTCTGGGCCAGGTTTAGCTAAAAGGACATGAATTTGAGTCATCTAATCCCTGTATCTGAAGTTTTGGATATATATTTTTAAAGATTTTATTTATTTATTGGAGAGGGAGAGGAGAGAGAGAGAGAAGGAGCAGGGCAGAGGGGGAGAGTGGAGGGGGGGTCAGAGGTAGAGGGAGAAGCAGACCCTTTGAGCTCGATGCGGGGCTCGGTCCCAGGGACCTGGGATCATGACCTGAGCTGAAGACAAATGCTTAACTGACTGAGCCACCCAGGCACCCCTGAAGAGTGATAATTTTTTTTTTTTTTTTTGCATTTCTGTTAATATAAGTCCACCATTTGCTTAAGAGAGGAACTGGACGTCTTGTGTGTGGGTGAGAAAGGAGAAAGTGGAGGGAACTTAGTTTTCCCTGTCCTTAGTACCATGTAACTTGTGTAACACTTATCATATAGCAAGTAGCATGTAACTTTAGTAATACTTTGTTCTTTCCCTCCCTTCAAAGTGTGCCGAAGAAGTGGATTTCTAGATTTTTGTAAATATCAGAGGTAGAGATTCTCTTCTGTCATCATGTTTTTGGCACCCTTCCTAAAGGGGTCAGATACTAAGAGCGACCATATATTTACCCTATTTTACACCTGCTATCTCAGAGCAATTATTAATATCCACCCCCTTCTCCCTCTCCTCAGTGTGTCCCAGTGTTAATACATTTTGTCTCTTTGATGGGGAAACCATGGACTCTTACCTCTCAGGGTATCATTTTTCTTCCATGAATAAAACTTTTGGACTTCTAAGATAATTAAGATATACTGCCTTCTAAAGAATGAAATTCATTAAAAGTAACATTTTTTTCCCTTGCAAGTTGAAATCATTCTCAATGTCCCAGTGTAGCAATTTGACCCAATACTACTTTTCAGGAGAATAGTTTTCACACTCACTTCACAGTTTAAACCAATTTGATTTCACTACTAATTTGCCTTATTTTAACTTGGACATGCTGAAGTAGTTTAGGCTGCTTCCCAACACTTACTGCCTCATTAGCGGATAGCTGTAGTCTAATGACTTTCAAGGCAAATGAGAGCTTCCAAGGCAGTGGACAGCAGTGGAAACAGCTCTTTGCAAACTGAAAGAGAGGATGTCAAAATTGGATTTAATTCCACCCTTTGTTAGCTTTGGGGTAGTTAGCATTTATTTAAATGAAATTGTAATTATTTTCAGTGGTGCTGATTGATGGGAAATCCCTGGGTAAATAGACTGAAGCCATCACACTGTCTGTCACATAGTTGAGTAAGTATATAAGGGAAGCCTTTTCTGTTAGAGAGTTCAACATAATTTTCTAAGTTCAGCTGTAAAGATAGATGTCGATATAAACTTTTATGTTGTGTATAGATACATACACATCCCCCATATCTATGTATGTGTACCCCCACCACATATGTAAATATGCATTAAAAATAAATATATGCATTAAAAAACATAGCTCCTTTCCCTTTCCCTAGAATATAGATTAGGCTATTTGGTTATGACAAAAGCCTGAAGCTCACTCAGCCTATCTCAAGGACAAAAGTGAGAATGAGAGAGATGGAAATCTTTTTTTTTTAAGATTTTATTTTTAAGTAATCTCTATACCCAATGTGGGGCTCGAACTTACAACCCTGAGATCAAAAGTCTCACACTCCACTGACTGAGCCCTCCAGGCACCCCTGAGATGGAAATCTTTCATGGAGAAAAGCAGCCAAGATTTACATAGAGGCCACACAAGGCTCTAAAAGTAATTCAGGATCTAGGCCGTTACTCTTAGTGGCTCATCTAAACTTGATCCTCACCCCATCCTTTTTTATTTATAAGCTTTGCTTTTCTCCCACCATGAAAACTAGACAACTTCACAACCTCAGAAGAATAAATCATATTTTGTCTAAGGCAGGCAGCATAATCTAATTCCCTTTGCTAGTACTTGCTTTAGGGGTGAGCAGAACAGATTCCAGGCAATGATGCATAGAAGAAAATCTCTCATGGTAATATTTTTCTGCCATGAAGTGGTGTGCAAGGATTTTATGATTAGAGCTATGGCAGCCATCTTGAAATCATGAGACTAAAAGCCTCAAGATGAAGAACCAATATGCTGAGGAGAGACTTGCAGAAGGATAGAAAAGAACCTATGTCCTCGACAGTGTTGCTTAACAGTTCTCCCAACCCTAGACCACCTAACTTCAGACCTTTCATCATGTGAGAAAGTAAAATGTCTTTATTGCTTGAGCCATTCTTGGTTTGGTAGTCTATTACTTGCAGTCCAAATCATCTCTGGCAATGTCCAAGGGGGCTCTCATGACAAGGTTATCTTGTTGTCTGCTTGGTACATGATTTTGTGGATATTTATTTCTTTTTAAAAATTATTATGTTATGTTAATCACCATACATTACATCATTAGTTTTTGATATAGTGTTCCATGAGTCATTGTTTGTGTATAACACCCAGTGCTCCATTCAGTACATGCCCTCCTTAATACCTATCACCAGGCTAACCCATCGCCCCACCCCCCTTCCCTCTAGAACCCTGTTTGTTTTTCAGAGTCCATCGTCCCTCATGGTTTGTCTCCCCCTCCGATTTCCCCACCTATATTTTTGCCCTCCTGCTATCTTCTTTTTTTAACATATAATATATTATTTGTTTCAGAGGTACAGGTCTGTGATTCAACAGTCTTACACAATTCACAGCACTCACCATACCCTCCCCAATGTCTATCACCCAGCCACCCCATCCCTCCCACCCCCACCACTCCAGCAACCCTCAGTTTGTTTTCTGAGATTAAGAATTCCTCATATCAGTGAGATCATATGATACATGTCTTTTTCTGATTGACTTATTTCGCTCAACATAACACCCTCCAGTTCCATCCATGTCATTGCAAATGGCAAGATTTCATTCCTTTTGATGGCTGCATAATATTCCACTGTATATATATACCACATCTTCTTTATCCATTCATCTGTCGATGGACATCTTGGCTCTTTCCATAGTTTGGCTATTGTGGACATTGCTGCTATAAACATTTATTTCTATATATTCAGGATGACTTTAATCAGAATTGGAGGAGCTTTCGTAGCACTGGTGTTCAAAGTTCTCCAGAACTGACTTCTTCCCTACTATGCTTCATGATTGAGCAATGTTGCAACATTCCCTTTGACATACTGCACGTTTTGTCAGTTAGAGGTCCAAGTGATAACCTGAAAACTTTCTGCTTTGGTACATTTGGACTTCATACTTCCCTTAGTTGATTATTCATGCAATTCACAAAAATTTATTGAGCACTTGATATGAGTGAGGTTTGGGGATGTAGTGGGAAATACAGAAATGCTCCCTGCCTTCTTGGAATTTATATTCTGGTCGGATTATACAATTTCTGTATTCATTTGGCCTTTTGATACAGCATTCCAGAGCTATCCAAGATGTTGAGCTGCTAGAACAGGGTATGGAAACCTCCCAGGATGAATGTATATCTTTTGGAAAATGATGAAGATGATAGCAGGCAACTTTTTTGTATTCTTTTCTTTTTTAAAATTTTTTTTGTTATGATACTTGAAAGAGTTGAGACACCAGTGAAATACTGCATTGAGATTTTTTTGTTCTTACCTAAGCCATATTTAGAATGTCTAGTCTGGAAGCAGGATATGGTACCCTTTGTAGGTTACTAATCTGGATTTTCAGAATACAAAAACAAACAAACAAACAATCAGCATTCAACTATCATTTTTTTTTTTTTAAAGATTTTGTTCATTTATTTGAGAGAGAGAGAGTGTGAGAGAGAGCATGAGAGGGGAGAGGGTCAGAGGGAGAAAGAGACTCCCCACTGAGCAGGGAGCCGATGCAGGACTACATCCTGGGACTCCGGGATCATGACCTGAGCTGAAGACAGACGCTTAACTGACTGAGCCACCCAGGCGTCCTCGACTGTCATCTTAGTATTTGGAAATAATCCAGGTCATGCGTACCAAAGTGGGCGGTAATAAGTTTTAACTTTTTAATAAGCTTTTATGTTGGTGTTGAATCAGTTGCAAGTTCTAGGATCCCAGGACTTCCATTTGTGATGAAACAGGGAAGTAGCTGTGCTTTGAATGGATTCTCTATATTCATATGTGGGTAAGAACATTGAATTTGAGAGTTCTTGCCAAATAATAACTGGAGTCCAATAATCACATCCAGTTGGTCTGGATTTTTTTTTTGTGTGTGTATCATTTTTGTTGGATGGGGACATCTTTACTTCTTGCCCTAAAACAGATTCTCTTCATCATGAAGTGAATGCATTGAGTTAGTGAGTTGTTAGTAGTTGCTTATTTATCTCCCCTCGTATCTTGGGTGCTTATGGGCCTATTCAACTGTCCAGGATTAATAGTTACAGCAAACCTCAAGTCAAACAAGGATGGATCTCTATTTGGTGGCTGTTTGTATCCTAGGGAACAAAAAATATAATTCCTTACAGGCTATATTTATGGAAATTTAGTTGATGGTGTTTTCTTTGATTTTTCCTTTGCTTTTTCACATAGTCTCTCCTTTCATTCTCTATTGGTTGGAATTCTAATGAATGTTATCTTCAAAAGCCCCTCTGGCAAAATTTCTTTATTAAACAAGGCTTTATTTTCTAGGCTAGCTCTCTACATTCCTGATGCCAACCCAGAATAGCAATCATCCTTACCTATCCCCTACCCCATCTTTAAACGTCTAAATTAAGCCTCTTGGCCACCTTCTCCCATCATTGCCAGGTTTAAAAATCTGTATTTCAGAGTTAGTGCCTGGAGTTGGTGACCATAACCTTGACCCAATACTTATTTTAAGAATCAAATTATATTCTGGATCTTGGCCTAGCACAATGGCTTGAAGGCCTGTAAGTCAGCCTGTATTTTTTTTTTTTCAAATTTTTTCCAGGATAACATTTTTATTTATTCATAGTTTGAGTTTTAAGGAAGTTTGCTTCATTAAAAAGATTCAATTCATCAGTTAGAGGTAATGGGGCAGAAAATAGATCAGTCCTGTGATGAACTGTTTGCTACAGATGTAGTTATAAAAACCTTTAAGGTGATTTGAAACAGGAAACCCGGTGACAGACTGCATTGCTTTCAGCTATATCTCAGACCCAGACCCACAGGTAGTGGACAGTGAAGAATATTTTACGTCATTAAGCTCTTCTTTTCATTTCCAGAATATGCACCCTTAGTGCAAAATAAAATTGTATCTATACATGAACAATGAACATATTGCCGGACTTTTAACAGCTTGGATCAACCAGTATGTACTGTCTTATTCAGCATTTGGCTTTGGTAATAATTTGACGCTTAGACTTAAAGTAACAAGAACTGATGGCCTATTTATGGCTTTGAGGGGTAGAAGCCAATTGGGATAATAGTATAGACTTCTTAATTTTAAAATATGCATATTTCTAATGTGGAAATTTATAATTCTTCAAGCAAAATTGAGAACTGAGTTTGAGATGGTTTGATTACAAGGCTGTTAGTCTTCTTCTCTATTCCCTGAAGCCTCTTCCCCTTCTCAATTACTCCCTGCTGCTAATAAGATGCTGGGGCTGAATAGTATTGTCTCTTAGGCAGACCTGAGACCTTGGAGTAAGCACAGCTCCTCGCTCCCCTCCCTTCCTTCCTCCCCTTCTCACAGTGACCTGGTCTGGGCAGGGGTTGCTAACCTGGCTTGCTAGCCAGGCTCTTTCCCCACACCCGTCTCTGTTTTTGGCTACCGGCCGCATGGTGGAGGAGATGGTGCTGACGTGCAACTCTACAAAAAGGCATTATCTTTTAGAAATCATTCCTTAATATGGTTTCACTTATTTGTGGAACATAAGGAATAGCATGGAGGACATTAGGAGAAGGAAGGGAAAAAGGGGGGGGGTGGGATTGGAGGGAGAGATGAACCATGAGAGACTATGGACTCTGAGAAACAAACAGGGTTTTAGAGGGGAGGGGGTAGGGGGGATTGATTAGCCTGGTGATGGTATTAAGGAGGGCACATACTGCATGGAGCACTGGGTGTTATACGAAAACAATGGATCGTGGATCACCACATCAAAAACCAATGATGTATTGTATGGTGACTAACATAACATAATAACATTAAAAAAAATCATTCCTTATTTCATCTTGATTCTTTGTTCCTTTTTTAATCAATTAGACAAGAGTTTGCCAGTTTTATCGTCTATCCTCCCTTTTTCTGATTCCCCCCACATCAAAAAACCCCATATACATTCCATATCACCGCTGCTAGGTCTTAGAGCAAACATCTTATTTCATGCTTCCTGTGTTTTTTACACTTTCTTGATACTTCTTTGTTTTCTGGACTTAAGTTGCTTTTCTTCATAAATAAGAAAACAGTATATTTCATTCTATTAGTAGTTTCTCTTAAGATCTGTGGAGCCAAAAAATATTTTTCCTGTGAATGTAATAATGAAACTCCTGCATCCTGTGGAAGATGATGAGACACAATTTTCCTTGTTCCTCACTGCTGCAGCCTTAGACCTGTTGTGTTCTGCCCTATAACTAGCCCAGTTACTTTTATACAATTAGTTTCTGTTTAGTACTTTTAAACTTGCTTCCTTTAATATCAGTAATTAATTACTGCATCTGCTTTGTTTTCTTTACCTAAGGACTCTTTGCCTATGACTTTACAAGGCACAGTTTCATAGAACTTTAACATTTAAGTACAGTGCAATGCACACAGATCTTAAGTACATGGTTCGATGTGTTTAGCAAGTGCCCATGCTCATAACAAGTGCAGAACATCATCTCTGGAAGATACCTTGTGCTCCTTTCCAATCAGTCCCTACTCCTTCTTCCAAAGATAGCCGATGTTCTGATTTCTTTAATCATAGTTTTGTCTGTAGAACTTAATTAGAACATGTGTCTGGTTTCTTTCTCCAGAAAGAAGCTTCATCCATGTAAAGTATGTATGTATCAGTAATTCATTGCTTTCCTTTGCCACGTAGCATCCCATGTGTGACTAAGTCACAATTTGTCAATTCTTCTGTTGATGGACATTTGGTGTGTTACCAGCTTTTGACTATTATAAATAAAGCTACTATGAACATTCATGTCCAAGTCTTTTTTTGGACATATGCTCTCATTTCTTTTCTTGGGCAAATACTCAAGAGTGGAAATGCTTCTTCATAGGGTAGATGCATATTGAACTTTATGGGAAACTTCTAGAATGAGTCTCAAAGTGGTTTTACCATCCCCCCCACCCCCAATGTATCCTTAGTGACATTTGACTATGTCAGTCTTTTTTATTTTAGCCATTCTAATAGGTGTGTGGCAATATCTCTTTGTGGATTTAATTTAGCTTTTCCTAGTGACTAATTATGAAGAGAACTTTTTCATATGCTTATTGCCAATTTGTATATCTTCCTTTGTGGAGTGCCTATTCTTTTCTCATGATTAAAACTGTACTTTTGTCTTTTATTGAGTTGTAAGACTTATTAATATATTCTAGATACTAGTCCTTTGTCAGCTAGCACTGCATATGTTCTCTCCCAGTTTGTGGCTTGCTTATTAATTTCTTGGTGATGTCGGGGTGCCTGGGTGGTGCAGTCGGTTAAGCATGGGACTCTTGGTTTTGGCTCAGGTCATGATCTCAAGGTGGTGAGATCAAGCCCCATGCTGGGCTCTGCGCTCTACAGGAGTCTGCTTCTCTCTCTCTGCCCCTCCTCTGTCTCTCTAAAATAAATAAATTTAAAAATTTTCTCAACGATGTCTTTTGATGAGCAGAAGCTTTTAATTTTGGCAGAATTCATTTTATCAGTTTTTCTTTCTTGGTCAGTGCTATCCCTTTATTTAAAATTTCTGTTTTCTGCTTTGTTTTTTGTATTTTGTTTGTTGTTCTTAATCTTACAGTGTCATTTGATAAGAAAATATATGTGGTTTACATTTAATTTAAGCATTGAAAGCCTTAGCTTTATTTTTTCCATCTTAATTTGTTTCCTCTTTTTTCTTATTTTTTATTTTTGTGCCTTTGATAAAGTTTTGTGTGTTTCCTTTTTTACTTGTGTTAGTTTAGAAATTTCTTGGTACTTTGTCTTCTATCAATTGCAATCTTGTTATTCCCGACACATGTAATTGAATAGATATAGGCTTTCTTCATTTTATTGTGCTTCTCTATTGCACTTTGCGGATATTTCTGCAAGTTGAAGTTCAGTGGCAATGCTTTGTGGAGCAAGTCAGTAGGCACCATTTTCCAAAAACATTTGCTCACTTTGTGTTTCTGTATCACATTTTGGTAGTTCTCACAATATTTCAAACTTTTTCATTATTATATTTGTTATGGTGATCTGTGATCAGTGATTATGACTCACTGAAAGCTCAAATGATGGTTAGCATTTTTATCAATAAAGTATTTTTTATTTTTATTTTTTTTAAAGATTTTATTTATTCATAAGAGACAGAGAAAGAGAGGCAGAGGGAGAAGCAGGCTCCCTACTGAGCAGGGAGCCCGATACGGGACTCGATCCCAGGACCCTGGGGTCATGACCTGAGCCAAAGGCAGACGCTTAACCATCTGAGCCACCCAGGCACCCAATAAAGTATTTTTCAATTAAGATATGAACATTGTTTTTTAGACATAATGCTATTTTACACTTGATAGACTACAATACAGTATAAACGTCACTTTTTAGGCACTGGGAACCCCCGAAATTCATTTGACTTGCTTTATTGTCATACTTGCTCCGTTGTAGGGGTCTGGAACCAAACCCGCAGTATATCCAAGATATGCCTGTATTTCTCTACTATTATATGAAATAAAGATATTAACCATACCCCTCAACCAAGGTTATGTATTGCTTCTGAGTATTAAGCTGAGATGTAAAGATAATAGGGTGACTATATGTCCTGATTTGCTTGTGCTAGTTCTGATTTGTTCCTCTTTTCTTGGCACAATTAGTATTTGTGCCCCTTTAATCTAAAACTGTCCCCGTTTGTATAATAAATTATATGTGTATGATTAGCGTAATAAATTAAATGTTTTAGATTACTTTGACCTCCCCACTCCCCTCCCACGTACACACCCACTAGAGTGCCTTTAATTCTCTCCTTACTGCATCATGGCCCAGCAGTGAAAAGCAGACTCTAGAGTGATTGACTAGCTGTGTCATCTTGGGCATCTTTGCCTCAGTGTTCCCATCTGTAAAGTGGGGGTAGTAATATCATTTTCTTCATAGGGTTGCTGTGAGGATTTAATCAAAGTGTCTAGAGCAGAACCTATGCCATACATATTAGTGTGCCATAAAAATGTTGATTGTGGGGGCGCCTGGGTGGCTCAGTTGGTTGGGCGACTGCCTTCGGCTCAGGTCATGATCCTGGAGTCCCTGGATCGAGTCCCGCATCGGGCTCCCTGCTCGGCAGGGAGCCTGCTTCTCCCTCTGACCCTCTCCCCTCTCATGTACTCTCTCTCTCTCATTCTCCCTCTCTCAAATAAATAAATAAATCTTTAAAAAAAAATGTTGATTGTGAGCTTCTGCTCCCTCCCAAGTCAAAAGTTTTGCTGAGATAGTTTTTTTTAATTCCACGCTATTGTGGGTTTCAGCTAGTTCAAGAATTCTAATGTTACAAATTCCTAATGATTCTATCATTATATCCATTCAAAGTTTATTGCCTCCTGCTGTTTTCTCTCCTTGTCATCGTCCTTATCTTGCCATCTGTTCTGTTCATTTATTTGATTAGCGTCCTTTCCTAAGTATTTTCCTCAGTTGGGTTCTGTGGGTGATGTGCTTTCCAAATCCTTGATATATCTATAAATATACTCCTTTCCGCTGTCTGGATATAAGATTCTTTTGTTGTAATCCTTTTCTCTCATTAACCAATTGATATCATTCTCCTGTTTTTTAGCATCTAAAATTACAGATGAAAAATTTAGTGTTAGTTTTTATATTAATTTTCTAGGGCTGGCATAACGTACCACAGACTGGGTGGCTGACATAATAGACATTTATTTTCCCATAATCCCGGAGGCTAGAAGTACAGTCCGAGGTGTCGGCAGCATCAATTTCTTGTGAGGCTTCTCTCCTTGGCTTGACCTATTTTTCTCCATGTGTGTCTATGTTCTCATATCCTCTTCTTGCAAGGACACCAGTTATAATGGTTTAGGGCCCACCCTAATGATGCCATTTAACTTAATTCCCTCTTTCAAGACATTATCTCTAGATATTGTCCCATTCTGGGTGCTGGAAGTTAGGATTTCACCATATGAATTTGGGGTAACTAAAGTCAACCCTTAACTGTTTTATTCTTTTCCTTTTGTGAAGTAATCTCTCTTTCTCCCTCCCTTCCTCCCTCGAAGTCCATCTCTTTTTCTTCCTTTCCCCTTTCCTTTCCTCATCACTCTGCAACTCAACCCTTTTAATCTGCAGACTCAAGTGTTCCAACCAAGAACATTTTTTTCCTTTACTATTTTTGGCTATCCTCTAGCTATTCCTCTTTCTCTTTCTGAAACTCCCATTACTTGTCCATCTTTTAAGAATCTTATTTTTCGTTCATTACTTCCCTCTCTAAGTTTATTTCCTCTAGGTTGTGAGATATTTCTTCCAATTGATTTTCTAGGTCACTAATTTAGTTTTCAATAATGACGATCCTTTCCTCACATCAATATATTCACTTTACAAATAGGAGAGCCATGTTTTCTAGTTCAAAATATTCTTTTGGTGCTAAAATTACTTATTTAAATGCTATTTCATTGAATTTTTCTTAAACATTTAGCTATATCCTCCAGGAATCTTATCTCCTTTAAAGGTACAATTGGAAATTTCTTTGTTTTCCTCCGCTTTTGAATTGTGGGGTTCCCTTGGGTGCATTGTTAATTTCCTTTGCCTATGCTCTATTTATCCTTGGTGCATGGGTAAAGCTAACGAGTACTTTGAGAGGTGACAAGCCCCTGAGTGATGGTTGACACAGCAGCACCTGCCTCTTCCCTGTGGGTCAAGGATTTAGCAAATGGCAAGCTGTCAGTCTTCTGGTGAATGCCAGGAGAAAGCTTCTTTGCTCTCTGATATCTTTGGTTGCTATGGTTCCAAGTCTCAGAGTCAAGGAGGAACCCAGTCCACCTGTGTGGTGCTTTCATAAAACAGGGAAATCAGCAGGTTCTCCCAAGACCATGCACAGGGGCTGGCACCCCCTTTCTTCTTTGGATTCTGTGGATTTCTTCAGTCCAAACTCTCAGGGAACATGAGGTCCAGACCTTGTTTCATGTCTCTTGACTTCAGATTTGCATGATTCCCTTGACCTCAGAAGGAAAACATCCTGTACCTGAGCTATCCTGTGGGACCCCATCAGAACCCCAGGCCTAAACCCCCTGTCCATGATCAACCCAATGGTCTCTTGGTTGGCATTTTTCTTAGAAGAGATAGACTATGGTTGGGTTGTAGTTGGGAAAGGAGAGTGGTTGGAACTCATTTTGAGACCTCCACAGAATTGTTGCTGAATCTGAACCTCAACCTGTGGCAAAACTTCCTAGTTTCGTATAATTAAATTAGAATATTGATTATGTATTCTTTTCCGTATTTATGACATTAACCTTATATTTTGTAACCATATTAATAGCAATTACTTAAACTCAATTCCATACACTAATGGTTTCTCTTTAAATCTGCAGATTCAGATCTTTTACCTCAGGACAGTTTTCTCCCATTATATCTTTGATTTTTGATTCTCTTTCAGTGCATTGTTTTCTTCCCCAGTAAATTCTTGGTCGCATCTCTATTCTGTGCCCAAAGCTATCAT
Source organism: Mirounga leonina (assembly GCF_011800145.1). Classification (NCBI taxonomy): domain Eukaryota; kingdom Metazoa; phylum Chordata; class Mammalia; order Carnivora; family Phocidae; genus Mirounga; species Mirounga leonina. The sequence goes on along the minus strand of NW_023270825.1, from coordinate 20,628,301 downwards.
CATCTTTCTTGTCGTTTTTATTTCTTTTTTCTTTTCTTTGGATTTGGGTGAATAAGTTTGTCTTCTATTTTACTGATTTTATTTCTCTTAGTGTCAACTTACTACTTCTAATCCATTTTCAAATTCTGCTGTAATTTTTAATTTATCAGTGTTCTATTTTCTCCCATTGGGCTCTCATTTTACTACCTGCTGCTTCTCATTCAGCTCTGTTTTCATTTCTGTTGAGGATATTCATCTTTTTTTCTTTTGTTTTATAGAATATTGCTTTATTTTATTGTAAGCAGAAAGTAAATGTTAATTCTTATTTATGCTTCTTGAAATAAATGTTTCAAACATACATTTTGTCTCTGCATCTTGAGTGCATATTCCCTTTTCTTCATTTTACAGAATCTTTTTATTTGATATATAATATATATATATTTAACTCATATTCATAGAATGATTAGAGTTCTGTCCAGATGTGGCATTTTCTTTTAAAAAGTATTCTTGGGTGCCTGGGTGGCTCAGTTGGTTAAGCAACTGCCTTCGGCTCAGGTCATGATCCTGGAGTCCCGGGATCGAGTCCCGCATCGGGCTCCCTGCTCGGCGAGGAGCCTGCTTCTCCCTCTGACCCTCGCCCCCTCTCATGTACTCTCTCTCATTCTCGCTCTCTCAAATAAATAAATAAATCTTTAAAAAATAAAAGTACTCTTTATTTTTCACTAGAATGTTGTGAGAATCTTTTTTGTTTTTAAGCTATAGGGTTGGCTACCAGTTTGGTGATCCATCAGTATGAAGGAAGAAGGAGGGGATTTTCTTTCTGTATAGAGTTTCCCTTACATAGGAGGACTTCTGTGTTTCCATTTCCTTCCTGGTGCTGAGCCTGCCACATCAGGGCAAGACTGATGCTGCTTGTAAACTGGAAGCTACCTCACGGCTACCCTAAATGGTGCTGAGCTATGGTGGCTTAAGAAATGCTACATGAGTTTTCCCCATCTTTTCCATGGGTTCCTATGCCTCCTCCTAGAATCTTCCACATCAGGAGTGCTGTTGGTTCTGGGATCTCCCCTATTTATTTTCCTCAGCACCTCACTTACCTCTCATGGAAGTCAAGCTCTTTTCAGCATATGTGCCATTGGTGCTACATCTGTGAAAATGTTCTCAAACTTTCCTGCATGTTCATGACATCGTTCTTCATTTTCTTATGTGAATTCAGGTTTTCTATTACTCCTACATCAACTCAAGCATTTTGGTCAGAACAGCAAAGAGGGAAATAAGGTCCGTGCTCGCTGTTCTAGCTCATGAGCTGCCCTCCATGGTGCCACACATTTGAGAAGTGGCAGGCTGGATGTGGTGAGGGCTGACATACCTGCACTGAGGAACAAGATGAAAAGAAAGTGGAGTAGATTTGGAAGGAGGTATAAGTGCCGATTTACAGATGATGCCATATACTGGTAAAGGAAGTCAGGAACCACCTGGTAGCTTCTGACTCTAGTAACGGAATTAGAATATGAAGGAATATTGCACCTGATCTAGACAATAGCACTCTGCTATGACTCTGTGTGGTTAGTTTTGGGGAACTTGTATATACTGCAGTGGCTACTGAGCAGCTTTGAAATTCAGCAGCTCTCTCTGGAAGTGTGACCTTTGCTCGTTACACATCCATTTGGGTGGTTGCCAATGTGAATGGTGACAAACATTCCAATTTCTGCAGTGTGCTTCTCTTGTGTGGAACTGTGATTAAGGAAAACATCGGCATATCTGTGATATGTGTGAAGAAAGAGGTTTGATGAAAAGCCTGATGGAATTTATCAGGGATATCTAGAAGTATTCTGAGAAAAAGCAAAAAGAAAGGCAGACCACTTTTCTCTATTTTTTCACTGATGAACACAAGAAGTTTAGAATTTACATTTTGATCCACTCTCTTCTTTTGTTGCCATTGCAATGAATTTTGAGAATATTTACTTCCAAAGAAAATCCTGGGTCTTAATGTCATTGCTTACCCTGGGAGAACTACATAAACTCTCTAACATCAATTTCTGTGCTGGTAAAATGTGAATCATAATATATACTGGATGTATTGAGAGAATTGAGGACCCCGTGTCTGGCACCTACAGGGCATTCAATAGTACCAGCTGTTATTTTCATCACTCTTTTATGGCTATGTTTACTATTACACGAATAAATTATGTTTAGACTTCCTGTCTGCAAACAATGAAAACCAGTATTCACCTGGTTTTATATGTAAATAAAACTGAGAAATTCAGGAATAGATCAGACTTCAGGAATGGTTGATCCAGGGCTCATACAATGTGACAAAGATGTTCCACCAGCTTTTTCTTGAAATATAATTAGTTCATTCTCAATCTCCACGTGGCAGCAAGATTACATAGAGGATCAGAATACGCTACCCCAAAATATGCTACTCTGGCATAAGGATTATTTTGAGCTGAAGACAATTGAGAAGAAAAACAGACACAGGGTGACCTCTCTGCTTTCTATCTGCCCCAAAATAGATCATAAATTCTACTTATGAAGGTATCCCTACCTCCCCCCTGCCTTCCCTGTACCAGGACGAGGATAACAGCCTCATCACTGGCAATGACATGGCACCAAGAAAGAGTCCACACAAACAAACCTCACTATCTAGACCTTATCTACCATTGGTTTTCTCTTATATTTGCCTTCCTACAATTTGCTGCCCCTAGAAGCTCAAAGTCCCTCTCCTTTGTCTTGTCACTTCTCTTTAAATCTGTCCTTTTTTTGTCCAAATGGTATAAAAGCCTCTGAGCCTAGCTGTTTCTTTGGGAATTTTCTCTTCTTTCTATGAAGTCCCCTTACACTGCACAAAACTTTTAATATCAAATAAATATGTGTGCCTTTTCTTCTGTTAATCTGTCTGCTGTTGGTTTATTTCACAGACCCAGCTGGAGAACCTAAGAGGGTATGGGAGAAGTGTTCTCCTCTGCAATTGCTTAAACAGTTGCAAGAGTCAGATCATGAGAAAGAGCAGGCATCATTGTCCCAGCAGGACCAGGAATGTGTTGAGATTCTGATTGGTCAGTTTGGGTCACTTGCCCACCCTGAACCACCCTCATGCACTGAATTTTGCCTGGGGATGGAGCCCCAGGGGGCAGAATGGGTGAGAGAGGGGAGAATGGATGGTGGGGAGGCAAGCAACAGATGCCCAGTCAGGTAAGAAATGGGATGAGTGAGGAGGATTCTTCCTCAATTGAACCTGCTAATTCAACTTTTACTATAGGTTTGCAAATAAAGGATTGAGGAATGACTTACTAATGACCTCTGAGTGTAAGCAGTATTAAAAATCAAGGCTGAGGACCTGTTGTTTTCCATCTCCACTTAGGACGGCACTGGCCACTGTGATGATAGGAGAGCGATGTGTAGTCGTGAAGAGCTCAGGGAGAGAGTGGGTTCTTTCACTCACCTGGACCATGCTAGCCAGTGAAATGGAATAATGCAGCCATCCCAGAACACAGGCTGAAAGGACTAGATGAATTTTGACCCGATTTAATTGTGACTAGATTGGGGGTGTGAAAGTTTCAGTTTGAGTCTAGTTACCTGTTTTATTTCATGTCCCATTTTTTTTTTTTTTAAGATTTTATTTATTTATTTGACAGAGAGAGACACAGCAAGAGAGGGACCACAACCAGGGGGAGTGGGAGAGGGAGAAGCAGGCTTCCTGCGGAGCAGGGAGCCCTATGCGGGGCTCGATCCCAGGACCCCGGGATTATGACCTGAGCCGAAGGCAGACGCTTAACAACTGAGCCACCCAGGCGCCCCTCATGTCCCATTTTTAATGCTTCCATAGAACCCTCTCGCTTTTTCTAAATTACATGCCTCATTGTATTTGAGTTCCTACTGCTTTTGACAGCTCCATGCCTTCCAACTTTGCTTCTGCTGCTTTGATTATTATTCCTGATTTGGTTGTTGATGAGACGTGTGGTTTTCTTCAATTAGCTCTGTCACTCTTACAAATATGTGTGTCTCTCAAGTGTCCTAATTAAAGTCAGGAGGAGGAGGGGGTGAGAATTACAGGCAATTACAACAGTGCCATCCTCCTCCCTCCCTGCTCTTTTCTCCTCATCTTTGGGGCGCATTCTTCTGTGTCTCCATTTTGCAAGCACATTGAGCAGCCTCTCTGTTTAAAATCCCATTAATTTTTTCTGAACACGATATGTAGCTGTGCCCATGTGTCATACATTTCGCTTTCAGGAAACCACTTCATTTTCATTTAGTTTTATTAAGTGCAGTTTCCTCTCTGCCACTTTCTATCATTTTTCCCATTTGTCCCGAGACAGAAGACTATCTTTACCATCATGCATCATCCTGTAAAGTCTCCCCAAACCTGCGGCCTCCTCTTGTGTGGGCTTACGCTCAGTTCACTCCACTTCAGTGCTATACACGTTTCTGGATTATCTGAGGCTACTGAATGTGCCAGGCAGCATGCTAGGAGCCGGAACTACAAAGATAAATAAGCACAATGACTTGAAGACAATGTGGGATAGATAGTAAGAAGAGGCCGGATTTCAGAGCCAGACAAGATGGAGATTTAAATGCCTGCTTTGCCACGTGCTAGCTGTCTGGCCTTGGGTAAATCACTTAGCTGTGTTTTTTTTTTTTCATCTGTTAAAATTATGCTAATACTTACCTTGCAGGGTTGTTGTGAAGATTGGAGATAATGTATGCAAAGTAGCTAGCTTAGTGCCTGATATTCCTCAACAAATGGGAGCTATAATTATTATCATGAATAAGATATAGTGTACTTAAGGAACTCACCATCTACTCAAAGAGAAAGAAGAGTAAATTAACTTTTATAATATATTGTTATATGTATAATAATGAAAGGATATAGGTGGTAATGGAGTAGCCTCCCTGGGGCTCTGCATGTTCTCTCTTCTACCCACCTCTCCATCCTCTCCCACTTAATCTACACACTGCAACCCCACCCCCAACATCTCCAGTAAGCTTCAGCCACCCAACCTCTCCCCTTCTCAGTCTCTCTGCCTTTGTCCCTTGTTCCCTCTGCCTGCAAAGCTCATCCATGTGGTCCTTACATGGCTGGCTCATTCTCATCATTCAGATTTTAGCTTAGTCTTCCACTAGAAAGGCTTTCCATCACCATTCTAGTCTAAAGTAGCACATCCCCTCACCTCCATTTTGAAAAACAAAGCAGTTTTATTTACTTCATAAAAATGATCTGCAGTTATCTAATTTGTGGGTTTCTATGTTTATTTCCCGGCGCTCCCCACCAGGACATGAATGCCACGGAGGACAGGGAACATATCTGTGTTTGTTCACAGCTGTGTTCCCATTGACAAGAACAGCGGCTGCAATATAGAGCATGCTCAATAAATATTTGGGGGAATGAATAGTGGGGGGAGATACACAGCAGAGATCTTAAACAGAAGGATTTCTGTAGAGGTGGGTGTGCATTTTGCCTAGTGCATTGACAGCTGCCTAGTACCCAACACATCAACCATTATGGGCTCCCGAGTGTAAGGCAAGAGGCTAAAATAATGGGAGTCTCGCACGGTGGTGTCTAACTTCTACCTCTCAACGTGGCTTTAGAAAACTAGATTTAAATATCCTTCTTAGATCATCTGCTATGTGGTTTTTACCTGTCTGAGTCCTGTTTACCGGACTCCAAGCAAATTTTTGGCAGGAGTCTGGTCGAGGCACCAAATGGTGGTCCTCAATAATTATTGTTTTCATGGAAATCCATCTTCTATTATCCCATTTCCTATGCCTTCCAGTAGGAAGATGAGGGTGCTTGCAAGAATAAGGTAAAAAGGCATTCGAGTCTTTGTGAGGCTGAGTATTTAGCTTTAGGCATGGACTTCTAGAAGTAAGTGCTGAAATTTACAACTAACATTTCTCCTCCAGTGTCTGAGTTGGGCTTAGAATGACAAAGCATCAAGGAGTCCTAGCCAGTGTTTTTAAAAATGTGTGACCTTGATCAAAAGCAGAGATTGGATAAAATATAGCAGGCTCAGTGAAAATCTTTTCCTCCTTTTGGAAAAACAATTCAGAGGGCAAGAAGCACATATCAAAGCTCCTAATTTACTAAAGGGGGCCAGTCACACCACAAAGTTTTTGTTTTAGCTCCACCAAGACTTGCAGTTCTCTTAGGCAAAAAACATCTGCAAGGTGTCCACATAGTTTCCAATCAAGTGGTTAACTAAGACTTTGTACTCGCTTCTTTGGTGCTTGTGGGGCTTCTTACCACTCACTCAGAATTTTAATTTGCATCCAGATATCTTTATATTTTCTTTTAATTGTCTTTCTCAGTCTCAATCCAAAAAGGAGCCTGAAGACTTAATGCAACTTACATTTTATCTTTATATGATTACATTTAAGTGTAATTTCAGGTTTTATTATGACATGGGGGAAACAGATATGGCCAAGGGACTTAATCTAATTCATTGAAATTCATCTAAAGGCCTTGGCAGTGGCAGAAGCTACACAAATTTGTTCCAACCTCTTAGTCTTTTGAACACGTGTGAGTTTGCCTTGCCTACACAAATTACAGCTCAAAAATAGAAATTTGTTCATTTACACACCAAAAAGCATTTTAGGTGAGCCACATAAGTATACTTCAAAGATACATTATTTTGTTTATTAGAATGAACTAAAATAGACATCATGGGTATTTGGGCTATTATTAACTTTCTGTCTATATATCCTTATGCAGACTGTAGGTACTTAACGTTTAAGTGGTTGGGTCTTAATCTCCATTAGCAGATGTTATCAGTGTTGGGATCCTTAACTTGTCATGGTACTGCTGGGTGTTGGCATACCCTATATTGGATAGAAATTAGGTTGTTCATGATATTCCAGATCATGACAGTTTCCCCAGTGACCATACTTGAGCCTATCCTATTTAATTTGGAAACAGACCTCATTTGTTAGATGGTAAGCATTAATATATGAGCCAAAGTGAGCCAATAATAGTCCTCCAGCTTCTCTAGCCATAGGCTGGACATGATCATAGTCTGGCCAATAACAGCCGTTCCACGGGATCTTTCCAACTCAAGCTGGGAGAGAAAAACACTCTTGTCTTTTAGTCAGGCAACTGTTAGAATGTGAGTCCATTGACACAGGCAACTACATTTACAATAGTGTGGAGGATGCCTGTTTATGTTAAGAGAAAATAAAGCCAGAATTCATTCAGAGAGAAGCAGAGACAAGAGATCCAGCAGCCTTTGAGTGCCTGATCTGATCACCCCAGTGATACCCTTGCCTGTGCAGAGCACATGAGCCAATATTTTTTGCTTGTCTGTTTTGTTTAAGGTAATTTGAGTAGGGACTTCTGACAAGCAATCAGGGAGTCCTTCACTAACATAAACCCCAGTTCACACCAAAGTGACAATAGGGACATATCCTTTCCATGAAGTTAACATGGTAGAAAACACTGAAAATGATAAGATGGAGGAAATAAAACACAGACCCAGTTAGAATCATAGATACAAAACTATGGACAACTTACAAAACAATAATAGTCATAAGAGCCTGGAAATGAAAAAGTAACATCTCCCCAAAGGTGGTAAGGACTCTCTGGAAAGGATCACCAGAAACTGACCACTTGATTGGATAATGGGCTAAGTAAGGTTCCTATCAGTTCTATTGAGAAGAAAAGCCGAGCATTTACAAAATCCACCGTCTATTAGGGATATTGTATAACTGTCTGTGAATAGATTCTCAATACCCAGATGACTCTTATATACAGAAAAGCCTTTTTATTACCTCTTTGATGTTTATTTAATGTCCAAATTATTGATATTATGAATTTATCAAATAATTTTTGACCAGTAAACAATAAACACTCTTCTAAGTAGTCACATACTATTAGGTCATGTTAAATAAAACTTATGGATTTAATAAAATAAATTTCCCTAAATACTTAGACATTGACTGCAAAGTTAAAGTTGTTTCATAAAGCTCTCCTGATGATTTAATTAAAAGCACAAATCTCCGGAAGTTTTAAAAAATGCTTAAACATGCTAAGATGCAGGGCGCCTGGGTGGCTCAGTCGTTGGGCGTCTGCCTTCGGTTCGGGTCATGATCCCAGAGTCCTGGGATGGAGCCCCACATCGGGCTCCCTGCTCGGCGGGAAGCCTGCTTCTCCCTCTCCCACTCTCCCTGCTTGTGTTTCCTCTCTCGCTGTGTCTCTCTCTGTCAAATAAATAAAATCTTTAAAAAAAAAACACACACACAAAAAAACCATGCTAAGATGCAGATAGAACACAAACAAAATGTCTCAGTGATTAACAAATTATTATGCTTACAATAGAACTTAGTATCATAATGCAAATAGAATGAATTAAAATGTGGCTTTTCATGTCCCTATTCTCATTCTCATGTTTATTCTTATTTCTATTCCTAATCTTATTTTCATTTTTATTGTAATTCTTTTTTATATTCTTATTCTTACCTTTATTTTGATTCCTTCCTAGGGTTACTTTTCTAGGCTTATAGTAAATGCATTATATACTCTATTTTCATCCTATGCATGTAATTTTACCAGACTCACTTGAAAAACAATACCTTTCCAGACTAGCCAAGATGGTGGGTGTGGACTGTTGACCAATTGGTTGTACAGACCAGAATTATGCCTGAATGTTGGGAAAAGTTGAAGCTGTTGCTTTTGAATCATTTACCAAGTTGGAAAATGTATTTCTTGCTTAAAATAATGAATTTGAGTAGATTCTTCCAATTTAACAATTTATATTTTTGTCTTCTACTTTTCTTTTACTATAGTTTTCATTTTTCACCAAGACATTCCATCGTACTGAAAATTTATTCTTAATTAAAGATATAGTAGAATATGTCTAGTTCTTGTTTTGAAGGATAATCAGACCAGTCATTCTCTAATATCTTCTGGTATCTTTATAAAGTTCCAAGTTACACTGGGACAGAGGAATAATTTTACCAACCTGGTTTGGGCTTTCACGCCTTTGGAGTGAAGCCTGAGTTAACTAATCTCTTTTAGTTGTCTTAATGAGACATGTTTCTGTCCAAGTGTTGTCCATGCACTCAGAGCTTCATTGACTTTCGGCGGACAGATATTCATATTCATACAGGAAGATTTCTGCTTTTGGACCTGAAATGAAGCCATCGCCTCATTTCCTGGATATAGCTCAATCAGCATTCCCAGTTTTCATAAGAACGTTGGAATACCTCCACAGGAAAGTTGCCATGGAAATGAAAAGTGCAATTGGCTAGTTATTAGTTTTTTATTGCCCTATGGAATGTCTAACTAGAATGTTTAGAGAAAGGGACCAAAAAGGAGTCAGAGCATTTGTTTCTTCATAAAGTGTGTGAGGAGAAATTCTTGCCCCTTTGGGAGTGAGGGTAGAGTCTGAACCTCTTCAGAAAGATGTCCTGCCAGGCCTTGCACACAGCTGCTTCAACCAGTTGCTGCTAACAACTTCTCACAGCGATAGACCCAGCTTTCTGTCTCAAGAGTCTCAAAATGCCACGCTCCCTCCAGTTCTGACAATCAGTCCACAGCTTGCCCTAAATGTTTTCACTTTATGTCTGGAAGTTAATAGGAGCATGGTTTCTAACATGCAAAACACATTTGGACTAATAAAAAATGAATAAGACCACCTGGTGGGCTTTCCCTTTAATCTAGACCTTGGGCTCATTTCTGCCCCATTTATTCAAGGTTGGGGTTGAATTCCACTTGCCAAGTATAACAAGTGCAATCATTTCTGTTTAATTTTTTTTTCTTTTTTGAGCCTGCACATTTTCTGACTTCAGTCCAGGTGAATACAAATTTAAGCAAAAACTCAACTGTGCAACTTTAAGAAAGCTTCAGGTTCATTCAGCTCTGCCATTAGGTGGCAGCAGTACAACATGAAAAGCATCAAGACACTACATGGTGTGAAGATGATGATGATGATGATGGTGATGATGGTGATAATGGTGATGATAATGGTGATGATGACGGTAATGATGATGATGGTGATGATGATGATGATGATAGTGATGATGATGATGGTGATAATGGTGATGATGATGGTGATGATGATGATGGTGATGATGATGGTGATGATGGTGATGATGACCACTGAGGCATATAACCTTGGGTTCATACATTGCCTTTATCTCAGTGCAATTTTCTTACTGTTTTCCCATTGATTGCCCCAATATACATGGGAGATGGAAAAGGGAAAATCTTGTTTCCATGTTGTAAAATGGGATTAATTAAACTCAGAGTTGTTGGGGAACTCACCCAATTGACCTAGCCAGGTATTATCAGAGCCAGTCCTGGAATTTAGGTCTTGGGATCCAAACCCAGCCTTCTTTTCACCTGCACTCCTTTCCACAAAGCATTCATCCTCATTAAGTATGAACTTATTAATCCTTACAAAATATGAAGTTAAATTTACCAAAGAATTTTATTTCATCCACCAGGTAGAGGAAAGAGGCAGAAAGCATGCATGTACAGGGTTAACATAGAGGTCGGCTGTGCCTAAAGAAAGTGGGAGAAAAATATTGTGTAAGGGTGACAGTATCTGTGAGTTCTTTGAGGCCAGATTGCTTAGTTTAGTGAACACCAGGCATTTGTGGTTTTAGTGTCTGTTTCTTCCATGTCATTTATGGCCTGTAGGGGCTCTGGCATGACCCTCACACCACCTGAAATAATATTTGATGGCCAAATGCAGGGACTTGGGGCCTGTAGGAGTGAACAATGCTTCTATTGGTCAATGGCTTCACACAATGGAGGAAAGAACAGTGAATCTAAAGGGGCTGTTGGACCACCCCAAGGACAAGACCTGCACTTCTCTCAGATTTATTTTGCAGTCAGCAATCATCAAAAGCACAGCAGGGCTCTGAGCATGAGAGGTCTGTGGGTGGGATGAACTCTGAACCACACTTGGGTATCAGGTGCCTGGGCTTAAGGGAATTGGGAATAAAAGTTATCTTAAGTTTTGGTTTCATTGTTTACTTTGCTTTTGAAGCAAAATGAGTCTTGAGTCAAACCAAGAATTTTTTTTTTTTTCTTCTCTTGAGGTAAAGTCCAGTTCATGGTCTGTGTCACAGGCACAGGCCTGTGAGGGTAACACAGTGTGTCTAGAAGCAGAACCTTTTCTGAGATTCTTGAGAGGTGCTGTAGCATACAGACAAATGGGAGGGAAAACAGTCAAACTACAGCCTGAGGACCATCGTTGGGTTAGGGCCTTTGATGGGCCACATGCAAAAGGGCACAGAAGACATGGTTTCTCACCAGGGAGGGTGATATTAGCTACACAGATTTTTCACGTATTTGTACTCTTTTTTGGCCTCCCAGTGCACAGAACACAGAACACAGATCAGAGGACAATGGAAAACCTGATGAATGGAAGAGGATTTGCATCAGAATCAGGACAGAGACATTTCTTGTGTTTTCTTGGGTTTGGAAGTGAAGAACTATCTTTTCCCAGAACACATGGGGAGCACTACTTGGTCTAAAGGCAGATGAGCACAGTGGCTTCATTGCTGCCTTCGAAAAGAATTCTCAGAGTAAAAATATCCATAAAATATTTCATAATTATTGGTGGTTGAACTCAATCCCCAGCTCCTCTACTTCACCCAGAGGTGGATGGGTGGGACTGAACCTTCTAATCACATGCTTGCTTCCACTAGCCACCGGATCGATCCTACTCTTAGGTGCTTGCCAAAAGTCACTTCATTAACATAACAAAAGGTACTCCCAGCACTTAGGAAATTCCAAGGGGTTTAGGAGCTCTGTGAAAGAAAAGGTGATGAAGACCAAATATATATTTCTTATTATAAATTGTAATCTTACACACATAAATATGTATACATATCTATATGGTGACAAGGGAAGTTTTGTGGCTTATGCAGCTGGATGGAGGGCAGAAGGAGAAGAAGGAGGGTGGTAGGCAGCAACATGACCATGAGTTTGGTATAGAGCAGACACACTGAGAATGAGGTGCCTGTAGGATAGCCAGGTAGAGGCGTGAGTATGAGCTTACCAGACAAGTCTGGACTAGGGCTGTTAACTTTTGGTTTTCATTGGCATATGATGTTTAAAGTTGTGTAAAAGGACAAAATCATTCTGTCAGAGTAGAAAGAAAAGAGTGCCTTTTTACAATGCAATGTTGTTGAAGCTGTGGGGAAGACTCATAAAACGAGGGTAATAATGCCCGTTGGACTTAACAACAAGGAAATGACTGGTCTTCTTAGAAGGTGTCCTGTTGGGGGAGCCAATGACACTCCCCTGCTCCCCATACCCATATATGTATATATAGGCATTGCCCACTTACAAGTCTTGCTTTCCTGGTCGTTTTCAAATTTATCTTTTTTTTTTTTTTTTCAAACTCTTCACCTTATCATTAAACTTAAAGAAGAGAAATCCCTACACTTTATCTTCCAAATCCCTCTTCAGAGATATATGTCTGGGATAACACCCCAAGGACCTAATCAGTACAAGAATGAAAGGTGAGAAGAAGTAGCTATTACATGTCTTTCAGACCCACTGACTGGTTCTTATCGTGCCCTTTCCTACTGAGCAGGATCTGAGATAGGGATGATTTTTTGTGGCTTGTTAATCAATATCAAACTCAAATCCACATATTTGGCCCACCGTTCAGTGAGATACATTTTTTTTACCTGCAAGACTGTGTGTCCTGGTATTTTCATTGTATCATAGAGGCCCCATAAGGAGAGAGGAAGGGCTTTCCTTCCCGAGAGGCAGGGTTGATGGTCTCAGTGCTCTACAAACCTTGGTGCCAGCTATCTGAGCCATGTGGCTCTTGTTTAACCCTTGCTCTTTCTGTCTAGCATTCACCGAAGCATTTAACATAAGCTCATCTATAATGGAAGCACAGCATTGCTAGGGTTTGTATCTTCTGCAATGGAAACAGATGACTCTATTTTTGGTTGCTGTGATCTCTATCGACTTTGGGACTGCTACACTTCTAGAAGAATGTCCTGAGGTTAGAGATTTAGATAGAGTAGAATTCAACATTGGTTTGCATAATGTTCTTCATAGAAGCTGCATCATAATATGCTTCAGCCAGAAGCAGAGATTTGATGAAGAATGCATTACAGAAAGCAGCCCGATGCACACATCTGTGAAGGATGGAAGCTGAAGAGAGCAACTGAGGAACCTAAGCCAGGAAGGAAGATGTGTTGGCTGAGGCTTTTCTTCTTTTCCAGAAAATGCACCATTGACAACCTGCAGTCCCTATCTTGAGACCAGAGGGAGGGAAGTTCTGATGGCTGGGTAGAGCTCAGGGTGGCTGGTACATAGAGTGAAGGGGCTAAAATGCAATCCTAAGCTCTAGAGCATCCTGGCTCAGGGCTTAGGACTGTGCTATGGAGACACCCAGATATGTATTCCGGGGCCTAGGAAGGGCTATGGCAGGTTTGAACAAGACCTTTGAGGGGAAGAATTCAATTCAGAGTGATGCTGGGGTTAAGATTTGGGGGAATGGGACTGGGAATAATGATCCTTCTTGAGACCAACTTTGTGCCAAGTAATGAAAGAAGCTTTTTATTTATACTATCTCACTGAATTCTCTGAATGAATGTACAGGGTAGATGTTTAGTCTCCTTCTGCAGGTGAGACAATGGAAGGTCTGGAAGATTCACTCATACAACAAATAACAATAATTATAATAAAAGCTAACATTTATTTGGTGCATGTTATGTGCCAGGCATTGTTTTTGTGCTTACCTGTATTATTCCTTTCAACCTTCATAACAGCCCATTTCAATCTTCAATCTCCATACCATTCATGTAACTATTTTATAGGTGAGGAAGCAAGGCAGAAGAGTTTCATGGGTCCTCAGGCCACATATTCAGTCAATGTTAGAGCCAGGGTTCAAATCCAGACAGCCCAACTCCAGTTCTGAGACCTTTACTATGACATAACTGAGTGTCATGTTCCCAGAGCCATGCCGGGTACCGGGTATAGAGCATAAACAGGAACAAATGTGATCCTGACCTTCATTTAACATGCTTCTTGGTACTAGAGAGGCTAAGTGAGTTTTCTGGAATCACACATTCATTCAGGATTGGAGGTCTGGACCGAAGTCTCTCCCCAAAAGCCACATTTTACAGGGTACCTACACACAACCCAAATATTCCCCTGCTTTGGATCAGGATGCTAAACCCTTGGAGCATCCTGTAGTCTTCTTTACTCCCCAGTCTATGCTCTTCCATTTTATCTGCTTCTTTTTTTTTTAAATTTTTTTATTGTTATGTTAATCACCATACATTACATCATTAGTTTTTGATGTAGTGTTCCATGATTCATTGTTTGTGCATAACACCCAGTGCTCCATGCAGAACGTGACCTCTTTAATACCCATCACCAGGCTAACCATCCTCCCACCCCTCTCCCCTCTAGAACCCTCAGTTTGTTTTTCAGAGTCCATCATCTCTCATGGTTCATCTCCCCCTCCAATTTCCCCCCCTTCATTCTTCCCCTCCTGCTATCTTCTTCTTTTTTTTTTCTTAACATATAATGTATTATTTGTTTCAGAAGTACAGGTCTGTGATTCAACAGTCTTGCACAATCCACAGCGCTCACCATAGCACATACCCTCCCCAGTGTCTATCACCCAGCCACCCCATCCCTCCCACCCCACCCCCCACTCCAGCAACCCTCAGTTTGTTTCCTTAGGTTAAGAATCCCTCATATCAGTGAGGTCATATGATACATGTCTTTCTCTGTTTGACTTATTTCGCTCAGCATAACACCCTCCAGTTCCATCCACGTTGTTGCAAATGGCAAGACATCATTCCTTTTGATGGCTGCATAATATTCCATTGTATATATATACCACCTCTTCTTTATCCATTCATCTGTCGATGGACATCTTGGCTCTTTCCACAGTTTGGCTATTGTGGACATTGCTGCTATAAACATAGGGGTGCATGTACCCCTTCAGATCCCTACATTTGTATCTTTGGGATAAATACCCACTAGTGCCATTGCTGGATCATATGGTAGCTCTATCTTCAACTTTTTGAGGAACCTCCATACTGTTTTCCAGAGTGGTTGCACCAGCTTGGATTCCCACCAACACTATAGGAGGGTTCCCCTTTCTCCACATCCCCGCCAACATCTGTCGTTTCCTGACTTGTTAATTTTAGCCATTCTGACTGGTGTGAGGTGGTATCTCATTGAGGTTTTGATTTGGATTTCCCTGATGCCGAGCGATGTTGAGCACTTTTTCATGTGTCTGTTGGTCATTTGGATGTCTTCTTTGGAAAAATGTCTGTTCATGTCTTCTGCCCATTTCTTGATTGGATTCTTTGTTCATTGGGTGTTGAGTTTGATAAGTTCTTTATAGATTTTGGATACTAGCCCTTTATCTGATATGTCATTCTGTCGGTTGTCTTTTGGTTTTGTTGACTGTTTCTTTTGCTGTGCAAAAGCTTTTTATCTTGATGAAGTCCCAATAGTTCATTTTTGCCCTTGCTTCCCTTGCCTTTGTTGATGTTTCTAGGAAGAAGTTGCTGCGGCAGAGGTCGAGAGGTTGCTGCCTGTGTTCTCCTTTAGGATTTTGATGGACTCCTGTCTCACATTGAGGTCTTTCAACCATTTTGAGTCTATTTTTGTGTGTGGTGTAAGGAAATGGTCCAGTTTCATTCTTCTGCATGTGGCTGCCCAATTTTCCCAACACCATTTGTTGAAGAGACTGTCTTTTTTCCATTGGACGTTCTTTCCTGCTTTGTCGAAGATTAGTTGGCCATAGAGTTGAGGGTCCATTTCTGGGCTCTCTATTCTGTTCCATTGATCTATGTGTCTGTTTTTGTGCCATACTGTCTTGATGATGATGGCTTTGTAATAGAGCTGGAAGTCCAGAATTGTGATGCCACCAGCTTTGCTTTTCTTTTTCAACATTCCTCTGGCTATGCGGGGTCTTTTCTGGTTCCATACAAATTTTAGGATTATTTGTTCCATTTCTTTGAAAAAAG
Source organism: Mirounga leonina (assembly GCF_011800145.1). Classification (NCBI taxonomy): domain Eukaryota; kingdom Metazoa; phylum Chordata; class Mammalia; order Carnivora; family Phocidae; genus Mirounga; species Mirounga leonina. The sequence continues at coordinate 20,612,359 of NW_023270825.1, read as the reverse complement.
TGGATTGTATTTTGATGGGGATTGCACTGAATGTGTAGATTGCTCTAGGTAGCATTGACATCTTCACAATATTTGTTCTTCCAATCCATGAGCATGGAACATTTTTCCATTTCTTTGTGTCTTCCTCAATTTCTTTCATGAGTATTTTATAGTTTTCTGAGTACAGATTCTTTGCCTCTTTGGTTAGATTTATTCCTAGGTATCTTATGGTTTTGGGTGCAATTGTAAATGGGATCGACTCCTTAATTTCTCTTTCTTCTGTCTTGTTGTTGGTGTATAGGAATGCCACTGACTTCTGTGCATTGATTTTATATCCTGCCACTGTACTGAATTCCTGTATGAGTTCTAGCAGTTTTGGGGTGGAGTCTTTGGGGTTTTCCACATAAAGTATCATATCATCTGCAAAGAGTGAGAGTTTGACTTCTTCTTTGCTGATTTGGGTGGCTTTTATTTCGTTTTGTTGTCTGATTGCTGTGGCAAGGACTTCTGATACTATGTTGAATAGCAGTGGTGATAGTGGACAGCCCTGACCTTAGGGGGAAAGCTCTCAGTTTTTCCCCATTGAGAATGATATTCGCTGTAGGTTTTTCATAGATGGCTTTTATGATATTGAAGTACGTACCCTCAATCCCTATACTCTGAAGAGTTTTGGTCAAGAAAGGATGCTGTACTTTGTCAAATGCTTTTTCTGCATCTATTGAGAGGATCATATGATTTTTGTTCTTTCTTTTGTTAATGTATTGTATCACGTTGATTGATTTTAGGATGTTGAACCAACCTTCCAGCCCAGGAATAAATCCCACTTGGTTGTGGTGAATAATCCTTGTAATGTACTGTTGGATCCTATTGGCTAGTATTTTGGTGAGAATTTTTGCATCCATGTTCATCAAGGATATTGGTCTGTAATTTTCCTTTTTGATGGGGTCTTTGTCTGGTTTTGGGATCAAGGTAATGCTGGCCTCATAAAATGAGTTTGGAAGTTTTCCTTCCATTTCTATTTTTTGGAACAGTTTCAGAAGAATAGGTATTAATTCTTCTTCTTGAAATGTTTGGTAGAATTCCCCTGGGAAGCCATCTGGCCTTGGGCTTTTGTTTGTTGGGAGATTTTTGATGACTGCTTCAACTTCCTTAGTGGTTATAGGTCTGTTCAGGTTTTCTATTTCTTCCTAGTTCAGTTTTGGTAGTTGATACATCTCTAGGAATGCATCCATTTCTTCCAGGTTATCTAATTTGCTGGCATAGAGTTGCTCATAATATGTTCTTATAATTGTTTGTATTTCTTCGTTGTTGGTTGTGATCTCTCCTCTTTCATTCATGATTTTATTTATTTGGGTCATTTCTCTTTTCTTTTTGGTAAGTCTGGCCAGGGGTTTATCAATCTTGTTAAGTCTTTCAAAGAACCAGCTCCTAGTTTCGTTGATCTGTTCTACTGCTCTTTTAGTTTCTATTTCATTGATTTCTGCTCTGATCTTTATTATTTCTCTTCTCCTGCTGGGTTTAGGCTTTATTTGCTGTTCTTTCTCCAGCTCCTTTAGGTGTAGGGTTAGGTTGTGTACTTGAGACCTTCTTGTTTCTTGAGAATGGCTTGTATTGCTATATACTTGCCTCTAGGACTGCTTTTGCTGCATCCCAAAGATTTTGAATAGTTGTGTTTTCATTTTCATTGGTTTCCATGTATTTTTTTAATTCTTCTTTAATTTCCTAGTTGACCCATTCATTCTTTAGTAATATGTTCTTTAGCCTCCATGTATTTGAGTTCTTTCCAACTTTCCTCTTGTGATTGAGTTCTAGTTTCAAAGCATTGTGGTCTGAAAATAGGCAGGGAATGGTCCCAATCTTTTGGTACTGGTTGAGACCTGATTTATGACCTAGGATGTGATCGATTCTGGAGAATGTTCCATGGGCACTAGAGAAGAATGTGTATTCCGTTGCTTTGGGATGGAATGTTCTGAATATGTCTGTGAAGTCCATTTGGTCTAGTGTGTCATTTAAAGTCTTTATTTCCTTATTGATCTTTTGCTTAGATGATCTGTCCATTTCAGTGAGGGGGGTGTTAAAGTCCCCCACTGTTATTGTATTGTTGTCCATGTGTTTCTTTGCTTTTGTTATTAATTGCCTTATATAATTAGCTGCTCCCATGTTAGGGGCATAGATATTTACAATTGTTAGATCTCCTTGTTGGATAGACCCCTTAAGTAGGATCTAGTGTCCTTCATCATCTCTTATTACAGTCTTTGGTTTAAAATCTAATTTGTCTGATATAAGGATTGCCACCCCAGCTTTCTTTTGGTGTCTGTTAGCATGATAAATGGTTTTCCACTCCCTCACTTTCAATCTGGGGGTGTCTTTGGGTCTAAAATGAGTCTCTTGCAGACAGCATATCGATGGGTCTTGTTTTTTAATCTAGTCTGATAACCTGTGTCTTTTGCTTGGGGCATTGAGCCCATTTACATTCAGGGTAACTATTGAAAGATAGGAATTTAGTGCCATTGTATTGCCTGTAAGGTGACTGTTACCGTATATTGTCTGTGTTCCTTTCTGGTCTATGTTGCTTTTAGGGTCTCTCTTTGCTTAGAGGACCCCTTTCAAGATTTCTTGTAGGGCTGGTTTTGTGTTTGCAAATTCCTTTAGTTTTTGTTTGTCCTGGAAGCTTTTTATCTCTCCTTCAATTTTCAATGACAGCCTAGCTGGATAGAGTATTCTCGGCTGCATATTTTCCTCATTTAGTGCTCTGAATATATCCTGCCAGTCCTTTCTGGCCTGCCAGGTCTTTGTGGATAGGTCTGTTGCCAATCTAATGTTTCTACCTTTGTAGGTTACATATCTCTTCTCCCGAGCTGCTCTCAGGATTTTCTCTTTGTCTATGAGACTCGTAAGTTTTACTATTAGATGTCGGGGTGTTGACCTATTTTTATTGAGTTTGAGAGGGGTTCTCTGTGCCTCCTGGATTTTGATGCCTGTTTCCTTCCCCAAATTAGGGAAGTTCTCTGCTATAATTTGCTCTAATATACGTTCTGCCCCTCTCTCTCTCTCTTCTTCTTCTGGAATCCCAATTATTCTAATGTTGTTTCATCTTATGGTATCGCTTATCTCTCGAATTCTGCCCTCTTGATCCAGTAGTTGTTTATCTCTCTTTTTCTCAGCTTCTTTATTTCCCATCATTTGGCCTTCTATATCACTGATTCTCTCTTCTGCCTCATTTATCCTAGCAGTTAGCACCCCCAGTTTTAATTGCACTTCATTAATAGCCTTTTTGATTTCGACTTGGTTAGATTTTAGTTCTTTTATTTCTCCAGAAAGCGTTTCTCTAATAACTTCCACACTTTTTTCAAGCCCAGCTAGTATCTTTAAAGTGATGATTCTGAACTCTAGATCTGACATTGTACTAATGTCCGTATTGAGTAGGTCCCTGGCAGTCAGTACTACCTTTGTTCTTTTTGTTGAGGTGATATTTTTCCGTCTTGTCATTTTGTCCAGAGGAGAATAGATTAATGAGAGAACAAAATCCTAACCGGGTAACAACGTCCCCAGAAAATATACTCTAAACAAATCAGAAAAGACCTGAAGCCGGGGGAAAAAGAAAGGGGAAGAAAGAAAAAAGGAAATGCAAAAAAAAAAAAAAAAAAAAAGAAAAACAAAAAGAGAAAAACAAATAAACCCCAGAACAAAACAAAAAAACCCAGAATATGATCCAATATGATCAGGCTGGTGCCTAGATCAGTGCCACACACTAGATTTTGGGTGTATTATGGTCTGTTAGAAGATGGTGCCTCCCAAAATTTTAAAGAAAGAAACACTTATATATGTACAAAAATAAGGGTTGATATGGTGAAGGGATGGAATATGACTGTAAAGATGAAAAGTATAAAAAATTTTATAAAAGGAATTGATAAGAAGTTGTTTGAAAAAAGAAAAGAGGATTTAAAAAAAGAAAAAAATAAAAAAAAAGGGAGAGAATGTGATCAGGCAGGAGAGTAGAACAAAACCATACACTACAGATTTAGGGTATATTTTGATCTGTTAGAAGAAACTATCTCAAAATTTTAAAGAGAGAACAACTTATATATATATGCCAAAAATATGGGTAACTACTGTGAAGGGATAGAATATGACTCTAAAAATGAAAAATAAAAATGTTTTTTAAAAAAGGGATTGATAAGATGTTGGTTGAAAAAGGGAAAAAGAAAAATTAAAAAAAAAATAGTTTAAAAAAATTAACTTTGAAAGACTAAAGAGTCATGGTAAAAAAGCCATGGATTCTATGTGCATTATTCCCCTAGTGCTGGAGTTCTGCTGTTCTCATTGATCAGTAAACTTGGTCTTGGCTAGCCGTTCTTGCTGATCTTCTGGGGGAGGGGCCTACTGCCGTGGTTCCCAAAAGTCTTTGCCGGAGGTGGAATTGCCCCGCCCTTGCCTGGTCCGGGCTAAGTAATCCACTCGGGTTTGCTCTCAGGAGCTTTTGTTCCCTGCAAGCTTTCCGTACAGCTTTGGAGGCCGAGAGTAAAAATGGCAGCCTCCCAATCTCTGCCCCGGAGGAGCCGAGAACTTGGGGCCCTGCTCCTCAGTGAGCCCCCAGAGAAAAGCAGTCAGTCACTCCTGTCTCCCCGGTCTCCGGCCGCACTCAGTGCTCACCTGCCCTGTGACTGCGCGTTTCTATCTCTGGCACCTGACCCCATGCAGAGTCTCCAAACCCAGCAGATCCCTGCAGTGAGCTCCTGCGCCACTCCTCCCGGGGAAGGAAGGTGAGTCTCCCCGGATCTGCCGCTTTTTGGGTCCCTGCTGGAGGAGCAGTGGCCCGACTGTGCCGCGGATCACGGTTTATGGCAACCCCGAGCTGAGAGCCCGCTCCTCGGCTCTGTCTCTGCAGCCGGCTTCCCCACTCTGATACCTGGGAGCTCTGCCGCACTCAGGCACCCCCCGTCTTTCTGTGATCCTGAGGGTCCTGAGACCACATTGTCCCACGAGGGTTCCACCCCCCGCTTAGCCACTGGAGCGAAGTCCCTCAGCGGAGCAGACTCTAAAAGTTCCGATTTTGTGCTCCACGGCTCTATCACTTCCCAGAAGTGGCCGACAGAGGCCCCCTCCCCCACCATCTATCCTAAATATCACCTCGGATTCACTTCTCCGCACGTCCTACTTTCTAGAAAGTGGTCACTTTTCTGTTCAGAGAGTTGTTGCTATTCTTTTCTTCGATCTCCTGTTGAGTTTGTAGGTGTTCAGAATGGTCTGATCCCTATCCAGCTGAATTCCTGAGACCAGACGAAATCCAGGTCTCCTACTCCTCCACCATCTTGCTCCCTCTCTCCCATTTTATCTGCTTCTTCATCTTTCCTCTTCTTGTCTCTCCCACTTTATCCTACCTTTCCTAGCCAAATGCAGCAAATCTAAAGCCCCAAGAGAGCTGCATAGAGCTTCTCAGCGTGAGGGGATGGGGATGTCACTGCATTGCCCATTCTCCATAACCTTAGGTCCTTCGGAGCATACAAATGTATTCCACTGGGCCCAGCCCTGAAATCCCGACTTTAGGTGTGGGGGGTGGGGTGGGGGGAGTAATCTCTCTGGATGAAGTAGCCCACGATGCTCAGAATTAGTTCCCCTCAACATTAACCTCCTCAGATTTACCTCTACTCCTTCAAGGATTCATACTCTGTCACTCAGTCACTTACTCCATCATTTGGCATTTATTAAGTGCCTGCTATATACCAACCAAACACTGACATATAGTGATGAGTAAGTCATTGATGATGCCCTCAAGAAGCTTACTTTCTAGTGAGCAGACATCTTGGATTAATGCCATCAAAGGGAGATAGAGAGAGGCAAAGGGTTATGGGATGGTAAAAAATAGCTAGTACTTATTGAGGGTTTGTGGCAGCTTTGGTGGTGCACTACTCAGATCCCCCTTCAAAAGGCATCCCAAGACAAGGAATATATGAGCTGATGACCTCCAGCTGCTATACGTGTGTGATCCACTGTGCTATGTATGCTGAGGCCACCCCATTCCTGGGTTGCTCCTAGCCAGTGACTGAGGACAGTAGGGATATTTCTGCCCAATACAGGATTCCTCTGTGGTGGGGGGCACTCTTTGCTTGGGAGCTCTGTATCACCTGACCTAGATCTTCACAGAGCTGTACCACCATGTGAGACTCCTGCAACCCAGCCTTCCTCCCTTCCCCCTCTCCCTTCTGGGTGTCAGACCCAACCTGCATCATGGTCTGAAGGTTTGCCTGCATACTCCTGCTCCCTCTCCTCTTTATCTATCATAGGGATTTCCTTCAAAGAATGCAGGTTTTGGGGGGCTCTGAGCCTCCTGAGTACCCAAGCTGACAGGAGCTTAGGCTTGTATCTGACTTCGAGGCTTGTCATGAAGAGATCTGGAGGAAGAGAGAACTTTTATAGCCAGGTCTGGAAGTGACTGAAATGACCTATCCACATCACATTGTCCAGAACTCAGTCACATGGTCCAAACTAATAGTAGCCTGTGAAGTATCACCTTCTTGTGTGCAAGCCCAGGACAAGGCAGTACAATAGGGAATAAGCATTGTTTGTGCTTCAAGTGGTCACACTCTGCTAAGCCTTTTCTATTTGCTAAGATCTAAATTATCCTTATTTTATGAATGGGGCACTGAGCCTGAGAGAGGCCAAGTATTTTTCCCCAAGGTCATCAAATTAGCAAGAGGTAGAGGCAGAATGTCGAGTCACATATGTCTGACTACAAATAATCTTTTAACCACTCTACTATGGGTCCAAAAGAAATGACTAAATGCCAGGGGGATGTTGTTAGTTGACAGGTCTCTAAATCTTGACCATATACACGCCAATCTTTCCAGAGTATTTTGAAACTCCAGTGAAATGTCTGAGATATAGGAAACAGGAGTGAGATTTATGCCAACTTCATTATACTGAGTGTTTTCCTTTACTGGGGCATGTTCATTTCTGAATAGGAAAGATAGTATTTGAGTGGTGCTTCTATCTACAGCCATTCTGGGGGCAGGAGGAGAATATTTGTTTGGCTTTCACTTCTTAAGGTAGAACAGACCACATAAAAAAAAAGAGTCAAACAAGTTTGGGGTTATTTCTTTTTTCTTTCTTTCTTCCTTTTTTTTTTGCATCTTACGATTGTACTTAATAGTTTTGAACAGTGCTACAAAATTACATGGCTTTTGAAAGAAATGCTTTCTGCCCAGTTTCCTTCTGGCCAAGGTTTTGAGAAAAGAAAACTATAAATAGGTGATGATAAAAGAAAATTACTGCTGTGATCTGTGAAGAAAGAAAGGGAAAATACAAAAGAACCATCCTGAGAAGTTTTCAAATAAAAATTATGGTTCCCCTCCCAGGACTGCAACTTCTTGGAAGATGGAAGGGCAAGCATGTGATGGATGTTTCCCCTCTCTTGTTTGTTTTCAAAGATATTTTGTCTTCATTGCTTGTCTTCTATAGAACTCAGAGCTCTTCACATCTATTAAACATTTTAAATGAACTGAAATTTCTCAAAAAGTAGGTAATTTACAAATAGAAGTTCATTATTTGTAAGGCAATCATCCAGTTCTTCTGATTCTTGTCTGCATCTCTCTCCTTTTCTCTCCTGTCCTCACATGTCCTCTGGAGCAGATGGGGGAGGGGGGTGGAGGAGTAAGGGTTGGAGAGGGGTAGGGGGTGGGGGGAGGGGGGTGGAGCAGGAGAGGTAAGAACCAAGGTGTGAAGAAAACTTGGCAGGGGTCGACTGGTCAACAGATAATACTTTTTGTTTAGTCCTCACCGGTAAACCATCTTCAGTTTCCTGCCAAAATGTTTGTTTGCCATTGATTAAACTTCACATTTTTATTACCCAGAATTAACTATACTGTTTATGAAAATGGAAGGTTAAAAGGGGCAATATCCCTTCAAGTTGCTCCATTTGCCTGTAACCGAAGGACTTCCCTAACCTGAAACCATGTCCTCATAATCTGAAATGAAATTCTTACCAACTGGAAGTAATTGGGCCACAGCTCAGATGTGCAGCTACTGTTCTGAATAACACACAGAGCTCTATTTGCTATGTTTTCGGCTTGATATGAAAGTTGATTTCCAAAGGTTGTCTTAAAATAGTAAGTGTGGGAGACGGTGATCTTGGGTCTATGAAAACAAACTGCTTTAGGTTTTTAAGGCCAATTGATATGCGTATGCACTTACACTTTTCTTTGGAGTTACACCTATCTTTTGTGCTGGGGACACTCCCTGCCCCAGTGGACAGAGCACAGGGACTGATCTTAGACGTGAAAGAATTAATGGGTTTCTGTGGAATTGTCTCAGGATGGCCGGTGGGAGCTCTGTCAGAGTCAGGGAAGGAGAAGACACGTGTCTCCAAGATCAAAGTCATCCTGACAGCTTGACGTGGAGAAAGGAAAAAAAAAAGGAAGTTGAAAATGAGAGAGAATAAAGTCAGAGAGGAAACTTGCCCAGGGGCATTTTAGACATAGATCTTGTGATATTAACATTTCCTTTATTTTTTAAAAAATGAAATAAATTGCTTGCCAGGGACCCTGAAGGTCATTAGTACCAGCTGCAGCTTCATACTGCCAAGAGAATGACAGTGAGGGGACGGGCGTGGGTAAGGACTGGGGGTGTCATCAGACATGTGCACAGCTTAGTGAACGTTTGTAGCAAGTTCAGGTTGAGTCAAACTGACCTGTTTGTAGCAAGTTCAGGCTGAGTCAAACTGAGCTGTCCCCAGAATTTAGTATAACTGTCACCTCCAATTAGAAGGCACACTGGATTAGGAGCCAGAAGACAGGGATACAACCTTCATCCTGTCCCTAGTTGTGTATTTTGTTGTGTAACTTTATTTATCTGTGCTTCAGTGTCTTCATCTAGAAAATCAAAGATTTGGGCTTGATTACCTGTAATCCTTGTGGTTTTAGTTAACCACGTGAGGTGTAATATGTCCATGATTCGATCTCCTATTATCTATTTTGGTCAAGAAGCCAATCCACAAACACAAATAGGTCATGCACTTTCTCTGTGCTAGGCTCTGTGGAGGGGATGGGAAGGGTACGAAGGGACAAAAAAAAACCTTGATTCTTGTTTTTTGTCAACTCCATGTGAGACGGAACAGTGGCTTTTTCAAGTCACTCCATCCCCAGAGTCTACCATGGTGCCTGACATGCAGGAGTCCCTCCAGAGATGTCAATTGGCTTTGTCTCTAGTTAGAGAGACATTAGGCATTAAGAAAAGACACTAAGGGGGTGCCTGGGTGGCTCAGTCGTTAAGCATCTGCCTTTGACTCAGGTCATGGTCCCAGGGTCCTGGGATCAAGTCCCACATCGGGCTCCCTGCTCAGCGGAAAGCCTGCTTCTCCCTCTCCCACTCCCCCTGCTTGTGTTCCCTCTCTCACTGTGTCTCTCTCTGTCAAATAAATAAATAAAATCTTAAAAAAAAAAAAAAAAGAAAAGACACTAAGATGCCCCCCAATGCAAGATATATAAAATTGGTACCAAATCAGTGAGCATAGTGTAACTGTTAGAGAACTTCTGAGATGGAGGCTTTCTTTGGGCAGAAATAGTGTAAGATTTTCCAGACAAAAGGACATTTACTTCAAATGGCTGAAATCCAAGGGTCAGCTGAAATCCAAGTGTCAAATTCATTTCAGATCCCACAGATAGAAATCAGTTTCAAAGCTTAGACAAAAAGATACCACAAATCTTGTTTGTTTTTTACACAAGAAATATCATAATTCAGGCTCTATAGACTTAGTTTTTTTAATACAGAATGGGTCACAGTGAGACAGAAGATGTAAGTCTGAGGATGGTGTGGGGACAGTAGCAATCACTTTCCACCTTGGGATAGAGATAGCTGTTTCTCAGGGCAGATTATGTGAGGGTGAAGCACATACTTGGCTTGAGGAATTCACCATTAAATATGGATGGGCTTTGGGCCATCTTCCCATGCTCCTTTTTTCCCACGGCCCCCTCCCACCCCCCACCCCCATACTTGGATACCACTACCATGGATGGTGGTATGCTGGAGAAGCAGAAATGAGAAAAAGACAAGATGATACCTTCTCTTGAGGAGTGTAAGTCACTGGAAGAGGGAGACGTGAAATCAGAAAAGTTACAAGGCCTTGAAACTACAATACATGTGAATAAGTAACTGCTGTGAAAGCTTGGAGCACCAAGGAACTAAAGGTTTCAGCAATTTCGAAAAGAATTCTGGGTGCCAGACTTGTGCTACGTGTGCTGGGGGAGGCAGAGGTGTGACTGCCACATGAGGCAGGCTAGGTGTTTCCCACCCAGAGTCTGAAGTAGGCAGCTTTGAGTTGCTTCTGCCAGGGGCTGGAAGGCAAACAAACCTGAATGTTATTTGCATGAAAACAAAAACAAAAACAAAAAACCATGCATTTTCTTTGTAAAGGCACCTGTATTAATTTCCTGTTGCTCTTGTAAACAAATTATCACAAATTTAGTGGCTTTAAGCACCATGTATTCATTACATAATTCTGGAGGTCAGAAGAAACCAAATCAAGGTGTGAGCAGGGCTGAGCTCCTTTTAAAGGCTCTTGGAGGGAATCTGTTCCTTGTCTTTCCTACTTTGTAGAGGTTGCCTGCATTCCCTGACTCACAGCTCCTTTCCTCTGTCTTCAAAGCAGTGTAACATCTTTCCATCTTTCTCTCTCTCTGTCTTTGACCCTCCCACCTTCCTCTGAAAAGACCCTTGTGATTCCATTGAACCTACCCTGATAATACAGGATAATCTTCTCATCATAAGATTCTTAATTTAATCATACCTGCAGAGTTCCTTTTGTCATATAAGGTAATATATTCACAGGTTCTGAGGATTAGGACGTGAGCATGGACATTGTTAGGAGGCATTCCTAACCGTATGGGAGGTTCCATTCAACCTACATAGTACCCAAGTGTTCTCTTGAGAGTTGGCCCTTCTGCTTCTCTCTCCTCTCCTAGATCTTTCCACTACATTATCTCCCAGATCCTTCCACAGGGAATGAAGAATGGAAGCAGTATAGCTTAACAAGTTCTAGATTAAACCTCCAGTGTATTGACGGACAAGTTACTTAACCTTTCAAAACCTCAGTTTCCTTATTTGTATGGTAGAGATGATAAAGACACATATTCATGGACTGTAGTGAGGATTTAATGAGATACCATGTATAAATTTATTATGGGAGAGTCTTTCACATAGAATATGCTCAATTCATGTTGGCTATTATTTCTGCTACCCTTCTAATTATGAGTAGGAAGCTGTTAAGGCACACAGGCAGAGAAGAAGAAAGGTCTCCAAAAACCAGAGCTGTACTGAGAACTCAGCTCAGTTTTGGTTTTCATTTGAGAGGTTCTTGGTTTTCATGAAAACCAGTTTCCACTAGCTGACTCTCCCCAACACTCTAGCTCTAGGAAATCAACTTGTTCCAACTGACACCACCACATCAGTGTACCCCAAGTCCTGCTTTAGGGATCTAGGAAAGGAAGAGTCATTTTCAGGCTTTCAGTGCTGTGGGGATTTTAATTCTAGAAGCTCTTTGGAAGCATCATCATGCTCTATAATTTCCTAAATTCATCTTCTGATTTTAGCCTGGCATTATGAGGAAAATCATCTCATTTACTTTATTTGCCTTGATGTGTAACTGATAGCTCAACAACCTATCTTTTTTATTTAATAAATGTTGCTCATAAAACCTCTGAATGGTGAAATTTCAAGAAGAGTGAAAAAGGGGATGAACATAATCTGGAGAGACACTGGAAAATATATTTGGGCAATGTATTTGCTCGGATATTAGGTGTATTTTTTTGCCTAAGGGCATGGCCCCAGTAGTTGGTTGCTCTAAACTGTGCTTACTTTATAGCCTTTTCCATTCCTTCAATTTCTGAACACATATTTTATCTATTTCAATATTCTCAAAAGGGTTCCAAAGCTCTGGGAAAGTTGGGAGGAATGGGGTAGTTAGCATCGAGGACTAGAGTGCTGGTGGGCGTCTGTTTGATAATGTAGGACCTGAGTTTTTAAGTTAAGGACTAGCCTGTATTACAGTTTGCTTCCTGTTTGTTTTCATCTGCTTTAAGAGGAGACATTTTAAATCATCACAAAAGAGACCTTGCCAGCTCCTGACAGGTGTGACTTGTTTTGGAGTTGTAAAGATTGTTCCTGTGGGATGGAATCACAGTTTGGGTAGGAACTTTGGTTTCTGCACAATTTGATCTGAAGCATAGAATTTTGATGTGCCTCTTAACATGGAAATCTGAGAATGCCTTAAATGTAGTTAACTGGTGGTCCTCTCAGGGGTCTGGGATGATAAGAACAGTTATCATTATCATTGATTGAATACCTATGGTCAGATGCTTTTTGTGTATTTTTTTCCCTGATCCTAATCACAATCCTACAAGAGGGGTATTAGGACATTTGCTTTACAGCTCAGGAAAGCAACACTCAGGTTATACACCCAAGGTGTGATAGCTTAGTAACTATCCCTGGGAGTTCTGGAAAATTCACCTGCAGAGTTGGCCATACTGGGGGACCCATTAATGTTCTCTATATTTGAAAGATAAAGAAGAGATTAAGTATGAGAAGAGATAACTTGAAAAACAATGATCTACTTAAAAGCAAATGAAAACAAATCAAAAACCACTTAATTACATTAAAATCATCCAATACATTATATAATAAAGTATAGTACTTTTTAAACTGTTGTTTGCAACCCAATACTGATTCATGAAATTTCTTTATTATATCTCAAACATTTTAATTTTAGTGAAATAAAATAAAATAAAATAGAAAATACCAGAGGGCAACATATGGAGTAAGGATGAATGGCTTCAGGAAACATTAGTGTATATATCCATGTATGTGTGTACTCTGGCAAAAGGGAAATTGTATTATTTTATTGTGGGTTATGGTGAAAAGAGTATGAAAAACACCCAGGGTTTTCCTTAGTATTGCTGACTCCCATCTATCCATTTTTTAGAATACATAGCCCAGTCCTCTCTTCTCAGAATTACTACTGTTAATGAAACAGCTATCCCTATGTGTTACTTAGTACAGTAGCCTGCAGCATAGTCTGCTCTCACAAGAAGGCTGAGGGTCAGAGAATTTTTTGGAAGGACTAAACAGTCATGAGCAGAGACTCTCAGGTGCTACAAACATTAATAGACATAGAAGCATGACTCCTAGGATGACTGATCAAACCCTGTGATCTTCATTGTCTTTGTCTTGGTCACTTGGTTTAATTTTAGTCATCTTGTATTTGTGTGAGTGTGCTTGTGTAAGACCTCAAATTGTTTATTTGGAGAAAGTATAATGTAAATAAGTAAATCAAATACATAAATATCAATGTATCCATCATTCATTTAAGAAGTGGTTATTGAGCACCTTTTTGTGTCAGCCACTATGCTAAAGGCTAGAAATGGAAAAAAAAAGGGTACTCTATGATGGTTGTTCTTCATAAGTTCAAACTGTTGTAGGAGAGGTAGATATATAAAAAACATAACAGCGCTAAAGAAGGTTATGCCTGCTTTGATTAATACAAATCCAGAAGGGTACTGCATCAATATGGACTGTATATTTGTGTCCCCCTCAAATTCATATATTGATGCTTAATCCCCAAAAATTGGTATGTGGAGATGGGGACCTTGGGAAGAGATTAAGTCATGAGGGTGGAGCCCTCATGAATGGAATTAGTGCCCTTATAAAAGGGACCCTAGAGAACTCTGTTTTTGCCATGTGAGGATACAAGAGAAAAATGGCCATCTATGACCCAGGAAGCAGTCTCTTGCCAGATACCACATCTGTTAGTGCCTTGATCTTGGACTTCCCAGGCAACAGAACTGTGAGACAAATGTTTGTTGTGTAAGTCACCCAGTCTATGGTATTTTTATAGAAGCTCAAACAGACTAAAATATACACCTAACCTAGCATTTGTGTGAGCATGTAGAGTGAGTGTATGTGGGGTGTGGCTGAAGAAGCAGGTAAAGTGTTTGGTTACAAAAGGCTTCTGGGAGGAGGTGATGCCTGAGAATCATATGACACAGTGGCTCTCAAACCTTAGCATGCATCAAATTGTCTGGAGGGCTCATTAAAACACAGAATCCTGGGCCCTACCTCCTGAGTTTCTGATTCTGTTGATTTGAGATGGGGACGGAGAATTTGCATTTCTAACAAGTTCCCAGGTAATGCTGTGCTCTTGGTCCAGGGACCATAATTTGAGGACCACTTTCAAAATGGTTTTCATTGCAGGCAGCATCACCCCTTTCTTACGTGAAATCTTATATAGAATGTTCATGTATAAAACAGACAAAAGTGGAGGTGGTTGCAAGGTACCTTACTCTCTCCCCTCTGGCTCATTCCCAGTGGGTGCTCCTGAAACATTTTTATGGAAATCATGAATCTAGAGGAAAATCTGGTTCCACAATTTTATAGTTTTCTTTATGGGTCTCTCTCTCTCTCTCTTTGAGTTAAATTAAATTGTTTGATAAAGAAGCCAGTCAAATGGTTTTAGAAGAGCTTGTAGATTGCTGGGCAAAAGTTTTGGCCAAGAATATATAAACTTGTGTTTTGATTTCTGCTTTTTTCCCCCCAGTGATGTGGTGTGGTGACTAGGTCTGTTCTTGCACATCTTTCTTTAAAACTTTGGTTTTTGATGTTTTATTCAGTCAAGTTATGGCATTTCTATATGAGATCCCATCATAAATTATTCTGAAGACTCTGTGTTAACTGGGTGTAAATGCAGACTCTGAGCTAAAAACTCTGTGTTAATAACTCTTTGTTAATAAAACTCTGTTTTAATAAATATCAGGATGAGAAAAATGCTTTGGGTCAAACACATAGAGTTTGGGAACTCTTTTTTGATGGCTACCTGAAGTTAGTTCACAGTAAGTTGCTATGTATTTGATGCTTAATGTCCTAAAGAAAATGGGAAAATGATGAATTTTCTAGATATCCAGAATGTTAGGAAAGGCTTAGAATTAATTGAGATGTTCATTGTCCATCCAGATATTCTGCATCACAGAGTGGATTAGTTCAGTTGTTACAGTGGCAAGCTGGTTGTAGTATAATTGCCTGATTCCATATTAATGACCTGTAAGAGTAATTACAAAATAACATTTTGGTGTCTTCATTTTTATTATGGATTGAAAAGAAGTCTCTATGGCAGAGGAAAAAACAAAACAAAACAAAACAAATGCCTTCCTGCTTTGGAAAAGAAAAACTCTTGAAATCTTACTTTGGGATTATTCCAAGTTTTGGGTTATCCTTTGACTGTTTATGTTGTCTCGGTGGGGACATTGTCAGATTTATCAAAAATGGAGGATTTGCAATAGCCCAGAGTTCTAACCAAGTTTAGAATGGTTAAACTTGGATGCTTAATTGAAACTTGTTCAAACTTTTTGTCTGGTTTGGGACACTGCAAGCCTCATCTATGAAAGTACTTGGTATTTTCACATAAAATTAAAAAAATCAAAGGCAAATAGAAATCAAAAAGTGATTTTTAAACAAAAAACAATCAACATTTTATGAAATCTCTAGGTCCAAACTATAGTAGTTGCACAGTTTTGGGAAACATTGTATTCCATTCTCTACAGCTCTCTGTGTTGCTGATATTACTTCCTTTGGGTTTAAGTTTGAGGCTTGTTTATTTTATAGTTTATAACATCATCAAGTCATCATTTATATCAGGTATGCTAATTTGCATCTGTTTTTCATTTTTTAAAACCAACTGGTGACATTGGGGAGAATGGTGGTGAATGTGTTTTAATGTTTATAGAAGCCACTGCTCAACTTGATTTCTCAGAAAAGGGGGCACTTCTGCCAAGGAGACATCTGGGAGAGATCCATCAGTGGTCATTGATGCAAACAAGCGTTCACATACTCTCTTGGAGTTGAGAGAGATGTGTGAAAACCTAACACATCTGGAAGACAATCAATCCTCACAGTTAGTCAACATCTGGGAATGTAACCAGCTGGGGTTGACAAAACTGGCGATTAAATGTGATGGAAGTTCACCATCTACAGACAAGTGTGGAGTAACTGCCTGTGGATTGTGAGAGCATACATGTGCCTTGCATGCTATAATGAGCCATTAGCACCCAGCTTGTGTGCATTGGAAAGGCATCAGAACACTGAGGTATGTATGGAGATGATTTCCAAAGTTTTTCCAATCTGTTTTTCTTTCAGAGCAATATATAAATCCACACTATAAATTCAGACAAAGCAAACAAAAAGTTCAGCCTCTCTAAGCTTCCTCATTCCCTATCCTTCATGTTTTAACTTGCTATTTTCATTTTCTGACTTCATCCTCATTTTCAAGCCATTGGTGTGTGTATCGGTCTGAGTGTCAAATACCAGCATTAGTGCTACTTCTCCTGGGTCCTTCTTCAGATGTGTTTTATCACCCTTTGGGCAATTTCAGATGTCCCATTGCAGTAGCCAGTCAGTATCTACATTTTATTCTATTTTAAACATCAAAAATAAGCTACTTTGCTTAGATAACCATTTAATGTGACCCTTTAGAACAACGCAGGTAAGAACAATAAAAATGATTAACAGCTTTACTCTCTTCTGTGATTTTTATACTCCATTCTCTTGCTCTTTTCTCCTTTCTGGGGGGTGAAGTAGGTCTAAGTTTCTCCCTAGGATCTTTATAGCTCAAAAGATCTAGCACCAAACTACAGAAGAGACATGCTGTTTTGACTTTCACCTTTCTCATTTATCTCTCCCTAGAATAAGAAAATCAGTGGTTTGTAGCTAAATGAGAAAGAAATCTGACTTTCTCACTGAAGCAGAATTTGTTCAAGAAGTGGGTGTGTTGTCTGTGGTTAATGGCTAAAGATAGGTTCACAGAAGGTATTCCCACCACTTTTTGTTCAACAACATCATTACAAAATGCTGCAAATATTTCAAAACCAACCGGGTAGAATTACGAAAAACCTTAGCTGTGTTCTCTATAAGCAGATTCTTGAGTCAATCTTGGTGGGGAGTTTTTTTGGAGCAAATTCTCAATGTTACTTGAAATAGTAGAATTATTAGTCCTTTCAACTGTGCTCCTTTCAATTGTACCTTTAAAATCAGATTCCCCCCACCAGCAAGTAGAAAAAGAGAACCACACCAGGAAAGAAAAATTCTACAGAGCTTTCAGAAGCTAGAATGAGTACCACAAACTTAGTAGTATTGAAGTTTCCTTAAGTAAATCTTTTCAGCTTTGTGGTGGTAAGGCTTCTGTTGCAACTCTGCCATTATAGTGCAGAGGCAGTCATAGACATACTAAACAAATGCGTTCGGCTGTGTTCCAATAAAACTTTATTTACAAAGCAGGTATAACTTGAGGGTTGTATTTTGCTGACCCCTGATTTAATATCAAGCATTTGGGGAGAATAGAGAGAAAAGATTTTGGAATTACTGTGAGTGCTGAGTTAAAACTTCAAGAGAAAATGGTTAACATCCTTTTTTTTTTTTTTTTTAGATTATTTACTTACTTGTTTGAGAGAGAGAGCACAAGCGGCAGGCAGAGAGAGAAGGAGAAGCAGGCTCCCCACTGAGCAGGGAGCCTGACATGGGGCTTGATCCTAGGACCCTGGGATCATGGCCTGAGCTCAAGGCAGACACTTAACTGACTGAGCCACCCAGGCACCCCCAAAATGGTATATTCTAATCAACATAATCTATAGCCTTATTGTCTAACTGAACTGTCTTTTAGACTAAAAGAAAGACACTGAACCACAACTATGATGAATGCAGTTAACCTAATTCTCTAGTCCTTTCTTCTGTTCTTTTCTCTTCTTTGCCTTTCTCTTTTTCCTTCTCATTCCAATTTTCTCTTCTGTTGTTTCCCATATTTTTTTAGACTTGCATATATGTACCTTTCATAAATCCATTCCAAGAGAATGCTTGGGCTATTTTGATAGATAGTTATCATTTAGTACTGGCTTGAGTTTTCATTAAAATGAGAGTGGGAGAACACTTTAGCCTCAAGAAACAAAGTTTGTTAGCAATTTAAAGAGTCACTTTAATTGTCTAGCAGCAAAGAAGAAAGACAGATCTTCATGTCTTCAATGACTGAAGAATCTGCAATCAATCACATGATATAAAATTGTCTAATTGTTGGGCTGTGAGGGTATGTGAGTCCATCATAATAGATTAGCTTCTGTTAGCGTCATGTGGAAAACTCTCTGCCCACCAAATGCAGGCTTCTGCCAAACCATTTGATCAATGGTATAGAATTTCTAGACATTTATGCTCAGAAAAGTGACTGTAGAAAAACAGTAGCCTCACACTCAGCACATTTGCCCTCTTTCTCCCTTGCTTCAAGTCATAGCTGCTGATTTCAGGGTTTGACACATTTTTTAAAAAATTCTTGTTAGCACAGTTGAGCCTGTTGGATCCCATTCTGCCTTCCAATATTACACACTAAATCAACCAAGTTCAAATCAGTCTCTCTGCTAAGCAAGAAGGAAGAAAGAAGCACAGAAGGGCATAGAAACATTGTACGGAACTCTAGCAGACTTAGAGAATATTTGTCCCAAACTGATCATTTGAACCCTGAACCCAACAAACTTGTTTGGCACTCATAGTATTATGAAAAAGGGAAGTACTGAACCAGACTTGGGTTAGGCCATACCCTTAATGGTAGTTACTTATAGGATCTCAAGTAAGTCACAACATATCTTGGGTCCTCAGTTCTTCACAAAATGAGAAAGATGGACTGGAGAATTTTCGAGGATATGTTACAGGTTAATATTCCAAGAATCTCAGATGACATCATTTAAAAATTCTTTTGACTTTAAACTTAATAGAAGTGCATTTAATTTACTAAGCTTCAGTGTTCTAGTTATTTATTGTATAACAAAGCACCCCTAAATTTTGTGACTTAAAAAAACACAACAACATATATTTTGTTCACAAATCTACAATCTGGGCAACAATCTATGAGGATAGTCATCTTAGCATTGGCTGAGGCCACTCAAAGGCCAAAACCTGGAATTATCTGAAGCCTTGTTCACTCAAACACTTGACAGTTGGTGTTTGCTGTTGGCTGGAAACTTAGCTGGGACTGCTGGTTGGAACATTTATATATGGCATTTCCATGTGTCCTAAGCTTCCTTACAGCATGATGGCTTGGTTCCAAGGACAAGTACCTAGATAGAGCCAGTAAGAAGCTGTATTGCTTTTATGAGCTAATCTTGGAAGTCACGCAGAATCCCATCCACCACATTCTATTTGCCAAGGAAGTCACAATAGCCTGCCCAGTTCAAGGGGATAGGAAATAGATTTCACCTTCTGATAGGGGTGTGGCAAGATGTTGGAAGAGCAAATGGGACTGTAAATATTGCTGTGGCCATTTTTGGAAGATATGATTTGCCACATTCAGGTTATGACAAATACTTATATTTGAATAGAACTTCTGTAGAAGTGCTAATATCATTGGGAACTCAGATTCCTCATTAATAATTAAAAAAGAAAAAAAACCTGGTGTGATTCTGCATCTCAGAGTCTCTGCTTAATATCCATATGTGTCTTTTCTCATTTAATCTTCATTTTTACAGATGAGGAAACTGAGGCAGGGAGACTTCAAGTGACTTGTGTAAGCTCTTATAGCAGGCAAGTGTGCAGTGTAAACCTGGACTTCAGAATCAAGGCTATCTAGTTACAAAGCCTTATCCCTCTTCTGCTACCCTACACTGCCTCACTCATAAAACTCTTGTCCTCATGTCTTAGCTTTGTTTTTGTTTTGTTTTGCTTGTTTGTTTTTGGCTGGAAGAGGGTAGAATTCAGATGATATTTTAGGTGGGACTTAAAATAGAAGAAAGTTGCCAAATACTTTTATACCTGAAGTGACTCCATATCTAAAATTAGTCTTTGCACAAGAGTTGACTGTTATCCATTTTTCCCCCCACTGGAAACTGTGAAGCAGAATGATAGCCTGGCTGTTATTGGTAACTTAGGGATTAGGAAGAACACCAAAGCATGTCTCTGAGTTATAGCTGATTGTATGTAAGACCGTAATGTGAGTACAGACTTATATGTGAGAGAGTTCATCAAGGGTTAATAATAAATAGTCTTCAGAGTCAGATATGAGGACACAGAAGAGTGTGTCAAAGTATGAGAGTACAGACTTATATGTGAGAGAGTTCATCAAGGGTTAATAAAAAAAGTGTCTTCAGAATCAGATATGAGAACACAGAAGGGTATGTCAAAGTATCAAAGGTGGCCAGTGGTCTGGACTAAAAAGGAGTCAAGGAGGTGTTGACTAAGGTCCAGCTTCTGAATGTGGGGGCCAGGCCCATGTAAGAAAATGGAGCAGGCAACAGTGTCTCTGCTTGTACCTGGATGAGGTTCTTCTACCAAACACAGTGCCATTTGAAACAGTAGCCATTGTAAAGACTCTCCTTGATAATTGCTTACCCCATTCTTCAATAAAAACAAACAACAACAAAAAAATGATTGACATTATCCAATTACCTTTTAACATATTTGACATTGACTTGCCCCCACCAACAGTGTTATGGCACCTTGTGAACATAGTCTTATGAAAAGAAACCACTTCCCACCCCTGCTCTTTTTTGGACAATAGCTATAGAGAAATTTATGGTCTTCAGGAATTTACTGTAAGAATTTTTGTTTTTTTGTTAATAATGAGATAACTGTTAAAAGACCATTCTGAGTCTGGCTGACAGAAGATTTTGCCTTGCTGTCTATATCAACACAGTCCCCCAGTAAAATAGTCTCCCAAGGATGATTTGTAAGTCTTATCTGTGGGATTTTCTTTCTTTCTTTTTTTTTTTTTTCATGTGCTTTCAACAATCACAATTGCTTCATAGCTCAACATCTGGAAGCACATTTGGCTTCATTGTTGGAAAATAAATTAGCATCCCTGTTCACGAACAAGGAGCTGACCTTGCACTGGAGAGCAATGACTGTGTCTTTGGGTGACAGACCAGTCTTCCTTGACTATGGGAAAGAAGCTGAAATGCATCTCTTTTCTGGCATTAATGCCCATCTCTCAGAACAGCCTGTGTCTACTCACTATAAACTGGACATTTGCCCTAGGACATGGAGCAAAAGATGACACTAATTGGAAGTTGGCAACCTGGAAAACATTGTTGGAGTTATCTCTTGCAAAAAAATAACCCTTATCTTGTGCCAGCACTGAACCGTGGACTCCATGGACCTGCCTGTGTCTGCTCACACCTGTTCCAACACAGATGCCAAGATATGGGGGGTCAGGAGGAAATTAGACACAAAGAGCCTCTGGGAAGCCACCAGAAGTCACAGGGCCCTTTGAAAGTCCTTTGAAATTGTAATAGATTGGACAGGGAGGGGATGTCCTATGTAGATGTATTTGGCTGTGGTCATGGTCATGAGCATTGAGAATCCCACATCAAGCACCAATTTGAACAAACTGAACAGTGAAGAAAGAAAAAATTTAAGGAACCAGAAATAGAAACCAGGAAAAGGATAGAGTATCTGATACCAACAAGTTGTTTTTTTATATATATATTGCAGCTTTTTCTTTTCAAATTAGGTGTGATGTACAAATATGGAGATAGAAATGTGTATATATGTTTGCATTGATATAAATAAATAGGCTTATGCATATTAGTATCTTCTGCAATTTCATGGATTTGGGTAGACTGTAAGTCAAATCACAGACCAAGAAACATAAGTTATATGCACATATAAAACCTGAATCACAATTAACATAAAAGTGGGTGCTAATCCTAACTGTGAAATACCAGTACTAAAAAGTGATTACACATACAGTGTATTATTGGTTTCAGAGGTAGAGTTTAGTGATTCATCAGTTTTGTATAACACGCAGTGCTCATTACTTCAAGTGCCCTCCTTAATGCCCATCACCCAGTTACCCCATCACCTGACCAACCTCCCCTCCAGCAATCCTCAGTTTGTTTCCTAAGTTATGGTTTGTCTCCCTCTCTGATTTCATCTTATTTTATTTTTCCCTCCCATCCCCTATGATCCGCTGTTTTGTTTCTTAAATTCCACATATGAGTAAAATCATATGATAATTGTCTTTCTCTGATAGACTTATTTCACTAAATAATACCCTCTAGTTCCATCCATGTTGTTGTAAATGGTAAGATTTCATTTTTTGATGGTTGAGTAATATTCCATTGTATGTATATACCACATCTTCTTTATCCATTCATCTATCAAGTGGTCATACTTCTCTTATCTCTTTACCTTCCTCTGAAAGGGCTCCTGAAACTTTTAATTATATGGGACTTCACAAGATACAGAAGTGAGGGATATATATAAATGATTCCATGTAGCCAGGAATTATGTTGCTTTCCCACTGTGGTATATTAATTCCTTTTCTTACTATTCAGTTAGTTCAACAAGTTTGTTATCCACTCATTTGGTGTAGACACTATGTGCTAAGCCCCTGGGATACAAAATATTTAGGCTACCTTTAGTTGTTTCCCAGATTACTGCCCCAGTCTCTTAGCCAAAGATCTTGCTTCTGATCTCACCACTTCACCATTACATCTTCTCCCAACTTGTTCTTCAAATTACAGATTGAGTTATCTTTCTAAAATGCAAATTCTATGCCATTACTTCCGTGAATAAAATTCTTTAGTGATTATCAGTTGCTTTCAGGATACAGTGTTAGATTCTTGGCAGAACACCTGAGATTCTCATGAGCCTGCTACTGCTTGCCTTCCAGCCTCATCTTTGATCACCCCTCAACATGCCTCTGATTTGATGCCACAGTTAAACAGGACTACTTGTAATTACCTGAAAGCACCATGTGCTTTCTTATCTCAAGTTCTTTGCAAAAGATGCTCACTCAACCTGGATTACTTTCTACCCCTCTTCATGTGGTCAATGCTTACTCATCTTTCCTGACTTAAAGGAAATGCCACTTTCTTTGGGAAGCTTTCCATAATGCTCCTTATCTACTATTTCAGCCTTTACACCTCTCTGAAGCACTTAAGTCTTGGATGGAAATATAACAAATTTATGCACCGTTGTTCTTTGTTTCCTTGGTATCTTGGGCTCTCACCATCAATATTATAGCTGTGTGCATATCCTTAGCACTTACTGTGGCCAGGAATTATTTTCCATTTGCCATTATTTCATCCTTAAAAAAACTCTAAATAGTAGATATTATTACCATTATCTCATTTTTAACTACGTTTAATTAATTTTCCTAGATGTTTTAGGAATGGCAGAACTAAGATTTAAACCCTCATTGGTAAGACATCAGAGCCTGTTTTACTCTTTCTTATGATACAGTGTAATAAGTTCCTTCTTCTTTTGATCTCTCACTTATTCAACTTTAAACTTTTGAGATAAGGAGTAATGTTTTCATCACAGTTACATCTCTAGTGCATAGTACAATGTCTTTCATGCAACACATTTTGAGAACACAGAGATGAATGGGGAGGCTTTTGCACCACTCTTACGTGCTCATAGAACTAGAGGGTAGACATCTAAAAATGTAGTTTTGGTATAATGAGATAAATGCACTATTATAGGTAAGCGTGGGTTACCATGAGAGTGAAGAAAAGGGGCCCATAGCCCAGACTTCGAGTTCTTGTCTTCCTACAAGAGGTGATGCCTGAATTGAATATGAACTAACTTATTTCCACTAAATTTGTATCTAGGGGAAGTTCAAGTAATATAACCCTCACCATGACAAAAAATTAAGGATAAACTCCAGTCATATTTTTGAAATATTTGGCATGTGGCATATGGGATGTGAATCTATTAGTCATATTTTTATTAAAAAACAAAAAGTTCCATGAGCTGATGTACCATTGCCAAGTTATTGTTAAGACATGGTTACATATTGGAGTCAAGGACTAGATTGTAAAATTTTAATTTTAGCATTTTCATGTGACAAATGATTATTGGGAATCTGATGGAAAAACTCTAAGTCTTCCAGAATAGGCTAGGTTGAAGACTCATGAAGGGTCTTTCCATACCAGATAGTCTATGATCCTCAGTTTTGCCATTGTTTCCTCTGAGAACATAGTAAAATATTCACTGTTTTAGAAATCATAGTCTGAATAGGAAAAGTAGTATTGTAGAGCATATGATTACAACTTTGAGCTAGGCTCCCGGGATTTCTAATCTGAGTTCAAATGCGCTCCTGAGATGGGTATCATCAATAGACCCAGTTTCTAATGGTTACTGACACCTACGGCAACTAGAGCTGCTGTCCTTGGTGCTGAAAGTGATGTTCACGTTGATGGGTTTTTGGGTGAGCGTGAGATGGGGTGGGGGAGAGGGAGAGTTGGAGCATTATTCTAGACACAGAAAATAAATATTTCTCACTCATTTAACCAGTAAAATCACTCTGCTAAGCCCATGTGGGTAGCTTTAAAGTTTTGGGGGGATTTTTCATTTATTAATCAAGTTTATATTTTTTAACAGTAACAAAATTTTTACATAAAAGGTTCAAGGTGATTCCCCTTTAGTGTTTTATTTTCCATGTTGATTTCTCGGTTTGCCGTTTTAGCTTTTGTATGCATATCATGTCAGGGAGTTTCTTCCTTGTGTTTCAGCAAATTTAAATACCCATTTTACATTATTTCTTTGTGTTCACCTTTCCACAGACAAGGAGAACATCAGTTCAGTTTCTCTGAATTTAAAAATAAATCAAGTTGAGGGCACCTGGGTGGCTCAGATGGTTAAGCATCTGCCTTCGGCTCAGGTCATGATCCCAGACTCCTGGGATCGAGTCCCACATTGGGCTCCCTGCTCAGCGGGGAGCCTGCTTCTCCCTCTGCCTCTCTCTCTTATGAATAAATAAATAAAATCTTTAAAAAAATAAAATAAAAATAAAACAAGTTGAAATTAATCCATTATGGTAAATGGAAATTCTGTTATACCTCATTTCTTCCTCTACAACAATGTATCTGATCCTCTTGTCTATTCTTAATAACAATCCAAATTCTTCCAGAATCTGATATTATTTGTTGGTCAGCATGGAAGAATACCATGAATCATTGTCTTCTGCTTTTTGTTTTTTAAGGTCTTATAAAGATTTTGCTTCATTTCCCTATTTTTCTTAACCTTTACTGCTCATAGGTCAGTAAATTTCACAGCAGCCACTTTCTTTCAGGCTACTTATTTTCTTCCTGTTTAACCTTTCTTAGGCAACTCATTTTTTCCCCAATTTTTTCTCCAGTTTTCTAAGAAATATTTATTTCCCTCTCTTTGTCCCACTTGTGAAAAAAAAAAAAGAAGTTAATCCAGACTATTCAGTATATGAGTTTTGACGGCAATATCTCTATAGTAAATGGAATGAAAGCCGAAAGCTTTGAAGTGGAATTAGGGAGAATAAAGAACCAGTGCACTGAGCCTCTAAACCCACTGAAAAATGCACAGTAAGTGCATTCAGGGTCATTAAAAGTCAATATTTACTTCCTTATCTTTCTCTAACTAAACTTGCTTTCACCAAAGAACAAAATATTTATCTTTTCAGTTTTTTTCTCTTTATTTTTTGGTGTTCCAACCATATTGTTTGTTATATATATATTTTTTTCTAATGCATTTGTACAATATTTCAGTTTCAACTGAAATTTAAAAGCTTTTGTGAACTAGACCTTATAGACAATATATATCATTTCATTATGTCTTTGAGGTCAAAGCAATCAGCATATAACTTTTGGAAAATATTCATTTCCATCATGGGGGTGTCTCTGTATTAATTTCTTATGCTTGATGGATTTTATTAAATATTTCATTGCCATCCTTTTATTTTCAGTGAATGCCTCCATTTCCTTTGTATCAAACAAATAACTACCTTAGTAGGTTTTTCTTTATTCACACTCCATTTTTTAATATCTATTCATTTATTCACATGACAATCATTCATGAAAATTATTAATAGAGTGCCTAGTACATGCCAGGCATCATACTAAGTCCTGGGACAGAGATGTTTAAGAAATAGTCCCTATCTCAAGTATTCATGCTCTAGTAGGGGATGCTAGATGAACAAACATAATTATGAGACAGTGTTAACTGAATTATGACAGAGGTACAAAGTACCATGGGAATATAGGAAAGGGAACCAATTTATCCACTGGGTCCAGAGCTGGAAACCTTATGATATGACCTTGAAGAATTGCCCCTAATAGCTGATCAGTGATTACTGGCCATGAATGTGATACATTTGGTGTAGTAGTATGGCTTTGGAATCAGGCAGATCTGGAAACAAATTCTGGCTGAGCCACTTTTAAGTGGCATTCCCTCTGACAGTCAGTTTTTCATCTACACGGTGGGAGTGATGACTCTTGCCTCACATAATGTGGTTGAATAAGATAACAGTGCTCCTACCTTTTCTTTAAGCTTCTCCCCCATGAAATTTAGAGAGAACAAGAGCAGTGGAAGGACCAAATTCTGATAATCACACTTGGTAATACACAAATCCCTATCTAAGCTATTTACATGCCTAATCCTTTTGATTGTCACCACAATCTTATTAAGTATATATTATTATTTCTAGTACACCTGATTCACAAGGAAGAATACAGGAGTTTGGAGGAGTTAAGTGTTTTGTCCCAAGGGTGTGGTTAGTGAGGAATAGAGCAAGAGTTTGAACTCAGATTTGCATGACATGGAAGCCTCTGCTTTATCCACTCTTACCCTCTTGCTCTCTGCGCTGCTAGGTTGAGTTGAAGTTGTTGAGTATGGTGGACATTTGTCCCATGGATTTGGGTTTCCAGACAGAAGAGTAGGTTAGATATTAGATTATACATTCCTTGGGGACATGTGGCATCTAATTTTGCTAAGCTGAATACCAATATGTTGCACAGGATTTAATACCCAGAAGGCACTTATATTTGTAAAAGTGAAGGCTAGGCTGATGTAACAAAAAGATTCAAAACACAGATGTTTATTTTCTTCTCACATTACAGTCCCTGGCAGGTAGGTAGGCTTGGCAGCGATTTTCAGTAAGTAGCCAGGAGAAAGCAGACATCCAGGTCAAGGATTTTCTTTCAAGCAAGTAATATCAAAGTTGCCCCTATCACTTCCATTCACTTTCCATCAGTGCAAACAGGTCATCACATCTCTCTGTAAGACGGGTTGGAAAATTTAGGTTCTTATTGGACAGCTACTTGCTCAGGAAGTAGAGAAGAATAGATTTGGGGACACTACCATCAATTTCCATTATAGTGCTCAATGAACATCTATTGAATGAGCAAATGAAGAAAATAAAAGCCTGTAAGTAAACATGGGCCCCAATGAGACCAAGACAAAGATGTTAGCTTAATCCACATGCTTACAGACCCATGTCAGTATGCCAATATGTCTTTCTAGCTAATTCTTGCCAAAACACTTCTTTAGTCATAGCCATCTATTGTACGTATCTCTTCACTATCGTGTTTTCTTTTAATCTATGGCTGTCAACTTTTCTCTCAAATGTCAGAATGGGATCGAAGCCGCAGAAGGGTTTTGTGAGCTCCATGGATTATGCGGCTCTCTTAAGGAAGATAAAGAGACAGGTTGTACAGCACTTATCTGTATTACCTGTCAGGGACTCTTCATCCTGGGGCAGAGGAGAGGATAAGGAGTTTTTCTGGTTATTTGTGATCCTCTTCAGGACTCCACTGTTGGCATTAGGAGAGAGTATCTCTGACACTGGCAAAATGTGGTTTTAGTTCTCCTAAAAGAAAGTGCTGGAAGTTTTCTACCTCTGGACTTCTCTAGACTCTGTAGGATCAATATCCTAGCTGGGAACTCCATCTCAGCAACTTCTTCTTTTCTGTAATGTAACACTTCCTTTGTTTCATTAGAGAGTTTTTCTCACAGCCACTGCAGGGGCATGTATTGTATGATGCCTGACTGGTAGCAGATAATTCACCCCACACAGAGTGTGACCACTCTTGTTTGTTGCCTGAGGGTATGGCAGATCCTTATTAATTTCACTGAGGCAATGGCCAGAATTACAATGGACTTTGTGAATGTAGAAGAGAAAAAGCTATATTTTGGGGAAGTAGTCAGTGAGGCTGTATTCTTCCAGACTTACCAAAGTGGAACCTTTTTCTCTCACTGGTAAGCTGAAAAAATAAAGAATAACTCCTGAAACCTTATATCTCTTTAAGCTCTTTCATTCCTAAGAGTTTAAAGTGACTCTGTAGACCTACATCTCATTTATTTCCACAACATCCCTGTGGAGTCAGAGGCTAGTTTTTCTTTTACTGTCCAGAGGGAAGGTAATGCTCTGAGAACTTAAGTGATTTGAAGATTTATTTATTTATTTATTTTAGAGGGTGAGATTGAGAAAGAGAGAGAGTACATGAGGGGGGGAGAGTCAGAGGGAGAAGCAGATTCTCCGCTGAGCCGGGAGCCTGATGCGGGACTCAATCCCGGGACTCCAAGATCATGACCTGAGCCGAAGGCAGTCGCTTAACCAACTGAGCCACCCAGGCACCCAACTTAAGTGATTTGTATTCAAAGTCAAAAAGTGAGTCAAATTGTAAAGCCAATGTTTGAAATCAAGTGTTCTGACTCCTCAGCTGGGGGCTGCTTTAAGAGGACAGTATTTGGGGAAGAAATAGCTGGGAGAATTCAAAATATATGATAAAGACACACGTGTCATGTTATATCAAGGTTCAGATCTGGTAATTTTTCTTAGTTCAGAGATTAAAAAAGAAAATGCTCCCAATGACTGGACAATATTTAATGATGTGAATGGTTCTCACTCCCTTAAACCACAGGCACAGGGATCATTATTCTGTATATAGTTTGGAATGATGCTCTGAAATCAGAGTTCCTAAACAGCACAAATGATTTCAGGAAGAATGGGGGACATTGGCCATGCACATAATTGATGCTCATTAAATTGTTGTAGAATAGAATAGTTGTTATAACAAATTGAAATGTGGATCTAGATTCACTTATAGACGTGTAGGTTGGAGCAGGGTCTCTTTAACTCCTATGTTACTTAGTGCAAATTAAGAAAAGTGCTTTTCTTCCAGGTGGACACAGCCCTAAGACAGGGTGCATAGCTTGGTGAGCAGAACCTGGGTTGAATTTCACCCTCATTTATCTATCCCCTCACCTGGATGCTCTTTGTGGCAATCTTGGGGTAGAACAACACTCTTCAGAGTCATCTGGCCCACTTCCCCCCATTCAGGAAGTACAACGTCACTCTTACCCTACAGTAGAAGTGAATCCATTTTTAAAGACCCCTTGGAAAGCTATTTTCACAACTCCATCAGTTACTCATAATAATATTCTGGAGTACTTGAGGTTAGGATAAGGTTCATCTGCATATGAAGGGTGACATCCTAAGTGATTAGTCACAGAGAGGAAACTGGCATTTACACATAATTCATCAGGAGGTCAGTCTTAGGTACTACGTAGCTCTCAGCACAGGAATGTCAGAGAGATCGTGGGAAAACCTGAGTTACAGTAGGGCCTTCTTGTAGATTCATCCTTCTAAGTGGAGGGATAATTTGTCTGCCTTGCCTTTATTACTAGCTTTCAGGTGGGACCTGAATTAGCGTGATCAACCATAAAACAAATGGGGAAACAGGAGATTAAAAGATATTAAATAAGTGAAAAGTAGAACTTTAGTAGATCTCTTTGGTCTCAAATGAAATGCACTGTATGGTGGGCAGTGGTCTCCTCTCTGAAAAGAACAGCAACAATCAGGACTGCATAGATTATGAGCTTGTGGATTTAACAAGCGTCACAAAAGGCCCATTTATAATGAGCTCTCCACTGGAAGTGGAGAACATTGGAGGAAAGTGCTGGGATATAGACATAGAGCCTAGCCAAACTTCAAACAGCCATTCAGAGGAGAGAGCCTTAAATTGCCCTGAGTCAGGACTTCAGGGATCTATAGACCATGAAGATCACAGGACGCTCTCGAGTACCCAGGATATAACTAGTTCCTACAAAGGGGATTGGTTCCTACAGAAGTTCTCTTTCTTGGGCTCTCTTAATTTCAGTAAGAATATAATTATGAACACATGGTCACACTAATGTTTGATGATGGGTGTATTTTAATTCACAGATGAAGAAAAGGAGGCAAACAGACTTGCTCAAATGGCACTAACAAACTTAAAATTTCCAGTTCTATCTTTCTGCTAAACCTGATAATTTCTAAGATTAGACAAATAAGTCCATGGAATATGAATTAGTACTGTTTTGTTGTGTGCCTACAATGTGAATGCTGACCATGTGTATCAATTAGTATGTAAAGTTCTGTGTGGCTTGAATTTTATCCCCCTAAAATGGTGAAGACCTAACTTCCAATGTGACTGTATCTGGAGACAGGACCTTCATGGAGGTCAAGTTAAATGAAGTCATAAGGATGAGTGTCCTTTAAGGACTGGTGCCCTTAAAAGAAGAGGCCCTAAGGATCTCTCTCCCCATGCATGCATACAGAAGAAAGGTCATGTTAGGACACAGTGAGGAAGTGGCCATCTGCAACTCAGGATGAGAGGCCTCGCCAGAAACCAACTCTGATGGCACCTGGATTTTGGACTTCTGCTCTTCAGTACTGTGAGAAAATAAATTTCTGTTTTTTAAGCCACTCAGTCTGTGGTATTTTGTTATGGCAGCCCTAGCTGACTAATACATAAAATTAGCTCAAATAAGCTTCTTAATCAGGCAGGTGGTATTATTTTGGGAATTCAGTATAGTGATGAATGGTATAGGTTTTAGAGCCCAAATATGTGACTTCAAGTCCTAGATCTACCACTTATCACTTAAGTGATCCTGAGCAAGTTCTCAACTTTTCTGTGCATCATGCTTCTCCATCCACAAGGTCGTAATAATAATAGTATCTTCCCCACTGGGTGTAAAGAGGGTTAAATGAGTTAGTATTTACAAGTCGTATAGTGCCAGACACAGAGAAAACAATATGAATAAGCTATTGTTATTACCTCAATTCTCAGATGAAGACACTGAGGCTTAGGGAGACGAATTCACTCAAGATCACCCTGATATTAAATGGGGATGTATCATTATTGGAACCAGATTATTTGCAGAAACCAGGTCCTTAACCTTTACACTGTATTGGCACTGACAAAGGACCAGCAAGTGAGAAATGAAGTTAAAACTTTTTTCTAAGTAGACTAACAATTTTGAAATTTGCCTGCTTACATTGCAGGGCCAGGGCTATGGTGGGACTTATTCTACACACCTTTATTTTGCTGAAATTGCCAGGGTTTGAATGTCTGGCTGAGAAGGGGTCTTTGATTATTTCTCTTCCGTCTCAACACTGTCCTAACTTGCTTTTGCTTGTCTCCACAGTCCTAGGAAATGTCCAAAATGCAGGATGAGTACACGCTTACCATAGAGCACATGGGGGAATTTGGCTCATAGAAAATGCGACATGAGAAACAGTCAGTGGGCACATGGGCTCTGAAGATTCCAAGGTGACCTCAGTGCACTAAATTAATTCCATTTCTTCCATTGGGCAATGAGACTTAGATGGGTTGTGACATGTTGAGAGATGCTGGTTTCTGTGCAGCTTCTTGGCCTCTGTGGCAAAACTGAATAGTGGGAACAAGCAGGAAATCCCCATTAGCTTTGTCCCCGGTGAACCATTACTCTGCCCACCATGGCTGTACTTCCACTGGCTCTGGCATTGGTTCTCTGGTTGCTGAAGCTGTGACTGCAGCATGCCCCACCTTGTGGGAAGCTATAGGCCACACAGTTTTGAATATTTAGTATCTTCTTGACCTGAGACCCTCATGCATGCTAAATCCTATTTAGTGTGGCCAGAGGAGGGGTATTTAATTGCTTTGGCTGATGATGGACCATCTTTTCCCCTTTGCTTCTAGAGTCTTGCCAGAGACATTTTCTAATTGATTTGACCTTCCAAGATCCTTTCTCTGTACCCACTTGGTCCTTCAATTCCTGCTTCTCTCCATATTATGCCCTGTGTTTCCATCTCTTAACGCTTAACAATAATTCTCCATTGTACTTCAAGGTCATTGATGGTAAGCATGGTGTATGCATGTGGCCACAGATGCCATGTTAGGCTGGCCACTGGAGATATCTACCAGACATTCTCTCTCTATATATACTGAATGAATGAACCAGTGAATGAGTTAATGGATTATACTCAGTTGCTCTTGAGAGGACCTAGCAATATATACTTCCATGTTATAGACTATTGGAAGATAAAGGATTGGAAAGATATTTACTTGTATACACAAGCTACTTTAAAACATGGCCAAAAGTCAGCATCTTCTCAGGCAAACTGGCAACACTTTGGAACTTGATAACTTTCAAATTTGTAGGTGCTGGAAGGTGCTAAGACTATGGCCTAATTGA
This sequence comes from Mirounga leonina, assembly GCF_011800145.1. Classification (NCBI taxonomy): domain Eukaryota; kingdom Metazoa; phylum Chordata; class Mammalia; order Carnivora; family Phocidae; genus Mirounga; species Mirounga leonina. Next base: position 20,580,115 of record NW_023270825.1, on the reverse strand, counting down.
AATTCTCTAGCTTCTTCAATTGTCAGAACTAAATGCTATTCTGAGAGGAGTTCTGATATTCCTATGGTAATAGGGCTCTGTTAAAGTCATGACATCACAAAGCTGTCCTTGTTTGAGGACACCTGGGAATTTCAGGTATAGACAGAAATACCCTTAAAGGCAAATTATACATACATATTCTGTGTAATTATGTGCACATGCATAGATAATGCCTAATTTAGCCACACCTTTCATTTGGTCCCATTTATCATTAGACTTCTAACAACTCAAATCTCAAGGGTGGATGTAGTATGAGGTGCTTTATCTTCTTAAAGAATAGCTCATCTAAGTTTTGTAATATCTACCATTAATGGTGCTGCTCTTGGGCAGAAAAGAAAAAAAAATCAAATCCTTTCCTTGTCTACTTACCATTACTTGTAACACAACTAAGAGAATATTAATTCTTTTTTTTAAATTTTATTATGTTATGTTAGTCACCATACAATACATCATTAGTTTTTGATGTAGTGATCCACGATTCATTGTTTTTGTATAACACCCAGTGCTCCATGCAGTACGTGCCCTCCTTAATACCCATCACTGGGCTAACCAATCCCCCCTCCCCCCTCCCCTCTAAAACCCTGTTTGTTTCTCAGGCCCATAGTCTCTCATGGTTCATCTCTCCCTCCAATTCCCCCCCCCTTTTCCCCTTCCTTCTCCTAATGTCCTTCATGTTATTCCTTATGTTCCACAAATAAGTGAAACCATATGATAATTGACTTTCTCTGCTTGACTTATTTCACTTAGCATAATCTCCTCCAGTCCCATCCATGTTGATGTAAAAGTTGGGTATTCATCTTTTCTGATGGCTGAGTAATATTCCATTGTATATATGGACCACATCTTCTTTATCCATTCATCTGTTGAAGGGCATCTTGGCTCTTTCCACAGTTTGGCTATTGCAGACATCGTTGCTGTGAACATTGGGGTGCATATGGCCCTTCTTTTCACTACATCTGTGTCTTTGGGGTAAATACCCAGGAGTGCAATTGCTGGGTCATAGGGTAGCTCTATTTTTAAATTTTTGAGGAACCTCCACACTGTTTTCCAAAGTGACTGTACCAACCTGCATTCCCACCAACAGTGTAAGAGGGTTCCCCTTTCTCCACAACCTCTCCAACATTTGTTGTTTCTTTCCCTGTCCCTTTTTGCCATTCTAACTGGTGTAAGGTGGTATCTCAGTGTGGTTTTGATTTGGATTTCCCTGATGGCTAATGATGATGAACATTTTTTCATGTGTCTGTTAGCCATTTATATGTCTTCTTCAGAGAAGTGTCTTTTCATATCTTCTGCCCACTTTTGACTTGATTATTTGTTTTTTGGGTGTTGAGTTTGAGAAGTTCTTTATAGATCTTGGATACCAGCCCTTTATCTGTAGTGTCATTTGCAAATATCTTCTCCCATTCTGTGGGTTGCCTCTTTGTTTTGTTGACTGTTCTCTTTGCTGTGCAGAAGCTTTTTATCTTGATGAAGTCCCAAAAGTTCATTTTTGCTTTTGTTTCACTAGCTTTTGGAGATGTATCTTGAAAGAAGTTGCTGTGGCCGATGTCAAAGAGGTTACTGCCTATGTTCTCCTCTAGGATTTTGATGGATTCCTATCTCACCTTGAGGTCTTTCATCCACTTTGAGTTTATCTTTGTGAATGGTGTTAGAGAATGGTCGAGTTTCATTCTTCTGCATGTGGCTGTCCAATTTTCCCAGCACCATTTATTGAAGAGCCTGTCTTTTTTCCATTGCATGTTTTTTCCTGCTTTGTCAAAGATTATTTGAACATAGAGTTGAGGGTCCATATCTGGGTTCTCTATTCTGTTCCATTGGTCTGTATGTCTGTTTTTGTGCCAGTACCCTGCTGTCTTGGTGATCACAGCTTTGTAATATAGCTTGAAATTGGGCAACGTGATGCCCCCAGCTTTGTTTTTCTTTTTCAACATTTCCTTGGTGATTCGGGGTCTTTTCTGATTCCATACAAATTTTAGGATTGTTTGTTCCAGCACTTTGAAAAATGTCATTGGGATTTTGATCGGGATGGCATTGAAGGTATAGATTGCTCTGGGTAGCATAGACAATTTAACAATGTTTATTCTTCTGATCCATGAGCATGGAATATTTTTCCATCTTTTTGTGTCTTCTTCAATTTCTTTCATGAGTGTTTTGTAGTTCCTAGAGTATAGATCCTTTACCTCTTTGGTTAGGTTTATTCTGAGGTATCTTATGGTTTTTGGTGCTATTGTAAATGGAATCGTTTCTCTAATTTCTCTTTCTACAGTTGCGTTGTTAGTGTATAAGAAAGCAACTGATTGCTGTGCATTGATTTTGTATCCTGCCACATTACTGAATTGCTGGATGAGTTCTAGTAATTTTGGGGTGGAGTCTTTTGGGTTTTCCACATAAAGTATCATGTCGTATGTGAAAAGAGAGAGTTTGACTTCTTCTTTGCCAATTTGAATACTTTTATTTCTTTTTGTTGTCTGATTGCTGTTGCTAGGACTTCTAGTACTATGTTGAACAGTGGTGAGAGTGGGCACCCATGACGTGTTCCTGATCTTAAGGGAAAGGCTCTCAGCTTTTCCCCATTGAGGATGATATTTGCTGTGGGTTTTTCATAGATGGATTTTATGAGCTTGAGGAATGTTCCCTCTATCCCTATACTCTGGAGAGTTTTAATCAGGAAAGGATGTTTTATTTTGTCAAATGCTTTTTCTGCATCAATTTAGAGGACCATATGGTTCTTCTCCCTCCTCTTATTAATGTGTTCTATCACATTGATTGATTTGTGAATGTTGAACAACCCTTGCATCCCGGGGATAAATCCCACTTGGTCGTGGTGGATGATCCTTTTAATGTATTGTTGGATCCTATTAGCTAGGATTTTGTTGAGGATTTTGGAATCCATATTCATCAGGGATATCGGTCTGAAATTCTCCTTTTTGATGGGGTCTTTGCCTGGTTTGGGGATTAAGGTAATGCTGGCCTCATAGAATGAGTCTGGAAGTTTTCCTTCTGTTTCTATTTTTTGAAACAGCTTCAATAGAATAGGTATTATTTCTTCTTTGAATGTTTGGTAGAATTCCCCAGGGAATCCATCAGGCCCCGGACTCTTGTTTTTTGGGAGGTTTTTGATCACTGCTTCAATCTCGTTACTGGTTATTGGCCTATTCAGGTTGTCAATTTCTTCCTGTTTCAGTCTTGGCAGCTTATAGGTTTCCAGGAAGGCCTCCATTTCATCCAGATTGCTCAGTTTATTGGCATATGGTTGTTGATAATAATTTCTAATAATTGTTTCTATTTCCTTGGTGTTAGTCGTGATCTCTCCCCTTTCATTCATTATTTTATTAATTTGGGTCCTTTCTCTTTTCTTTTGGATAAGTCTGGCCAGTGGTTTATCAATCTTATTAATTCTTTCAAAGAACCAACTTCTAGTTTCATTGATCTGATCTACTGTGTTTCTGGTTTCTAATTCATTGATTTCTGCTCTAATTTTAATTATTTCTCTTCTAATGCGTGGCTTAGGTGTCGTTTGTTGCTTTTTCTCTAGTTCTTTAAGGTGTAGAGTTAGTTGGTGAATTCGGGATTTTTCTATTTTTTTGAGTGAGGCTTGGATGGCTATGTATTTCCCCCTTAGGACCGCCTTTGCAGTATCCCATAGGTTTTGGACCGACGTGTTTTCGTTCTCATTGATTTCCATGAATTGTTTAAGTTCTTCTTTGATTTCTTGGTTGACCCAAACATTCTTGAGCAGAATGGTCTTTAGCTTCCAAGTGTTTGAATTTCTGCCAAATTTTTTCTTGTGATTGAGTTCCAGTTTTAGAGCATTGTGGTCTGAGAATATGCAGGGAATAATCTCAATCTTTTGGTATCAGTTGAGACCTGATTTGTGACCCAGTATATGGTCTATTCTGGAGAAAGTTCCATGTGCACTCGAGAAGAATGAGTATTCTGTTGTTTTAGGGTGGAATGTTCTGTAAATATCTATGAGGTCCATCTGGTCCAGTGTATAATTCAAAACTCTTGTTTCCTTGTTGATTTTCTGCTTAGATGATCTGTGCATTGCTGAGAGTGGAGTATTGAGGTCTCCTACAATTAACGTATTGTTATCAAGATGACTCTTTATTTTGATTAACAGTTGGGTTATATAGATGGCTGCTCCCATGTTGGGGGCATAGATATTTACAATTGTTAGATCTACTTGTTGGATAGACCCTTTAAGAATGATATAGTGTCCTTCTGTGTCTCTTATTACAGACTTTAGTTTAAAATCTAATTTGTCTGATATAAGAATTGCTACCCCAGCTTTCTTTTGAGGTCCGCTGGCATGGAAGATGGATCTCCATCCCTTCACTTTCAGTCTGGATGTATCTTTAGGTTCAAAATGAGTCTCTTGTAGACAGCATATGGATGGGTCCTGTCTTTTTATCCAATCTGCAACCCTGTGCCGTTTTATGGGAGCATTTAGGCCATTCACGTTGAGAGTGATTATTGAAAGATATGAATTAATTGTCATCATGTTGCCTGTGAAGATGTTGTTTTTATAGATTGTCCCTGTAAATTTCTGTTGTATGTCACTCGTGGGGTCTTTCTCCTTTTATAGAACCCCCCCTTAATATTTCTTGCAGGGCCAGCTTAGTGGTCACATATTCTTTCAGCTTCTGCTGGTCGTGGAACCTCTGCATTTCTCCATCCATTCTAAATGAAAGCCTTGCCGGATGAAGTATTCTTGGCTGCATGTTCTTCTCATTTAGTACCCTGAATATGTCTTGCCAGGCCTTTCTGGCTTGCCAGGTCTCTGTGGATAGGTCTGACGTTATTCTGATGTTCCTGCCTCTGTACGTAAGGAATCTCTTCCCCCTAACTGCCCTTAAGATGGTTTCCTTGGTTCTAAGATTTGCAAGTTTTACTATTACATGCCAGGGCGCTGGCCTGTTTTCCTTGATCTTAGGAGGGGTCCTCTCTGCCTCTAGGACTCGAATGTTTGTTTCATTCCCCAGATTAGGGAAGTTCTCAGCTATGATTTGCTCAAATACATCTTCTAGTCCTCTCTCTCTCTCCACTCCCTCCGGGATTCCAATTATTCTGACATTGGAACGCTTCATGGTGTCACTTATTTCTCTGATTCTATTTTCATGGATTCTGAGTTGTTTTTCCCTGGCCTCCTCTTTTCCCTTTTTATCTATTGTCTTCCAGGTCACTTATTCTCTCTTCTGTCTCAGTTACCCTAGCTGTTAGATTATCTAGATTGGATTGGATCTCATTGATAGCATTTTTAAGTTCTGCCAATTCATCTTTTATTTCTGCCCTTAGAGACTCTATGTTGCCATTAATTGATTTCTCCATTCTAGCCATTGTCTTCACAATTGCTAGCCTGAATTCCATCTCCGACATCTTGGCTATATCTGCATCCATTTGTAAATCTGCAGCATAAGTCATAATCTCTGAGTCTTTTCTGTTTTGGGGGCTCCTCCTCCTAGTCATTCTGTTGATGGGTGTTTGAGGGAATGTATAGAGTCCGAATTATTGACCAGAACCCAAGCAAGATGCACCTGTTTTCTTGGGACTTTAGGGTTGCTGGCCTGTTTTCCCAGCCTGTCTTCTGCGGGAGGGGCCTGCCATGCTGTTACTCAGGTAACCCTGTTTAGGCGGAGTTGCCCTGCACCCCTGTGGTGGGGGATGGGCTCAGTGGGAATCAGTCTTTGGGGCTTTTGTTCTCTGGAGCCTTTCCCTGGCAGCTTTCTGCGTCCCTCCCGCGAGTCAGAGCAGAAGAGACCGTTTCCAACCCTCTGCTTCAGAGCAGAGAGACTGTAGTCTGTTCTTCAGTGAGCCCTCCAGGCCACACTGTCTCCATTTCTGTCCATGCTGCTATAAACTGCAGCATCCTAGGTTGTGCGCCCCTCCACAGCACTCCCAGTCCTGCCTCCAGGTCGGGGCCCGTCTCTGCCTTTTGTGCTTTTAAAACCGCCAGCCACTCCCAATTTGCGTGCGTGCGACTCTGCTGCTTCGGTTTCCCTCCGGGGGCTGCAGTTCGCAGGTGCGACACCGGGTTTCCATCCCGGGGGGTGCAGTTCGCGTGCGCGTGACCCCGCCGCTCTGGGTTTCAGTCCCGGGGGCTGCCCTAAAGTCCTTTCTCCGACACTACCGGTCTGTGAGTCTGTGCCCATCCGCAGCGCGCGAGGCTGTCACTCACCGGCAGTGTAGGATCCGCACGGCCAGGCACCCTCCCGCTGCTGTTTATCCTCCGATATCTGCCCGCAGAATCACGGCTCTCCGCTTTGTACCTCAAAACCAACCGCCTGAGATATTCTGTTTGTAGAGATCCAGATCTTCTTACATCTCAGGCTGGTTTCGTGGGTGCTCAGAATGGTCTGGTAGATATCCAGCTCAATTCCAGGGACCAGCTGAAATAGGGTCCCCTACTCCTCCACCATCTTTCCCCCCTCCCTCAGAATATTGATTCTTAACACACCCTCTGAAATGGATAAATATATTGTCTTTATGCAAAGTTATCCAGCACCATGCACCTGGCTGGCCATTCATGACTTAAGTCAGTTCCAGCAGTGTGCCCAAAGGGACTCCCCTTTTTATATATTTATATTTCAGAGTTATAAGAAAGGATTGTACAGACAACCTGGGCAGGGTCACCTAGAGTGTCTTTTTTTACCTGGTTAAAAATTTAGTCAAAATATTCAAACCATTTGTTATTTTGTAGATGCCTCTGAATACTTGGCACAATATCTGAAAAAGGAAAAGATTTTTTTTTTTTTTTAAAGAAGAAAACAGAAGGGTCAGTGGATTTGAGAACGGTCTTGATTCCCTCATCATTGGTATAATCCCGTTGCTTAGTTATGGTTTCCCTTCTTATCAGAGACAATGCTTTTAATGTGTCCATTTTCATATTATACAATGCTGCCAGGAAAGGCACAAGGCGGACAGGATTAGCTCTGAGAATGTAGGAAAATATGACAAGGTGAAAGGCTAGCTATGAAGTTGGTTAGCTCATCAATAATACAAACTTGACAGGGTTTGTAAGAAGAAAATGGGAACAATTTGCATAGCTTGTGTTATACGAACAAGTGTATTTCCACTGGCTGAAGAGGTGCTTCCAGCTGGAGAATTTGCCAAGGTGACTTTTCTCCAGGGCTGCTTTTAAAGGTTCTTGCTGCCCTCACCCCACCCAGAACCGCCCCCCTCCCCATCAATTCCTTGGAATTGTTAAAGATGTGAGGCTAAATGCTGGGCTTTGTTTATCACAGCAAGTCAAACTAAGTTCTTTTAAATGAAAATCTAATGCTATTTTTCTAAATATCTATGTATGGTCCCTTCATTGACATTCACATTTTGGTTATGAGAAACAATTTGCTACATTTTCTCCATTTCAAATGTGTCCCTATCAGTGGTCTCCATGAGGACTTTCCTGTAGGGCTAGGTGAACAAAGTATCTGAGGATCAAAAATTACTTTATCTATGTCTGTTAAATCTCATACAATTATAAGTAAATTTCTTTTTTTCCCCAGTGGAAAAAACGTTCATCTAGAAAATTAAGCTGGAAGGAAACTTAAAAAACATTTAATTCAATCCCTTCATTTTCTTTTTTCTTTTTTCTTTTTTTTTTTTTAAAGATTTTATTTATTTATTTGAGAGAGAGAATGAGAAAGAGAGAGCACATGAGAGGGGGGAGGGTCAGAGGGAGAAGCAGACCCCCTGCTGAGCAAGGAGCCCGATATGGGACTCGATCCTGGGACTCCAGGATCATGACTTGAGCCGAAGGCAGTCGCTTAACCAACTGAGCCACCCAGGCGCCCTAATCCCTTCATTTTCAAACATGAAATGAAGCCAGAAGAAGAAACTAAGCCATGCCACTAATTTGTGGCCGAACCAGAGCAGGAAACCAGGAATCCCAGCTACTAGTTTGTTGCTGACACAATGTACTTTCAGTATATATATATATATGCTTATATTATCTGTGTATATATATATTCCTGCATCTTAGCAATAAACTATTCACATTTATGTGTGTGTGGGTGTGTGTGTGTGTAGCTTGAATTCTAATTTTATCTAACCCCTTGACTCAAAATGTGGTCTGTGGACCTGAAGAATGGCCATCACCAGGAGCTTATTAGAGATGAAGAATCTCAGGCTCTACCCGAAACCTACTGAATCACAGCCTGCAGTCTAATAGGATCCCCAGGTGATTGGTATGCATTAAACTTGAGAAGCACTGTTCTAACAATTCCTGGTTTTCTGTAATAATGAAGTATAGTGATTCTGTCCAGAGATAATCAAAATCATTCATTATATATGTTGATTTCTCACCTGTCTTTTCTCTCTTGCACTAAATTTTCCAGCCACTTCCAGCTGCTATAAAATAAAATGATATTGAAATTTAACACTTCCATGCCATGCTTTCCTTTTAGTGGAAAGCATTGCCTTCAGTTCAGTTTTTGCTTTCCTCTATTCAAATAGTAATTGTTAATATGTATTGCTGGTTTGTTCTGTGCCCCAAAGTGCACTGAGTACCTTGCATCCATGATCTCTTTTAATGCATGCAAAAATGTTGTGAGGATATAATGATCATAATCTCCATTTTTTGGAACAGGAGATTGAGGCTGAAAGAGACTGAGTAACAGAATGTCTCAGAGCTTGGACTCCAATTGAGATTTAGCTCATTTCAGGCTGTGTGCATTAACCACAACATACACTGCTTCTGCAATCGAAAGTTCTCATTGCTCTTTCTCCCAAGCATTTATGCCTCTAGAAAATGAAATTATCTTACCAAGTAAAAACCAGAAGTCAAATGTAGCACAATGCTTGGTACATGGTGGGCACTTGAGAAATACTTGGTGGATATATGTATGAAAGAATGAATGAAAAGGCCCGTGTCTCCCTGATAAGAAAGCACGCGTCTTTTTGCAACACCAAGATAAAGGAGAGATGTCCAGCGGAAGGGGTATCTCCCATTTTAAGGCAGCTGATGTTTCTTTGGGGTCCCTAATCCCTCTAACCCTCTTTCTGCTTTCCTTTACCTTTCTTTGCCCTGTGTATTACTGCAAACGCCCGATGGTTTTTCTACATTTTCAGTTCTTATTCTTGTCCTCTTTTCCTAACAGTAGTCTGCCTGGGGGACTGAGGCCGAGTCTAGTGACATCCTTGGAGGCCCTGAGATACTATTTCAGGGATTCCAAGAAAGTCCCATTAGCCCTTAACCCTCTTCCCTTTCTAGGGAATTACAGAGCTAGAACACTAAGCTTTAGGTTAAAATTCTATGTTATTAGGCTTTTGTACATTGTATCAGTGAAAGATCAAGAACAAGTCCCTGAGGAGTAAAGAAAAATATAGGGATGCTGAATGCCTGGGACTAAGAGGGATGATGGTTGAGGAAAAATGGAGGCTGATCCATCTGAGAAGTCATTCTTGGAGAACTGAACTTGTTACTCACTTGAAAGCAGCACTGGCTCTGAAGACATAAAGGGTAGTGGGGCCAGGGCAGGGCAGGGGAACCCCCCTGAACACTAGCCTTGACTGTGGAGCTGCACCCTTGTTCTGATTTGGTACAAGGAGACAAGAGTCACGCCCCTCCGGGTCTCATTTCCTAAGTTCTAAAGCAAGGCAGTCAAGGTGTTTAGGTATTTATTTCCTTTTGTTTGGGAGGTTTAAGAAAAGGGATTCTGAATTGGGAAAGTGGTGAGCTGGGCTCTGTGCAGACAGGTTCAGAAGGGCCAAGGAAGGAGAGTACACCTCACAGCTGCTTGGATGGTTTGGTCCATGGTCTTCTCTCTGGCCTGGGCCCTTCATTCTGGTCAGTGGTGCTCTTGACTTTGGGGACTAGCTCCCCCACCACTGTACCAGCTGATCCTCAGACCTTCAAAGGCTCTGCACTATGTAAGTACCCAACACAGATGACCCCCTGCAGGCTGGGGAGGGCATAGGCACACCTGGCCTAAAGCGTGTTTTGGGATTTTCCAGAAGACACTTTTCAAACCTCTGAGCTCCCAATAGTGATCTGAATTTCATCCACTATTTTACTACTTTTATTTGGTAAATGATTAATATATTAAAAAGAATCCTTGCCCCATATGCATTCATTGATTATATGTGTGTGTGTCTGTGTGTGTGTTTGATTTAGTTTTTAGGGTGAATAAACATCTTTGTGAACAAATTTATGGTCCTTCAGCTAGGAATAGATGAGAAATTGATTTAAGTTTCTTCATTCATTCAACCCAGATCCGTGGAGCATCAGCCACATGCGGACTTTATGCAGGAGTTGGAGATAAAGATAAACAAAATACAGCCTCTGCTTTTAAGGAATTCCTAACGTAGGGACGAGGAGGTAGGTATGCAAATAGGTAATTCTAATACAATGTCACAAATGATATAGCAGAGATGGCAACAGAGTATTATGGGAACACGGAGCAGGGAGGGGCAGGCTCTGTTTGGGAAATTAGCTTGTTTTATGGAAAACAAGCTATCTGCAGATGGTGAAGTTATAATACTTAATTTCCACATTATATCTCCAACCTTGAGATGACATTTGATTGTTTAAGGGCTCAGCAACAAATCTTTCCCCTTACCTGTGGTCCCTCTATAACCCAGGGAACAATTATAACTGCTCAAATGCATCAAGGCAAATAGGGGAGGGTTCAAAGTAAAAACCACTTTTTGCTGGTGTGGGTCAGCTCCTGGCAGCTACAGAGAGCACTTAATTTTATAGTTTTTCTGATTAAGGCTTTTTGCAGCAGCTCCTTCAGTAGAATAGGTAAGCAAAGCAAACAAGCTAGTGAGCAATGTCACAGATCTTGTATTTCAGTCTTCCCTGCTTCTGGCATACTTAGCAGGATGTCATCTGCCTGGTGCGCAAGGAAAATAAAATTGCTTGCATGAGGCCCTGGTTACAGCGAAGAAGCGGGGAAGCAGGAAGGAATTCAATCTTTGGCTTAGAGAAACCTAATTCTCTCAAGGTATATTGAAGTCCGCAAAGCAGTTATCTTTCTGAGCAGCTAGATGAAACCTGGAAATGTAGCTCCTAATAGCCTTGGTGAGATTAAGTGAACTTTCTGTGATTGTGGTCCTTACACACAGGTCATGTAGGGTTTGATGCCCTCCCTGCTAGTTTAGCCTGCACCAGCAGTCCCTTTCACACTCCTCCTCCACCCTGTGCTTTTCACCTCTTCCCCGCTGCTCCCAATCCATTAGCATCTCTCTAGGAGGAAGGAGGAATGAGTGGCTTGACAGCTTAGAAGGATACGTTTAATAGTAATTGATGGAAGCAGTCCAAGAAGGCCACCATTCTATTATTCTTGCAGCAAGAAAGGTTATCAGGGCTTGATGGAGCCACACCCTCTTGCTGAACTATTTTGTGACTGAGAGATCTTGGTGTTTACTGGGCTTGCAAGGGAATTGGGAGACAAGCTGAAAGGGAAATTAATTTGAACTGTAATTGATATCAGGTCAGTCACAGGATGGTGGGAGGGAGCAGAGTTGTGGGGTGTAGGCACTACTTTTCCAAAGTTGGCACTAGGACCCTTTGTTGTAAGAAGTGTAATTTGTGAACAAAGGGTCAATTTGTGGGTCTGGTGGGTCTGGTTTGATTATAATGGATGCAGCAGATTTTCAAATGGAAATACGAGTTGGTAAACATGCAAACAGATTTGGTATCACTTAATCTAATATTCTTTGCATGTAATTGTTAATCTCTGAAGAAATTCAGGCTCCTTAGACAAAAGCTATTTCTGCAAACGCTGCCTGAAATTATCTTTTGGATTTTTATTTCAGTTCAGTGTTTCTTCTTTCTTCTTTTCTTCCCTCCTTTTTTCCCTTTCTCCCTCAGTCCTTCCTTCTCTCTCTTTTATTCTTATTCTCTTATGACTTCAGTAGCATCTTCCTAGAGAAATAGAGGGAATAATGCCTCTAAGGATACCCTAAAAGCCCTTCCCACAACTCAGGCTGAGAAGTGACTTCCCTGAAAAACAAGACTCCCAAAGATTCACAAGGAGTGTAGCTTTTTTTCTTTTCTGGCCATTTGCAAAACAGACATTCATTTATTATTGCCGAATGATTCCTGTAATTATCAATAACATAAACCAACTCAAACTGATTTAAGGAAGACAAAGGAGAAAGTTTTGTCTTGTAGAAACAGGAAGTTCAAGGGTAGCTTTGGGTTTACCTCTGTTAGATTCAGGATCTCAAAGGTGTCAGCCCCCCACCACTGCCCCCATTTCTAGACTCTGCTTCTCCTTGTGTCCTTCATAGTGATGGGTTGATTGTGGCCCTAAGCTCATTGCCTACAGCAGCAGAGTCAAAAAGAAGTTCTCCATTCCCAAATTTTATATAACATTTTCTTGGAAGGAAAATTGATAGTCTCTGTCTTGGTAAATGCCGACCATGGTTTAAGGAATAGGGGTCAGGTCATAGGTCAGGTCCTGTGTCCATTTGTACAGCTTCCATGGGTAGGTGAGGCACTGTGCCTGACAATTTTGCTGGACAACATGGGGTAGGAAAGGGACAGTTTTCAAAAAGAAAGAGGGATGCTGAGTAGACAAGTATATCAGATGTCTACTGTGGTATTTTCCTGGTTCTTTCTCTTTCAAGTGGCTACAGTTCTGGGAGAAGATAATTTTCTTTTGGTAGGAATATAGTTTGATTCTTCTCTTTAGGCATTTTAAGTCCTATAAATAAGCTGACCTCAACTTACATTTTCAGCTTTATTTTCTATTGTTCCCAGAGTCATATCTAGGCTCCAGGGAGACATGACCACTCACTGTTCTCCAAATATTTTCTTCTCCAGGGTTTTGCATTGAGGGCCCTTAGTTGTCAGAATTGGGGTAAACTATAAAAAAAAAAAAAAAAAAAAGGATTGGGGTAAACTATTCATTCACAAATTTAAAAACAGAATATTTAAAAATTTATTTTTCCTCTTTTTTCCAAAATTGATCCAAGGGTCTGTTTTATTTTTTCTTCAGGATGCAATGCCCTGAATGGCATTTGAATATCTTTTTTTTCTCCTGGTTCTTTCATTGTTGTTTCAGCACTTAAGAACTGCTGTATTACATTGTGCATTGTCCTCGTCGACATTGTTTTATAGCCCTCTAATTAAATTTTTTCATACTTCATTTAAAAAGTATTTTTATTTCTCTTTTTCTTCTTAAGTGTAAGTATCCTGGACAATAGCAAAAAAAAAAAAAAAAGTGACAAAGGCTTCAATTAATATGTAGTCAGAGGACAATTGCAATAGAAATAGTGACTATGGATGTCTAAGAAAAAAATCAGGCCTTGGACAAGAAAAGCCCCAAAGCTGCTCTAGCATTTTGGTTAATGATGCATTTGTTCATTTCTGCATATGGATTGTCATAGTGATGAAGCAGCAAAAGAAATAGGAATGAATATTAGAGAAGATATTGCAAAATTAGGATCTGGAGGAGCTCCTTTGAAACTGTGCTTGTTTTGAATTTTTTAAGCATTATGAAAATGGAAGTATCTTAATTGTCTGTCTTTTATTCCTGGATCTTCAAGGACCACAAAAGGGTAGGGGTAAGGAAATGTCCTTGTAATTTTACTGTATTAATTAGTACATTACTTTTGTTTCTAATATCTCTTTCTCTCATATCCCATGCTGTACTCTTCCTTCAAGACCCAACTCATAGTTAACTGTCTCACTGAAGCTATCTATGAGATCCTCAGCCAAAATTCCTATTTGCAATCCTCTAAAACAGTGGTTCTCAAAGTGCAGTCACCAGACCAACAGCAGCGACAATACCTGGGCTCTTACTGGAGATTCAGATTCTTTCCCGCAACCTACTGATTCAGGAACTCTGGAGGTGAGGCTCAGCAACCTGGGGGTTCACAAGCACTCTGGGTTATTAAATGATACAGTTTGAATACTGCAGCTCTAAAACTGAGCATTCTGTCTCATATTTACATGGAGAATGTGTAACATCTGCTCTACTAGATAATGTGCTCTGGGGAGGATGTCTATGTCATTTTTTATTTTTAGGCCCCAATAAAAGGCAAAAGACATTGAAACATGAAAGTCTATAGATGACTAGGCATAATAGGACATAGAGCTTACATAAGAAAGGGAGAGGGAAACAGAGCCTAATCCAGTTTCTCAATTTTCCAATTTGCTTCCTGCTTTGACTGAATGGACCAGATAATTACTAAATCCCTATTTCACTTTATCTCCAAATTCCTATTTTGCTTTATGTGGTGTCTGTCTGAACACAGAACAGACATGCTCTCCTGCTATAGTCACTAGATATGTGTTCATAGATGGTGATCTTCTTCCCTTTTTGCAACCCAGCAACTGCAATACTATTGCTTAGGGCTTTTGTGGAGTCTGCTGGTCAAGTTTAAGTAAAGGGCAAATCCACTTTAAATATATAGAACAGTCTATTAAACATTTTTTTGTTCTTCAGAATATGCCAACGATGCTGGCATATTCTTCAGAAGACACTGTTCCATCCCATCAAAATAGACTCTCCCTCACTTCAGGTATTGCCCATGAGACTGCTGAGCTCTCTGGGTGTCTAACCTTGCCCTCTTGTCATCAGCTATTAAAACTGCTATAACAGAAGAATGCTTAACCACTCCAGCTGTTAAAACATTAGTACATGCTTTGGTGAGCTCAAATTTAAATACTTTGAATGGCCCTTTAGGGGATCTTTTTCTTTTTTAACGTAGAGTTCAGTCAAAATTCAGCAATAGTTTTAACTTCTTCCGTCCCTGGATGTGCTCATATTTCTCCATTTCCTCCCAAATAGTCTAGTTAGCCACTAGTTTGAGGATTAATTTTTAAGCTGTTAGTTTTGTATTTAGAATTCACCAGTCAAACTTTAATGACTTTTTGCCTTTCCCTTCTGGTTTTCACCCCAAGCCTTTCCAGATTTTTTTTTATTTTTTATTTTTATTTTTATTTATTTTATTTTTTTAAGATTTATATTTATTTATTTGAGAGAGCGAGAATGAGAGAGAGTACATGAGAGGGGGGAGGGTCAGAGGGAGAAGCAGGCTCCTCGCTGAGCAGGGAGCCCGATGCAGGACTCGATCCCGGGACTCCAGAATCATGACCTGAGCTGAAGGCAGTTGCTTAACCAACTGAGCCACCCAGGCGCCCTCCAGATTTTTTTTTAAATCTAAAATTCCAAATGGTTCCTCCAGGATGAATCAGGACAGGATTAGTGAAAAGGGAATCCAAGAAAGCCTTTTTCATCTTACCTGACTACTAGATCTAGGGTGTAATAACCAGCCCACATCCTGTCTCTGTTTCCTGAGCCCTTCATCAATCCCTTTCTCTTTTTTTATTTCTTTTGCACTCATATTCTGTGTTGCACACATGCTGGCTTCGTATACACTCTACTAGATTTTATAGGATTTTCCTTTAAACTCTCTGGTTTGCTCATTCTTTCATATATTCTCAATGCATTTGGACTTCCCTTAAGAAATGTATTCAATGTTCCTAAGTTTTATAACTCAATCCCTTACCTTTCTATAGAACTCCAGATTTCTGTTCTACCTATATTCAACTGGCTTGTCCTGCTACTCAAAGCATGATCTATGTACCAGCATCGTTGGCATTATCTGGGAAATGTCAGACATGTTGGATCTAGCCCCACCCCCAAACCTACTGAGTCAGAATCTGCATTTTAACAAGATCCCCAGGTGATTTCTGTGCATGTTAAGGTTTGAGAAGGACTATTCTAACAGGCACTTCACACTGAATTAGGCCAGAACAGAATTTTTGACTCCTTTTTCTATCCAGTTCCTCTGTCCATTTTATCCATAACCACCACCACTCTCATCTCATTTCTATCTTTCCCTCACTCCTCAGACATTTCATTAAAATGTCCAATGAGTCCTACCTCCAATTGTATCATGAATCCATTGTACCATTCTTCATGACAACTACTTTTCATCACTGTATTCATTATATCACTCATCACTGTTTGAGGTTATCTTATATTTCCGTACTTGTGTTTTGTCTGCATTCTACCTCTCCCCCTGCAAATAAAAGGTAAAATCCTGAAGGGTAAGTTCTTGTCTATCTTGTTCTTCTCTGTATCCCTAGCACCTAAAAGGATGAATGGCATGGGGGAAGATGCTCAAAGAAACAGTAGTTAATTAATGAAGTTTTTATTTACATTATCCAAACAACATCTATCATGGATGAGATGCCTCATGATGATGTGAATAATTGATGAGTTGAGACTCAACACGGGCTTCTCCCTGGATCCCAAATTCTTATATGGATAAATATTCCATACTAAAGAAGCAATTTTCATTTTGAGCAAACTGGCAGATAAATTAATAATACTGAGAATCAAATGATTTGGGTTCATATCCATATTTAGTCACATACAAAATGTGTGACTCTGGATATTAAATTTGAGTTTCAGTTTCCTCATCTATAAAAGGAGGGCATTGCATTACATGCAGGCTATCTATCATATGTCTTCCTGATTGAATGTATTCTATAAAAAATGTTTTACCCACCCATTTCCCTTCCTCAATTTTTCAATAATTATCTGGTACACATCAACTAATATAGGCTTCTTGTGCTCCTGTGTTATTGCTACCAGATATTATGATAACAACTTTGAATCAGTGATCATTTTTAATTGAAGATGAATATATTTAATTACATAATTTTGAGCTGTTCAAGTTTAATTGAATTGAAATTACATCCAGAAACTGCGACACTATGAAAGATAACTGACAAAAAGATAAAATTGTATGAGTAAAGCTTGATATGCACTAACTCACCTATTATGTTGTACTTTTATATGCTAGTTATGAATTTTCTGTTTATTGTTCTTATCAACAAAATGAACTTTATGTAGTCCAAATTTACATGGACTTTTGATCATGTGGCCTACAATTACAAATAAAAAACAATACTAATAAATTTTGAATCCTTTGGATTAGAGGTTCTCTAAGATCTCTCTACTGTTTTAAAACCTACAAACATATACACATAGGTTGCTTTTAATGGTACATTAAATACCTTATAATAAATTACAGACAGATCTATTTACGTAACTCAATAATGAAAAATGTTGACACGAATAAATTACATAGGGTTTCCAGTCAAGATGAAGAAACAAGGACCAAATTTACTCTTTTACCTGAAATAATTAAAAACCAGACAAAGTTTATGAAATGACTATTTTTGAGATGTTGATCAACAAAAGACAAATAAGACAAACCCTAAAATTCCCTGATTGCTGTCTAGGCTGTGGCTCAGGGAAGAGGAATATTGTTGAGCTCTTCCTGAGTCAAAGAGATGCAGCTGGGAGTCTGGGAAGGCCGAGGGAGCTGGAGCCAACAAAAGGAGAGAGTCATAGTGATCTTAAGACCTCCATCAAACCTTTCCTTGAGTGTTGATCAGTGCGTGCATGAGGAACTACTGAGACTGGGGAAATAACCATACAAAATGATTAGAAAGAAATGCTCAGAACTAACATAGGGCCTTGGAGGAAATGGAGAGGTATTGGTCAAAGGATACAAACTTCCAGTTATAAGATCCACAAGTTCTGGGAATGTAATATATAGCATGGTGACTATAGGTAATAATACTGTTGTATACTTGAAAGTTGCTAAGAGAGTAGATCTTAAATATTCTCACCAAAAGAACAAATGGTGATTAGAAATTAGAAATTAGCATGATGCTTAGAGATGAAATTAGGAAGTTGATTGTCTTCAAAATTAAGACAATCTGCAAAATTAAGATGAACCATAGATTGGGAGAAAATATCAGCAAGTCACATAAAGAATGAAGGACTTCTATCCATAATATATAAAAATTCTCAAAATTCAACATTAAGATGAACAGCTTTTTCTCTGATGCTGAGCGATGTTGAACACATTTTCATGTGTCTATTGGCCATTTGGATGTCTTCTTTGGAAAAATGTCTGTTCATGTCTTCTGCCCATTTCTTGATTGGATTCTTTGTTCGTTGGGTGTTGAGTTTGGTAAGTTCTTTATAGATTTTGGATACTAGCCCTTTATCTGATATGTCATTTGCAAATATCTTCTCCCATTCTGTCAGTTGTCTTTTGGTTTTGTTGACTGTTTCCTTTGCTGTGCAAAAGCTCTTTATCTTGATGAAGTCCTAATAGTTCATTTTTGCCCTTGCTTCCCTTGTCTTTGGCGATGTTTCTAGGAAGAAGTTGCTTCGGCTGAGGTCGAAGAGGTTGCTGCCTGTGTTCTCCTTTAGGATTTTGATGGACTCCTGTCTCACATTGAGGTCTTTCAACCATTTTGAGTCTATTTTTGTGTGTGGTGTAAGGAAATGGTCCAGTCTCATTCTTCTGCATGTGGCTGTCCAATTTCCCCAACACTATGTGTTGAAGAGATTGTCTTTTTTCCATTGGACATTCTTTCCTGCTTTGTTGAAGATTAGTTGACCATAGAGTTGAGGGTCCATTTCTGGGCTCTCTATTCTGTTCCATTGACCTATGTGTCTGTTTTTGTGCCAGTACCATACTGTCTTGATGATGACAGCTTTGTAATAGAGCTGGAAGTCCAGAATTGTGATGCCACCAGCTTTGCTTTTCTTTTTCAACATTCCTCTGGCTATTCGGGGTCTTTTCTGGTTCCATACAAATTTTAGGATTATCTGTTCCATTTCTTTGAAAAAAGTGGATGGTATTTTGATAGAAATTGCCTTAAATGTACACATTGCTCTAGGTAGCATTGACATCTTCACAATATTTGTTCTTGCAATCCATGAGCATGGAACGTTTTTCCATTTCTTGGTGTCTTCCTCAATTTCTTTCCTGAGTATTCTTAGTTTTCTGAGTACAGATCCTTTGCCTCTTTGGTTAGATTTATGCCTAGGTATCTTATGGTTTTGGGTGCAGTTGTAAATGGGATCAACTCCTTAATTTCTCTTTCTTCTGTCTTGTTGTTGGTGTATAGAAATGCAACAGATATCTGTGCATTGATTTTAATCCTGCCACTGTACTGAATTCCTGTATGAGTTCTAGCAGTTTTGGGGTGGAGTCTTTTGGGTTTTCTACATAAAATATCATATCATCTGCAAAGAGTGAGAGTTTGACTTCTTTGCTGATTCGGATGCCTTTTATTACTTTTTGTTGTCTGATTGCTGTGGCTAGGACTTCCAATACTATGTTGAATAGCAGTGGTGATAGTGGACATCCCTTCTGTGTTCCTGACCTAAGGGGAAAACTCTCAGTTTTTCCCCATTGAGAATGATATGTGCTGTGGGTTTTTCATCGGTGGCTTTTATGATATTGAGGTATGTACCCTCTGTCCCTACACTCTGAAGAGTTTTAATCAAGAAAGGATGCTGTACTTTGTCAAATGCTTTTTCTACATCTATTGAGAGGATAATATGGTTCTTGTTCTTTCTTTTATTAATATATTGTATCACATTGATTGATGTGGATGTTGAACCAAACTTGCAGCCCAGGAATAAATCCCACTTGGTTGTGGTGAATAATCCTTTTAATGTACTGTTGGATCCTATTGACTAGTATTTTGGTGAGAATTTTTGCATCCATGTTCATCAGGGATATTGGTCTGTAATTCTCCTTTTTGATGAGGTCTTTGTCTGATTTTGGGATCAGGGTAATTCTGGCCTCATAAAATGAGTTTGGACGTTTTCCTTCCATTTCTATTTTTTGGAACAATTTCAGAATACTAGGTATTAATTCTTTAAATGTTTGGTAGAGTTCCCCTGGGAAGCCATTTGGCCCTGGGCACTTGTTTATTGGGAGATTTTTGATGACTGCTTTAATTTCCTTAGTGGTTATAGGTCTGTTCAGGTTTTCTATTTCTTCCTGGTTCAGTTTTGGTAGTTCATACATCTCTAGGAATGCATCCATTTCTTCCAGATTATCTAATTTGCTGGCATATAGTTGCTCATAATATGTTCTTATAATTGTATTTCCTTGGTGTTGGTTGTGATCTCTCCTCTTTCATTCATGATTTTATTTATTTGCATCATTTCTCTTTTGTTTTTGATAAGTCTGGCCAGGGGTTTATCAATCTTATTAATTCTTTCATAGAACCAGCCCTAGTTTCATTGATCTGTTCTACTGTTCCTTTGGTTTCTATTTCATTGATTTATGCTCTGATCTTTACTATTTCTCTTCTCCTGCTGGGTTTAGGCTTTATTTGCTGTTCTTTCTCTAGCTCCTTTAGGTGTAGGGTTAGGTTGTGTATTTGAGACTTCTCTTGTTTCTTGAGAAAGGCTTGTATTGCTATATACTTTCCTCTTAGGACTGCCTTTGCTGCATCCCAAAGATTTTGAATAGTTGTGTTTTCATTTTCATTGGTTTCCATGAATTTTTTAATTTCCTGGTTGACCCATTTATTCTTTAGTAGGATGCTATTTAGCCTCCATGTATTTGAGTTCTTTCTGACTTTCCTCTTGTGATTGAGTTCTAGTTTCAAAGCATTGTGGTCCAAAAATATGCAGGGAATGATCCCAATCTTTTGGTACCAGTTGAGACCTGATTTGTGACCTAGGATGTGATCTATTCTGGAGAATGTTCCATGGGCACTAGAGAAGAATGTGTATTCTGTTGCTTTGGGATGGAATGTTCTAAATATATCTGTGAAGTCCATTTCTTCCAGTGTATCATTTAAAGTCTTTATTTCCTTGTTGATCTTTTGTTTAGATGATCAGTCCCTTTCAGTGAGGGGGTGTTAAAGTTCCCTATTATTGTATTGTTGTCGATGTGTTTCTTTGATTTTGTCATTAATTGGCTTATATAATTGGCTGCTCCCATGTTAACAGCATAGATATTCCCAATTGTTAGATCTTCTTGTTGGATAGATCCTTTCAGTATGATATAGTGTCCTTCCTCATCTCTTATTATAGTCATAGGCTTAAAATCTAATTTGTCTCATATAAGGATTGCCACCCCAGCTTTCTTTTGATGTCCATTAGCATGGTAAATGGTTTCCCACCCCCTCACTTTCAATCTGGGGGTGTCTTTGGGTCTAAAATGATTCTCTTGCAGCACGCATATTGATGGGTCTTGCTTTTTTATCCAATCTGATACCCTGTGTCTTTTGATTGGGGCCTTTAGCCCATTTACATTCAGGGTAACTATTGAAAGATAGGAATTTAGTGCCACTGTATTGCCTGAAGGTGACTGTTACTGTATATTGTCTCTGTTCCTTTCTGGTCTATGTTTTTTTAGGCTCTCTCTTTGCTTAGAGGAACCCTTTCAATATTTCTTGTAGGGCCGGTTTCATGTTTGCAAATTCTTTTAGCTTTTGTTTGTCCTGAAACTTTTTATCTCTCCTTCTATTTTCAATGACAGCCTAGCTGGATATAGTATTCTTTTCTGCATATTTTTCTCGTTTAGTGCTCTGAATGTTATCTTGCCAGTCTTTTCTGGCCTGCCAGGTGTCTGTGTATAGGTCTGTTGCCAATCTAATGTTTCTACCATTGTAGGTTACAGACCTCTTGTTCCGAGCTGCTTTCAGGATTTTTTTTTTGTCCTGACGCTTGTAAGTTTTACTACTACATATTGGGGGTGTTGACCTATTTTTATTGACTTTGAGGGGGATTCTCTGTGCCTCCTGGAATTTAATGCCTGTTTCCTTCCCCAAATTAGGGAAGTTCTCTGCTATAATTTGTTCCAATATACCTTCTGCCCCTCTCTGTCTTTCTTCTTCTGGGATCCCAATTATTCTAATATTGTTTCATCTTACGGTATTGCTTAGCTCTCGAATTCTGCTCTCATGATCCAGTAGTCATTTATCTCTTTTTCTCAGCTTCTTTATTCTCCATCATTTGGTCTCTTATATCACTGATTTTCTCTTCTGCCTCATTCATCCTAGCAGTTAGAGCCTCCATTTTTGATTGTACCTCATTAATAGCCTTTTTGATTTCAATTTGGTTAGATTTTAGTTCTTTTATTTCTCCAGAAAGGGTTTCTCTAGTATCTTCCATGCTTTTCTCAAGCCCAACTAGTATCTTTATAATGGCCATTCCGACATCTTACTAATGTCAGTATTGATTAGGTTCCTGGAAGTCGGTACTGCCTCTTGTTCTTTTTTTTGAGATGAGTTTTTCCGTCTTGTCATTTTGTCCAGAGGAGAATAGATGAATGAGAGAACAAAATGCTAACAGTGTAACAATGACCCCAGAAAAATATACACTAAACAAATCAGAAGAGACCTGAAACCAGGGGAAAAGAAAGGGAAAGAAAGAAAAAAGAAAAAAAAAAAAAAAAAAGAAACAGAAGAAAAAAAAAGAAAAAGAAAAAAAGAATATGATCAAACATGATCAGGCTGGTGAATAGAGCAGTGCCACACACTAGATTTTGGATGTATTTTGGTCTGTTAGAAGAAACTTCCTCCCAAAATCTTAATGAAAGAAAAACTTATATATGTACAAAAATAAGGGTAAATACGATGAAGGGATGGAATATGACTGTAAAGATGAAAATTATAAAAGATTTTATAAAAGGAATTGATAAGATAAGAAGTTGGTTGAAAAAAGAAAGAAGTTAAAAAAATAAAGGGAGAGAATGTGATCAGGCAGGAGACTAGAACAAAGCCATATATTAGATTTAGCATATATTTTGGTCTGTTAGAAGAAACTGTATTCCAAAATTTTAAAGAGAGAATAATTTATATATATACCAAAAATAAGGTTAACTCCAATGAAGGGATAGAATGACTCTAAAAATGAAAAATAAAAAAGGTTTTTAAAAAAGAGATTGATAAGATGTTGATTGAAAAAGGGAAAAAGAAAAATTTTAAAAAATAAATAGAAAAAGAAAAAAAAGAAAATTAAAAAAAATTAACTTCAAAAGACTAAAGAATCATGGGAAAAGAAGCCATGAATTCTATGTCCTGTATTCCCCTAGTGCTGGAGTTCTGCCATTCTCATTGATTGATAAACTTGGTCTTGCCTGGCTGTTCTTGCTGATATTCTGGGGGAGGGGCCTGTTGCAGTGGTTCTCAAATGTGGAATTGCCCCACCCTTGCCAGGCGCCGGGCTAAGGGGGTTTGCTCTTGGGAGCTTTTGTTTCCTGCAAGCCTTCTGTACAGCTTTGGAAGATGGGAGTGAAAATGGGAGCCTCCCAATCTCTGCCCCAGAAGAGCCGAGAACTTGGGGCCCCACTCCTCAGTGAGCCCCCAGAGAAAAGCAGTCAATCACTCCCATCTCCCCAGTCTCCGGCCACACTCATGCTCACCCGGCCTGTGACCGAGCATTTCTATCTCTGGCGCCCGACCCTGTTTTGAGTCTCCAAATCCAGCATATTCCTTCAGTGAGCTCCCGCGCCACTCCTCCTGGGGGGAGGAAGGGGAGTCTCCCCAGATCTGCCGCTTGTTGGGTCCCTGCTGGAGGAGCAGTGGCCTGACTGTGCCGCGGATCACAGTTTATGGCAACCCCGAGCTGAGAGCCCACGCCTCGGCTCCGTCTCTGCAGCCAGCTTCCCTGCCCCAATACCTGGGAACTCTGCCGCACTCAGGCACCCCTGGTCTTTCTGTGACCCCGAGGGTCCTGAGTGTCCCAGTGAGGGTTCCACCCCCCGCTTAGCCACTGGAGCGACCTCCATCAGCAGAGCCAACTTCTAAAAGTTCCGATTTTGTGCTCCGCTGCTCTATCACTTGCTGGTAGCGGCTGACAGAGGCCCTCTCCCCCCGTGGTCTGTCTTTCCGAATATCACCTCGGATTCACTTTTTTGCATGTCCTACCTTCCAGAAAGTGGTTGCTTTTCTGTTCAGAGAGTTGCTGCTACTCTTTTCTTTGATCTCCTGTTGAGTTCATAGGTGTCCAGAATGGTTTGATCCCTATCTAGCTGAATTCCTGGGACCAGATGAAATTTAGGTCTCCTACTCCTCCGCTGTCTTGCTCCTCCCCCCCATAAGAGATTATTAACTCTAGGAAACAAACTGAGGGTTGCTGGAGGGGAGGTGGGTGGGGGGATGGGGTAACTGCGTGACGGGCATTAAGGAGGGCACTTGATGTAATGAGCAATGGATAGTTAAATGAATCACTAAATTCTACCCAGAGACTAATAATATAGTATATGTTAATAAAAAATAATGACTCAGTGTACTTAAACTGTTTGCACAAACAGTATAGTTTATGCTGAACACTTGGTTTTCTTTTGAGAGTCTGGAAATTTGTAACATGCTAAGCAGAGGCTGCCTAACTGACCAGACCCAAATAAAAACCTTGGGCACTGAGTCTCTAATAAGCTTCTTTGGTAGATAACATTACACATGTGTTGTCATAATTTGTTGCCGGGGTGGGTGGGGGGGACTAAGTGTGTCCTGTGTGACTTCTTTCGGAGAGGACTCTTATTACTGCAGGACTTACTTCATGCTTCTTTTCCTTTTCTGATTATACTTTGTATCCTTTTTGTTGCAATAAATCATAGCCACTGGGCAGTTGAGTCCTATGAGTTCTCCTAGCAAATCCTCAAAGCTAAGATGGTTTTGAACTTGTGAAAGAAGCTAGGCTCCCTCCCTCTCAAAAAATGAGTACCTACTATATATTATATCATTTCTTATATTTATGTGTGTGTGTGTATCTATCTACCATACTATATGATTTTATATGGGTATGTTCATTTTCCTAATTGTGGAGCTTGTTTAATGAAAAAATACATATGTTAAAACATCAAGCTGTACAGCCTAAATATGTGTCATTTTTATTGTAGGTCATTTGTGCCTGAATACAGCTGTTCTTAAAAAAAAAAAGTACACAGCGCTTCCTGTGTAATAGGTAATATTTTCAGCACTTCATGTGAATTATACTGTTTTGTCTTTCTAAAACCTTGTGAGGTAAGCAGTATTATTATTCTCAGGAGGCTGAGTTTCAGATAAGCAAAATTACTAAGGAAAGCACACAATAGTCAGAGAAAGAGCTTGTTCTTTAACCCAAGTCTGGCAGAATTCCAAAGCATAGTCTCCATCTACTCTTTCATATTTCATGTATGAATTACTGAGAAATTAATTTTGGTAATTATTTTGAAATTTCTCATCTATGAATGATCTTCCACTGGCACTTCAGTTTGGGGATTATAGGATGTCATTAGTTCAACGTTGTGTCCTTGGGTTGTTTGGCCTGTTAACCATTATTGCTCTGCTATGATGGCCTTAGGGCTTTATGACAGCAGAGGCCCAATGGCTCCTGTTTCAGAATTCACTTACACTGACTCCTGGTGCCTTTACTCAAGTTACTGACTTAGTTGGTCTCTTTTTCCCACCTCATTATCTTTGGCTCTCTCCAACTTATATTTTGATGATTGATTCCATGGGATTCTTGGCAGTGACTGTAACCAATGCTCTGGGGAAGAGGTCTTCTTCCCAGCCTACTGTGACTCCCCTAGCTCAAGCTAGAACCCAACTCCAGAAAAAAAAAAAACGGACATGGAAGTCAGTGAATCAGGTATGCTTTCAAAGATTAAGCTAAAATTAAAAGAGAATAAAAAACATTGTGTTTCGATGTATGTAAATTATTGCTGTTTGGAACTCTGCTGTACATCATCTGCTATTGTTACATTTGTCATATCAATCAATCAGAGGCAATTATGAAACCGCCAACTCCATCCTTTTGAATTCAGCAAGGCTGTCTAATTTTACAGCTATTAATAACCTTCTTATCTCTTAGTTTATCATCCCCCCTTTTCCCTGCTCCTTTTCCAGCATTTCGATCACTGAACCTGAAATGGCTTGTGAGACAGTTGCATGTAGAGGAAGTTAAGAAATTAAACAATATGGCTTGCACCAATCTGAAGTAATAGGGAATTATTTTCATGGTGGTGCCTGGTATGTGCATTGTGTCATAAATTATGTAAACTCTTTTGAAATGGAGGAAAAAAAAGATCCTTTTCTTAGAGTGTGGATCTGAATGTTTTCACTGGATTGTGTAAGAAATAGTTTCACTGGCATGGGAGACAGTGTAATCACCCAAAATTTCATGTCATGTCATAGACTTGCCGTCTGGTTGGGAATCAGAGAGTTCACATTTAATTTTATCTTTCTCACATCTAGTAATACTAAGGAGTAACAATGAAAAATAAATTCTTGCCTCAGGAGCATTTGGAATTTTAAATTGGCACCTAAAATTGTACTTCCAAAAGCCTCATTTCTGTGGAGCCAGAGAGTCTATCTATGAAGGTTAAATGCTGAGTCCTCCCTCCCTTCCTTCCTTCCTCCCTCCCTTCCTCCCTCCCTCCCTCCCTTCCTTCCTTCTTTTTTTTAAGAGAGAGCTTGGGAACTTGATCATTTAGCACAGCAAGAGAATTCAAACCGGGCCCATGAAAATTTTAATGCTACCTGTATCTAGATAATCCACTTTAGATACTTTTTAAAAAAATGAAGTAACACACAAATAAATGGATCGATATATGAATTCAGAAAATATACTTAATTTCTGGAGCCCTGGCTTCCTCTTCTGTAACAGTGGACATTATTGTGTGGAACCAAATTTAATGGTGCTCATGACTTTGGCCCAATTTATTTCTGCAGGGAGGGTGTATAGGAGTAGTTGCTCAGAATGAGTAGATGCTTAAATAGATGCTTAAATTTTTCAAAGAAAGTAGCAGAGGCATTACTAAGAATACCTTTGTTTATAAGTTATAGAAACCTAATGCAAACAAATTTAAACAAAGAGTAAAATTGGCTCATTTATCTTTAAAGTTCATGGATAGATTTTTGTCAGTCAAAGCTAGATGGAGGGGCTCAAATGATACCTTTAATTTGGTTTTCTCTTTCTCTGTTATTTATTTATGCCTTGTCCCACATGAGACACTATTCTTAAGCATTCCTGTTCTACAAGGTAACTTCCGGACACTCCATACTTACATTCTGATAGCTCTCCATCCAATTGAAAGAGCTTCTTTTTCCCTCCTAAATGGTTTTTCAAAAATTTCACTGGATGAGCTTATGTCTTAAATCTGTTCTTGAACCAGTGACCGTGGGGATTCACTGCTCTGACTGAATTGGCTTGGAGCATATATTTATGGTCAGGAACCAGGGTGTAGTTTTACCATTCAAACCCTGTGGACAAAGAGTAGTGGAGGAATGATTTCCTAAGGGGAAATGTGGATTATTTTTTTCTAGAAGAAGAGGGAAGAGATCTTGAGCAAGAATTAATAATAATAGCTGACAGTTATATAGTGCTTACTTGGTGCTGGGTATTGATTGATCTGATTGCCTTAGATATATTAAGTTATATAAATAAAACTTAATAAACTAAATAACCTAGTTTACAGATGAGGAAATTAAAGGCCAGAGAAGTTAAGTAACTTGCCCAAGGTCATATAGCTAGTAAATAGCAGAGGCAGGGTTTGGAGGTAGGCAGCCTGGCACGAGAGTTCATGCTCTCTAAGTCACCAGGGGAAAAGGCCTCTCAGAATAAAAAAAATCTACTTTCACTCAGGCTCCAGAATTCCATCTACCAAATTTTGACTCTTTTGCTTATAAGCCATTGGACGTGGACAAGTTCTTAACCTCTTGGATTTTGTTTCCTTATCTATAAAATAGTGGTGGTAATATTACCTGGAAGGTTAAATAAGTAAATAGATTGCTGGCATATAGTAGGCACCTGGCAACTGGTAACTAAAATGACAATCAGGCTGACATGCCCTGAGACATAAAAAAAATCCCTGACCCTCTGAATTCCTAAAACACGTGCATCATGGAATGTGAAGTAGTATTTTCTTCTCTACTCACCAAGAAAATGGTTAAACATAGATCTTAGTTCTTATTTCTCTTCTGCCCGATTTACATTTTAGGGATGGTCTCATCACCGATTTTACATTAAATACAGAGGTGTGACTAAATAATTCTGTCTTGAAGCGAAGCATAAATTAAGAAGGCAAATGTACTTAGAATTATACTTCCCCCTCCTTTCTCTCCTCCTCCTCCTTATCGACATGAAATACCATTTACTGAACACCTACACACAATGTGTGGTGCTTCGTCCCGTGCTCTTTCCTAATTTTCTTGGCTTTTTCTAAAATGCTTTTTCTTACAGAAAGGAAATAAATCATTGAGAAGTATGACATTTTTCTGTAAATAAGTAGGGGTTTATGTAACTCTTGAAAAGAGATAGTATAAATATGTATTTTAGTAACATTTTATCACAAACAGTGGTGACAGGAGTTTTCTAAACAGGAACCATATATTCAAAATAATGAGACAAAATTGTTAAGTTCTGGAAGAAAGAGGCAACTATTGTCTGTTTTTCTGTTTCTTTGGATACCCATCAGAATATGTTTTTCTCCTTAATGCATCATCTTGCTTTTCTCCTAAAAGAGAGCATTTTACCAACTCCTTTAAGGAGTGAAATGGATAATAAAAAATGTTATGGCATGTTTCAAAGTCTGGCTCTTTAAATAGGTAAGTGATATAGTTTTAAATAAAATACTGGGGAACCAGAAAATGGAACTCCCATCTTGTTTGATTAAAAGGATGTTTAAGAGGAGTTGTCTCAGTAGGTAGATAGAGCATACGACTGTTGATCTCAGGGTCTCAGGGTCTCAGGCTCATGAACTCAAGCCCCATGCTGGGTTTAAAACTTACTTAAAAGAAAAGGATGTTTGGAAGATAATATTACCTGAGAAGGCAGAGGACACGAGAAAGAGGCTTGTTCTTTAGCACAAAATATCTGGAAACAGCCATAACATGTTTCCTATTTTTTTCTGATTATGTGGTCAAAACCAAAATTTCATTTTGCCTGGCATCTGGTAAAACTTGCTAAAGTAGACTTTCCATTTGAGTTTTGTTGACCTCATATTCTCTAAAATGGTGCACAGAAAGGAACATTATCAGTGTCTTAGGTAGATTTTGGCTTCAGTACTATCTGTCAGCATGTGACCTTGGGCAAGTTCCCCAGAAAGTGGGTCAATT
Source organism: Mirounga leonina (assembly GCF_011800145.1). Lineage (NCBI taxonomy): Eukaryota > Metazoa > Chordata > Mammalia > Carnivora > Phocidae > Mirounga > Mirounga leonina. The sequence goes on along the minus strand of NW_023270825.1, from coordinate 20,551,236 downwards.
CTACTGATGACCTGTTAACCAAATAACCAGTTTTTGCCAAATTTTCTTGTGAAAGTTTTAACAAAATATTAGTAAGTTTAGCAAGAGTATGATTTAATTAAAATTGATATGCTAGCTGAGAAAATGGTAAAAGAATTTATTATTTATTTATTTATTTATTTTCCAGATTTTATTTTTTATTAGAGAGAGAGAGAGATAGCAAGAGGGAGCACGAGTGGAGGACAGGGAGAAAGTGAGGGAGAAGCAGATTCCCCGCTGAGCAGGGAGCCTGATGTGGGGCTGGATCCCAGGCCCCCCAGGATCACCTTAGCCAAAGGCAGATACTTAACTGCCTGAGTCACCCAGGCACCCCATGAAAATGGTCAAAGAATTTAAAAACGACGTGGATGGAACTGGAGGGTATTATGCTGAGCGAAATAAGTCAATCAGAGAAAGACATGTATCATATGACCTCACTGATATGAGGAATTCTTAATCTCAGGAAACAAACTGAGGGTTGCTGGAGTGGGGGATGGGGTGGGAGGGATGGGCTGACTGGGTGATAGACACTGGGGAGGGTATGTGCTCTGGTAAGCACTGTGAATTGTGCAAGACTGTTGAATTTCAGATCTGTACCTATGAAACAAATAATGCGATATATGTTAAGAAAAAAAAAAGAAGATAGCAGGAGGGGAAGAATGAAGGGGGGAAATTGGAGGGGTAGACAAACCATGAGAGACAATGGACTCTGAAAAACAAACTGAGGGTTCTAGAGGGGAGGGGGGGAGGATGGGTTAGCCTGGTGATGGGTATTAAAGAGGGCACATTCTGCATGGAGCACTGGGTGTTATGCACAAACAATGAATCATGGAACACTACATCTAAAACTAATGATGTAATGTATGGGGATTAATTTAACAATAAAAAAATAAAAAGAATTTAAAAAATGATTTAAAAAGTTCTATAAGAAATGCTATCTTCCCAAAATTTAACTTTTCATACATGTTAGAATTGTTTCCTCTCCTTTTAGATATGAATTTGGATGCTTTTGACTGTCATTTTGTACTTTTTCAAACTTTAAGCCCTTAAATATTCTGTTGCCAACATCTCAAATGGCATATCAGCTTTCAGTCTGTATCTCTAGCCATTTAAAATTTAAATTTAAATTCAATAACATGTGAAATATCACAGTTTTAAATTAAATTTTAATTTTAAATTAAAATTTCCACTTGAAATGGAATTAAATCTATTTTAAATTAAGTCTAATTTTCAGTTATTTTTATTAGAGTAAGATTTAATCACATTAAGCATTTAAATTCAACTAAAATTTAAACTTAAATCCAAGAGCATCTTAAAGAAATAAGAATAATCTGAAAAAAAAACCTCATAGGAATTGCAGAAACTTTGTTTACTGATGAGAAACAATTGGGATAGGTCAATGTATTGTAAGTTTACTGAAATACCAGATGTAAAAGGATTAAAAAGCTCAAAGAATATAAAGGAAGTGGGACCATTCAGAATCTTTTATTATGGCAGATCATATGATTAAAATTGCTAATACTCTTGGGGCTCCTGGGTGGCTCAGTCGTTAAGCATCTGCCTTCAGCTCAGGTTATGATCCCAGGTTCCTGGGATGGGGCCCCGCATCGGGCTCCCTGCTCTGTCGGAAGCCTGCTTCTCCCTCTCCCACTCCCCTTGCTTGTGTTCCTGCTCTCACTATCTCACTCTCTGTCAAATAAATAAATAAATAAAATCTTTAAAAAAAAAATCGCTAATACTCTTTAACAAATCAGAAAATGTGAAGGAAGAATTTAAAAATAGACCAAAAAATCCTAAAATTGCTATCATCTCACAAAACAGAAATAGTGTTAAAATGAGTTTAGAAATCAGTAGAAACTAAGAAATTCTTATAATAAATGCTGACATTTCTGTTTTGTTTTCAAAGAAAGTTTTATTAGCAGAAATAAACATCCGACCTTCCTTTTGAGCACTTAGTATACTCCTATTTGATTTTCAGTTTCCTCATCTGTTCAAACTATAAAAACCATTTTCATTAAACCAGTAAATGTGATAAATAGAACAAATTAGGCATTTAGGAAGTTGAATTTTGCTGAATTAATTTTAAGGACACTGACCTACTGCTGGCTTCGAACTTCTCAAACCTCAATTTCCACGGCTGTAGAATGAGAAAGATAGTACATTGCCTTCTTCCTTTCTTGTTCCCTCATCTGTATTTCTCTTGTACGGTTTATGTATTTCCATCTAAGTATCTTCTCTGTAAATATTCCCAGGGCCTGACACATGGTAGAATAATAATATTAATAATTGCTCATTTCATGCCAGACATGCTGCAAATGCTTTGCCTAATTATCTCCTTTAATCCTGACATCAAGCCAGCAAGAAAGGGACTATTATCTTCTCACTGTAGATAAGGAAACAAATGTTCAAAGAAGTGACTTTATGAAAAAGAGGCACAGGGAGCAAATAATGGAACTGAACTTCAAACCCAAGTGGTGTCACTGCATGGTTGCTGAACGGAATTTCTAAGAATACCAATAGGCCAGCTCTTTTGTGCGTATGTGACTGTGTTTATGGTACAGGGCTATTATATTGTCTGGCTCATTTGTTTCTTTTTAGGACTAAAAACATTTTCAAGTGTGAGGGCCTCTCAAGAGGCTAATATGGCATGTGAATGCAGATATTTTTTTCAGTGCCTGTGTGGACTGGGTGAGTATGAGAGACAGGGGAAGGGAGGATGGGTGATGTGACCTCATGATTCATTACAAGACAAAGGGGATGAAACAACATGTACAAATGAAGACAACGACCCAAATACACTTGTGTTTTGACCCCCAGGAAGACTGGTGTGCATTACTCTGAATTCAAGAGAACTTCTGGGTCATTAGTTCTCATTGCTTCTCATTAGCTTCTGTGGAATTACATAAACTAGATTGGTTGGAGATGTGTAATGAGCTGGGGCCACAGACACCTCTCTGTCTCCATTTGCACAGAGTTCTTGATGTCTTTGCCTTTGGCCGTTTAGTGCTATGAGTGTGGTGAACTTACGCATTCTGAAAATTAACAGAAAACACCTGGCTATCATTTTCTGGGCTGAAAGCCTCATTTGATGTCAAATGTTAGCATGCCCATTGAGATGGACTTGTTTATTCATCCATCCCTTAAACATTTAATGTGCTCTTACTAGGTTTCAGACACCACTAAACCATATAGCTGCCAAGATGAAAATGGTATTGTCCCTGCCTCTTGGGGTTAATGATGTAATAGGGAGAGGCAGACAAGCAGGAAAGATAATGATGCAATCAAATACATACAATGTAAGAGAGACAAGATAATGATAATTTTCAATATTTACTGAGAGCTTAATTTGTAACTAGATTTGCCCCAGAATTTTATATCTCTTATGTCATTTTGTTCTTATAAAATCCTATGAGGTAGTTACTGTTATTATGCTGAATTAAGATGAGAAAACCAAGACACAGTGATTTTGAATAACTTGTCAGAGCCACAGAAGTAGCAAAGGGATGAACCCATATTTGTATCCAGATAATCTATCACCAAAGTCAAGGTACGTGAAACACTGTGTTAGTATTATTTCTTGTGTGGGGCTACAAATAGAGGCTCTAGTGGAAATGTAAAACATTCTCATCATACTCAAGTTACAATGAAGGTTGGAGGACTTAAAACAAGTTTCTGCCTTTGGGAAAAGGAATATGAAATTAAATAAGCATGTTTCAATCGAGGCAGTAACACAGGGTGCTTAAGAACCAGACTTTTAATTTTTAATTTTTCTCTGGCATTTCCACTCTTTTTAATCTCACTAGGCCTCTGTTTCCCTCCTCTGTAAAATGGAATATTGTTAGTATATAGCTCATAGGTTTTTTGCATGAGGGAAATGAGAATATTTGCAAAGTACTTAGCAAGATGCTTAGGGGTTTGTAGGGAGCTCTTATTATATGTAATCAAAAAATTTACAAATGAAATCTTTACAGCATAGAAACCAGTACTGTATCTGCTCTGAGTTTTGAGAAAAAGTAAAGTGTAGAAGTGGTGGAGTAACTTGTAAAGTGGTTGGTGAGGCAAAATATCAAAGAAAAATAGAACAACAATGGGGAGAATTGGTTCTAAGCTACATAAGCTAAAATTCAAAATTGAAGAAACTTTGTAAGTTTGGATTGACTTAAATATTACCTAAAAGGCAGGAGCCCAACCAATCATTACCAAAAGGACAAAATGAGGAGCTCCAAGAATCCCAACAAAGATAAACAAAAAGATCTGCCCCCAAATATATACCAGAAACTGTCGAAAAGCCAAAAGCAAAAAGAAAAGAAAAACGCGAAAGTAGCAAAAGAAAAATGACCTAATGTGTGTAGGATATACCAGTCTGAAGAATGACTTAGAGCTCATCAGAAACAATGGAGCCAGAAAGTAGTGGAATAACATATTCACAGTGCTAAAGGAGAAAATCCTATCAACCAGGACTGTATTATCAGGAAAATTATCCTTCAAAAGTGATGGCAAAATAATGACATTCTGCAATAAACAAATACTGAGAGAATTACTTGCAAGGCACTTTCTGTATGCTAGCTGATTTAATCCTGACCCAGGACTTGTTAAAGTTTTCTTTTTTTTATTCCTCTTTTGTAGATGGGGGCACTGTGAAGCCAAAGAGAAGTTAGGTAAATGGCCCCACACACCTAGTGCGTGGGACTTGAACCCAAATCAGTGGGATATTAGCAGGCATTCATACTCCTTCTGACTTTCCAGGAAATTCATTCTATTGGTCTTCCTGCTTCCAAGCTACTCTCCTTTCAACTAGTCTCCCTAGTGCTGCTAGATGGATTCTCCTAAGTTTCACTTCCTTGATGTTCCTTCATCATTCAGAATCTGTGAATGGCTTTTTCTTACCCAGAGCATGAAGGCCGGATTCCTTAGCCTGATTTCTAAGGATTTTTAAAATTTGGCCCTTAATTACCATTGAAACATGATCTAATAATATTTCCCAAGTTGACTGGTTTATATCATATCTGCCAACCCTTTCCTATCAGTTGAAGCCTGCTTTATTTTTTGGGTGGGGGGGACCAACTCAGAGCTTATGTCTTTTAATTTTTAATTTTTCTCTGGCATTTCCACTCTTTCTTTACTCTCCCTTTTTACATATTGCCATTACCCTCTTTGAATCTATGTGTTGCCATATATTGTGAGGTTTTATATATATAATATATCCATATATGTACATATTATATATATATACACACATACATATGTATATATATATATCTCATAACTGGATAGGAAGCAAGTCATCTTATTTTTTTATGTCTTCAGGAGGACCTAGCACAGTACTGTCTATATTATAGCAACCTATTAAATATTTACCAAATGATGTCTTATGGTTTTTGGATAAAAAAACTAAAGATTAAAGTCATATAGTGAGGAACCCCTCCCCCTCATATCCTGGTATTTAAAGTGATCCCATTTGGTCGGAAAATTATGTCAGTCTGGTCTTGTTAAAATCAAATCTGAAGGAAACAGAAACCTTCTCTCTTTTCATGTTCTAGGCTCAGGAGGCCACCACGATTTTTCAAAGCCAAACACTTATGAATTTCTTTTCATCCAATATTGCCATGAACCCAGGGAAAATCGAGACAGCTGTTAGTGGTCATGAACACTCACAGCTCATAAATTTGATAAGCTAAGATGGTAGCCAACTGCAGTTTGGTGGGGTAGGTATGGGAAGGTACCTTCAGATTTGGACTGTATAACGTTGTGGTGCTTATGAAACACAAGTGGACCCAATTAACTGACTCCAAACTAGACTCTCTCTTACATATATTGTAAAAGTAGTGAAGAGGGTTAGTATTCATGGAAAAGTAATTGATTTTTTAAAAAGATTTTTTTATTTTACTCAAGAGGGGGAGAGAGAGAGAGAAGGTGGGGGAGAGGAGCACAAGCAGAAGGAGGGCGAGAAGCAGGCTCCCCACTGAGCAGGGAGCCCAATGCAGGGCTCCATCCCAAGATCTTGGGATCATGACCTGAGCCAAATACAGATGCTTAACTGACTGAGCCACCCATGCACCCAAAAGTAATTGATTTTATAGTGGAAGCTGGAGACTTAAAAAATTGCTGTTTGTGGGATTTTTGCCTGGGAGTCAGTTTTCTTCCCAAAATGTGGTCTATCTTTAAAAACCACAACTGGGTCAATCACTAGTATGGATGTCTTTCTGTTTCTCTTTTTACTTAACTTCTCCTCTGATCTCATTCTCTCACTTTGAGAAAAAAATCAAGTCTTGTTAAGAGTACGCTTTGCCCCAAATACATACTAGTTTCATTTATCTTCTTAAATATGTTGTATGTATACCTTCATTTATCTAGGTTATCCTTCTGGCTATATATTTATTTAATTTACCAAAAGTAAGACACTGTGATTAGTGATTGGTAATTGATGTTGGTTCTCTGCCCAGCCCCTGATTAAAGTTCTTACCATCTAAGGGAGGTGGGGAGAGGGGACTATGTTGGAAGGGAAGACAGTAAGTTCAGGTGAAGAGATAGCAGGGACGGTTTTGGGGGTAAATGTGGAGGCTGGATCCTCATATTTCCAATGTTCTCCCATTCTTACCTGAATTGGGGCCAAAAAGGCATAAGGGTATGCTGGCAATTTTTGTTGCTATCCTGGAAATCTCAGACAGCCAAAAGACCCAGAATCAATATTTAAAAATTTTTAGGGCAGAGAAGATAAATATGAGGTAGGACTAAGCCACAGTCATGGGACTACATGAATTTGGGTTGTACACTCCATACCTCCCACCCTAGTGAACTACATGGCTTTTTTGTTAATCTTGCAATAATGTGATCAGACATTTTAGGTGAGTGAAGAGTTGAACTCACATCACTCTTTGGATGGGTTTTTACTCTACGTACTGAACTCCGCTATATGCCAGGCACAGTCCTACATGCTAGAGATACTCACTGGTAAATATGATAGACACAGACCATTCCTTTTCATGCTTAAAATTTAATAGGAAGAGTAAGTGTCACTGTCCTCATGATTTTTTCTTCTATATTTCAAATCAAGGAGAAGGAAAACATTTACCCACAATCACAGTTTATTTTATCTATATTACCGTAATCAACCAGGCAAAAAACTCTAATATTTAGATGGGGTAATAAAAATTACAACATTTTTTATAATCTACTTTCACCTGTATGATTTCTTGGGATTTATAATCTACTTTTACCCATATGATTTCTTTTAACCTCACTGAGATTCTGCTTTTTCATCTGGAAAGTAAGGCATAACAGTATTTATCTTACATGGATAGATATAGATAGCCAGCAAGCCTAGGGTTATGCCTGCCAATTGTGAAGGTCTGTATTTTATAGATGCTGAACCTGAACCTTAGAGAGGATATGTGAATTGCCCATGGTTGAATATAAAGCCAAAGGGGAAAAATGAGACTTAAAATATAGTCTTTGGACTCCGAAGTCTATGGTTTTTCCATTATACATCTGTTGTTGCTCAACTGATCCATCAGTCAATTGGGAGACAGGAGTATATCCTCTCAGAACTTCTCCAGACTTAGTGTTCCAGGAAAGCTGGCTACATTTTACTCTTTTTGGCAGCCCATATAATAATGGTACAACCAAACAGAAAAGAAATAGAGAGGAGAAATAGGGAACATTACTTTAAGGTAATGATACAATTCATCCACAGGCTGACCACCCAGAAATAATCAATTTTGTGCGTATCCTTCTAGTCATTACTTTAGAAAGCATTCTACTTCCAGGCTGTTCTTTTTTCTTTAAGTCCTAGTCATAGGGAGCTGATTGCATTTGTTCTCTAGAATATTAGAGAAGGAGCAGGCCTTTCAGGCTATCTAGCCAATCTCTTTCACTATTCAAATGAAGAAGTCACAGCTAGAAAGTTTTATCTATAGACTAAGGCAAAATCCTAAGATAGGAAAACAAATAGTAGCTTAATGAATTATTTTCTGTAAGTAATTGCTTACAAAATAAACGTTCTATGGTTTAACCATAGGATAATAATTGGAATTTTGTCTGAGTTTAAATTTAGACAATGTTTTGATCTGCTACATCATTGTTTCAGACCCAACAGAGCCTTTGCAGGGCCTGATGTATGATAGCTCTCAAAAATATTTGCAATGTTAATGAATGAAGTACATATGACTTATGTATATACTTTGGAAATAACACAACTTACTAATCTAAGACCATTATCCTCATATTCAGGTACATCATCATCCATAAAATTTTATTGAATATGTCCCATATACAATTATAATAGGAATGGAAAAGAAAGGATGTGTATAGAAATGTTGAGCAGTTGGAACTAAGTTGCATAATGATGAAAGTTTGAGTATGTGTGTTCATTGGGGAAGGGGATGGAGGTGGAGATAATTAAGAGGAGAGAGGAATGTAGGATGCTACCATTTGTGGTTATGGTAGTGACATAAACTCATAAATGAAACAGAAATATTGTGTTCAATACCACACAGTTCCATCCCTCTTGTTATAGAAAATAAGTTGTCCACACGAAGGAGTCCAGTTACAGGTGAAGGTGAGGAATTAAAAAATGTTAGCTATTTTACTATATAACAGCCCATGTACTGGACTGGTCACCATTTTTTGAATACCAATAACATAAAATCCTAGCATAATAATAGCTAACACTTCTGGAAAACTATCTTCCATCTATGATTATAAGCACTTGACATATATTAAATTATGTGATCCTCCTCATATCCCTTTGAAGTGGGTGGCAGGATCATCCCCATTTTATAGGTGAGGAAAATGGAGTCTAGAGAGATTACAGAAGCGGCTCAAGGACACTCAGCTATTATGTGGAAGATCCAGGTTTTGCACTCAGTCTGGTTCCAGAGCCTATGCTCTTGGGTACATTGCTGTACTACCTCCTAGAAGTTTGCTGTGGAAGGAAATATGGGGATCATGTAGTATAATACGCTTCACTTTACAAATGAGAAATCAAAGTCGTAGAGAAGTTTGGTGACTTGCCCAGGGTCACAATTATTTTGTGATAGAGCCGGAACCATGACATGCCTTTGTGTGTAACACTGAAGTAATTGGAGACAGGTTATGGTGACATTAGCCTGCAGGGACCAGGTACTTTTATTATTGCTGCCATTCATCAGCCTGTCTCGAAAAGCTGGAGAAATGGGGTGGCCCACACGCATTTTCAAGGTTTCTTTCCTTATGTGAGGCACTTAAGTAATTGTGTGAATGGAGACATCATTCTTGCTTGCTCTGGATAAGTAACAGTTTCCTTTGCAGAATATGTCGCATTAGCTCGTTGGCTCTGCAATGAGGAAAGACAACCCAAAAGAAAAACTGAGTGGCGGCTCTGTGCAAGGGAAATTAATGCAAAACACAAGAGCAGATGATCTTCTTTCTCTCTCTCCCCTCCCAGGCTGTGCCCTCCACCTTGTGCCACCCCAGAAAGACATCTGTCCACAATATTCCAGGAAAGAGATTCTACTACCTACTTCTTCATGGCTGACAAAATAATAAAAGGAGAAGGGCATATCTGGTATCAGTCCATCCTCTTAACTAGAAAAACTCCTTCAGTAAATGTCTTGAGGCTAACTGGGATATGCATATCAAAGAGAATTTGGCTAACCTGAAATGTCATCTTTGATAGGGAGTTCATCAGGGCAATTTATCAAAATTGACCCTATCAGAGAAGGATCAACCAGCCTTAGTTGACCCGAGGTTGCAAAATGCCACCACATTTGGCCATAAAATTTATCATGTCAGGAGATCTATTGTCAACACCATGTGCTGTGAAATATGACAGTGCTGCTGGGAAATTTATCTTTGTTGGACCTGACAGATTAGCCTCGCATTTCCACTTAGTCCACTTTTGTACCCCAGTGCCATTAATAATGACCCATCAGGACAATCTGCTTGGAAAGAAGACTTGCAGCTCCCAGAAGCTAGGATGAGTGGAAAGAAAGCCTGTCCACATGCACATATTTTGGGTGTGTTCTTGTATAATGCTGAAAAATTATTCAGTGACTTTCTTCTTTTCGAGATGATATTTTAAGAAAAGTAACACATTAAATGGGAGTTTAGGCTCTTGACAAATTGACACCATTGGAGACACATACATTTAACTTTTTTTTTTTTTCCCACTTTGTCATTTCACAGAAAAGAAGCAAAGGGAAAGACATGGTGGAATACCTTCTTCGTTTCTGAGTTCCTCGGGCAGGATGGTAAGTGTTGCAGTGCTGGTGATCAAGGTTTCTGCCCCCCGCACCCCTTGGCTCTCTGTTCTCATCGTGTACTGCCTTTGTACCTAATGTTCTCAGAATCTCCACATTATCTATTTTTTCCTAAACTCTGCTTGAGGCACAATCATGTACACCACTACATGGTAAGGTGGGAACATGGCGTCCTATCCTATAACTACTTTTTATTATAATAAATATGAAATTATTGAATTAGAAGAATTTTGGCATTTCAGTTCTTAGCTTCTCCCTGGTAGTGACCATGGTCGGATAGAAGGAATATCAGTTTACCCCTGAGCATAGCAGATTGCACGTTAGGAACAGTTTAGGGAAAGGCTCAGGATTGGGTGTTATGAATTTGGGGTTTGTGTCCGGACTCCATGGCTTGTGCTGATGGACCTTGGGCAAATCTTGAAAGCTCTGTGTCTCAGATCTGTGAAACATTTGATAAATAAAAGTGACTCTTTTTCAGGATTGGTGTGCAGATTAGATAGAGTTTTATACATCTCTGTACATGTAGATAAATATATGTATATGTGGTTTCATAAATTGAAGAGCATGATAAAAATGATTTTTCTTTTTTGTAGAGGCAACAGAAAGAGAACTGGATTTGAAGTCAGAATTTTTGCTAAAATTCTAGTTTTCCCATTACTAGTTATGTGATTTCAGGAAAATCATTTAGTTGCTCTGAGTCTCAATTTTTCATCTGTTAAAATAATGAGAATAACTGTTGTAAAGCTCTAATAAGACATATGTGACATCCTTTGGAATCTAAAAGTAGTACACAAATGCTTATTAATTTATACCTCATCTTTTCTTTTAAGACTTATTTATCTCTTTTAGAGAGAGAAAGAGAGAGGACAAGCAGGGAAGGGGTAGAGGGAGAGAGAGAGAAATCCTCAAGCAGACTGTTTGGTGCAGAGCCCCATGTGGGGCTCGGTACCAGGACACTAAGATCATGACCTGAGCCAAAATCAAGAGTGGAAGTTTGGGCACCTGGGTGGCTCAGTTGTTAAGCATCTGCCTTCGGCTCAGGTCATGATCCCAGGTTCCTGGAATTGAGCCCCGCATCGGGCTCCCTGCTTGGGGGGAAGCCTGCTTCTCCCTCTCCCCTCTCCCTGCTTGTGTTTCCTCTCTTGCTGTCTCTCTCTCTGTCAAAAAAAAAAAAAAAAAAAAAAAGAGTGGATGCTTAACCGACTGAACCATCCAGGCGCCCCTCCTTATCATCTTATTATAGAAAGTATATTGATATCATAAGGAAACTTCCATTTGATCTCAGATAATTTTATTCTAAGAGATCTAGCTCACCAAAGGGAATCTGGTCAATTGGGTAATTTAGATTTCATATAAGATTAAGATAGAAAGCATTCCTAGAAAAACCATAGCTATCCCTAACACTAAGACTGGACAGAAATTTGTCCCCAGGGTCCTCAAAAAGAGGACACAGTGGGCGCCTGGGTGGCTCAGTTGGTTAAGCGACTGCCTTCGGCTCAGGTCATGATCCTGGAGTCCCGGGATCGAGTTCCGCATCGGGCTCCCTGCTCAGCAGGGAGTCTGCTTCTCCCTCTGACCCTCCTCCCTCTCATGCTCTCTGTCTCTCATTCTCTCTCTCTCAAATAAATAAATAAAATCTTAAAAAAAAAAAAAAAGAGGACACGGTGGCCAATGTCCTCCTCAATCGTTACAATAAACACAAGGACAAGAAGTATTAGGCTGTAAATAAATGTTTATTTTACAATTTTCCCAGTGTTGGGATGCTATAAAATACACAAAGGAAGAATACAGCTGCAACAGAATAGTTGTTTATTACCACAAAACTGTAGGGGCAAAAATCCTCCTACTCCCCTGAGAATCATTGCCCTCACACAGTCACGGGTACTCAAAGAGGACCCCAATCAGTTGCAATGATTCCTACTGACTTTCTTGCAAAGCTCTTGTGTTTTTTATTCTACTCCCCATACCACAATTCCTAAATGGGCAATAGAAATCACATTTCCTTGCTGACCTGTTTGACCTGCTGATTACCGCTTTCATGACTGAAGGAGGAGTCCATGGACACAGTGGAAATCCTGATAGTTATCTCTTTTCTAGGGAGCCTACATTAAGTAATCTAAGTGCTTGTTAAAAATGCAAATTCATGGGGCTCCTGGCTGGCTCAGTCCATGGAGCGTGCAGCTCTTGATCTCGGGGCTGTGAGTTTGAGTCGCACGTTGGGTGTGGAGATTGCTTAAAAATAAAATCTTTAAAGAAAAAAATACAAATTCCTGCTGAATCAAAATCTTATGGTAAGGGATCTAGGAATCTTTGTAAAAAGCTATCAGGGATGATTTTTTTATACAGATTAAAGATTGAGACCAGGACTGGAGATTGGATAAAAGACTGTGACTCACTATCAGGCCCTAACAGACCCCACATAGGTAAATAAAGACCCCCTGTCTGTGTCTGTGTATGTAAGGCTGTGTCTGCAAAACACTGGGAATGGGGTTGAAATTGCCTAGCATTTAATTAGACTCCTAACACATGACTTTTGACCACGAGAAGCAAGTTAACTATCTGGGAATGGTATAGAGCACACTTTCTGGATGACTTGTGAGGCCAGGAAGCTCAGCTCGTTGCCCTGTGACCCACAGAAAAGCTTCATTCTAGACACCACCCACATCTCCCCTCTGAATTCTTGCTCTAAATTTACAAGCCTAATGAACTCCAAGTAGGTGTGCTGTGGGTACCTCTGCCTCAACACGCGCCAAACTAATCCCAGGACTTGCACCTGCTTCTTTTCCTGTATTGTACCATCATAAGGAGAGTGTCCATCTTCCCACGCATCCATGCAAGAAACTCCAGAGCCAAGTCAGCTTTTTTTCTTCCCCATTCCTGCACCTGTTCAGTGATTGATTCTTCTTCTAAACTATGTCAATTCCAACTCTCTAGTCCCTCCAACAGTGCCCTAATCTTAGACGATCAGCATCTTGGAACTGGTCATTTGCTTCCACTTCTTATGTATATTAGAACATCAGAATCAATTTCAGTGGATGTTGCTGAAACATCTATAATTCATCACTGGGCTGGATGTTTCCACATGTTTATGTCACTTCATTCTCACAAAATTGTGTTATTATTCCGATTTCCACCTGCAGAAATTGAAAATTGGCAGGGTTGTGTGACTTAAGATCCCATAACTGCAAAGCCAGGATTTCAACCCGTCTTCCAAAAACTGGTCCAGCTGTCTCAAATTTCCCACCTGAAATCTATTCTTCACCCACTGCCATGGTCATCTTCCTCTAACAAAATTGTGACTGAGTCACAATTCTCTCGGCTCAAAAATCTCCATAGTTCCCCATTGTCTGTAGCAGTGTTTCTGAATTTTTTGATTATGTACCCTTATCAATAAAAAATTTTGATTATACATCCCATGTATGTAGATTTATGTATTTATTTGTGAAATACTGGCACTTACTAAGTATATTAGTATATATTACAGTACATATATACAGAAATATGAATACAAAAGGAAAGAGAATAAAATACAAATAAAATTACAATATATTTTTTCATGCCTCTGTGGATGATTTTTTACTTTCTCGGAGTTTCTCTGCACTTTGGACACTACTGAATCCAAGTTCAAGGGCCTCTATGATCTGGCTTCCACCCAACTTTTTGGGCTTATCTTTTAGAATTTTCCTTCCACCCATCTCCATCCAAGCCTCACTGTGTTACTCATAGTTTCTTGTAAATACTATGCACTTTCTTGTCCCTAGTTTTTGGCTCCAATGGTTTCATCAGCCAGAAGTGAGTATTATCCTTTTTTTGCCAGCAGAAAACTAACTACAGGTATCGGCTGCTTTTTGAAAGTTCATCGTTACGCCGCTTTACTTTTACAAAAGACCTATGTTAGTACTTGTTTTCACCAAGTGAAAGAAATCCAAAGAGGATTTTTGTTTTTTATGAAAAAAGGCAGAAAGTGAAAATAGCATTCAGCATCTGTGCTGCAGTGAGTCAAGATGGAGGCAACGTGCACCCCCAGCAGCGAGAGAGGCCCCCTCCCAGCTCCTTCCTGGAAACTACACCAGCATCTCAGCCTCAAGCCACCAGAGCTTTGAGCTGTGTCTGTGAGCCTCTGCGCTTTATTTTGACTTATTTTGTGTATCTGTTGACAAGATGTGTCCTAAGGTATCAGAAAAGCCTAAAAGAGATTATTTTTGGGGTCTGGGAGTGCTCAAAAATCATTCCATATAAGTTAATGGTAATTGCACACCACATCTAGTTCCAGTTTTACTCGTTCTTCTGAAGCCAGAAGGAGTTTAACATGCAAACTAAGTCCCATCTTCTGCTCCGTATATTTCAGTGGCTCCCCATTGCCCTCAGAGTAAATTCTCAACACCTTCATTTGGCTTATGACCATGATCTGGTCCCCACTTATCTATCTTCATGCCCCTCACACACTAGTTAGGCCAAATACCTTCCAGTTTCCAAAATTTGTCATGCTTCTTGCCTCCCTTTGTATTTCCTCCAAATTTGATTGCTGTGCCAGTAAACGAGCAGGAGGGAGAGCCCTGATTTGCAGCATTTGACAATTTCCATGGTGTAAATACTTTTACCATGGCTCATTTCAGGCTACCAATGTGTTGCCACTGAACAAGGAATTGAAAAGAGATGTACACAATTGGCCCTGGCAAGTGGGTCCCTCCCTGCTCCGGCATACTGCTGGGCTAAATCTTACAAATCCTTCAGATTCAGGCTTAGCTGCTCCTTTCCTTAAGAAGGCTTTCTTGATCATGCCCTATGTTTCTACTGCAGCCTGATCTTAGCCTGTCCTCACACTTAACACATAATATTGCAATTTCCTGCACAATTCTCTCACTCTACTGCTAGTCTATAAGCTCCTACATGTAGGGATTGTGTCTTATTTACCATCGTCTCTCCAGAACCTTCCAGAGTGCTTCCCACATGGTGGTTCTTTAATAAACATTTGTTAAATAAATTAGTGAATGACTAAAAACCAGTAATAAGAACTAACACCAGGTACTTTGCACCAGCCACTGTACTAATTGGTTTGTATGCATTATCTCATTTAGTTTTCCTCTAAACCCAATGGTGGAACATTTGATTATCACCATTATACAGAAGAGAAAGATTGAGAGGCTCAGAGCATCTAAATATCTTGCTCAAAGCACACAGCGAGGGGAGGATACACACACACACACACACACAATCTACCTTGAACATTTATCTACTATGTTTGTTTTGTTTTAGGTTGAATAAAACTAGCTTTTTTAAATAGTTGGCTTCTGTGAAGAAGATTCTAGATCTAAGTCACTTTTATGCAGGACTTCTACAGAGGGTTAAACTCTCAAACACTGTCACTGACACTGTAAAATTAGTGCAAAGTTAATGGTAAGCAATTGGCATTATTGCCCCTTCAAATATTATTTGCTTTTAAATAGTGATTCCATTTCTCATAAAATAATCAAAAATATTGACAACACTTTGTGGCCAAAATATTGTTCCTTAGGGTTTTAAAAATAACATTTTCACTTTAGAATATTTTTAGATTTATAGGAAAATTGCACAAATAGTACCGTTTACACATATACTACTTCCAGTTTCCCCTATTATGAACCTCTTACATTACTATGATACATTTGTCAAAATGAATGAACCAATATTGATACACTATTATTAATTAAAATGCATACTTTATTCAGATTTCCTTATTTTTTTCCCTAGTAACCTTTTTCTATTCCAGGATCCTATCCAGGATATCATATTACATTTGGTTGTCATATCTTTTTAGGTTCTTCTAAGCTGTGGGTTTCTCAGACTTAACTTTGTTTATGGTGACCTTGAGAGTTTTGAGGAGTATTGGTCACGTGTTTTGTAGAATGCCCCTGTATGAGAATTTGCCTGATGTTTTTCTAACGATTAGACTGGGGTTGTGGGTTTGGGGAGGAAAACCACAGAGATGAAGTCACATCCTATCAAGGGTACATAGTATCAACATGACTTATCACTGTTGCTTTTGACCTTGATTACCTGGCAGAGGTAGTGTTTGTCAGGTTTCTCCACTGTAAAGTTACTCTCTTACCCCCTTCCCACACTTGTACTCTTTGGAAGAAAGCCACTATAAGCAGCTTACATTTAAGGAGCAGGAAATTATGTACCTACCATAAGACCAGAGTATTTACATAATTTGGAATTTTTTTCCACGGGAAGATTGTCTTTTCCTTCCATTAACTTATTCATTTAATCATCTATTTGTGGATACAGTATGGATTCATAGATATTTATTTTGTACTTTTGGCTATAATCTAATACTTCATTATTTTCTTGCTCAAATTATTCCAGCTTTTGGAGATTTTTTTTAGTTGGTTCCTGTGTCCCTTTGACATAATCCATCATTGTGTTTTTTTGAGCACTTCCCTAGTTTCTACCACTGTTGAATGCTTCAGACTCACCTTGCATATTTTTTTGCTCTGGTCCTAAAGTCAACAATTCCTCTAAGGAGACTTTGTCCCTGTTATTGAAGAGTAATATTAGAAAACAAGACCTGGGCTTATTCCCATTATGGTGATGATGTTTCTGGGCTCTTTCAGCTGACAGACTAAAGAAATATATGTGTGTATACTAACCCGTGTATATAGACATACCTATAACTATTTCTAAATGTAACCATCTGTATTTATATTAAGCTAAACATGAGTTCATCCTGATGTCTCCAACTCTAATCCATGACCACATGGATCACTTTAGCCTCCACCATTGCTTATCTGCAAACCTCCCACTACAACAGGGAAAAACTTGGTTCTTACCATCCACCATCCATGTACTTAGTTCTTCAAGTCCAGTTATACTTGTAGAGTGTTTTCAAAATTGTGTCAATCATACCACCATGGAAACAGTTTTCTCAGCAAGAATGCACTGCTTATATATAATTCCTTTTGCCTTTTAACTTATGGAATCCACATGTTCCAAAGTTACTTAGCTTAGAATGTTTCCCCATCCCTTTCAATGAAGTTGTTTCATACATTTGTAATACAGTTAGATCATTTTGCTACAGTCTGCATCCCATCACGGGATCCCTGATTTCCTATCAGTATTTTTAAGTTACTTCTATTATTCCATACTTTAAGGTTTACTCTTTTTTTGCTGTAAAATCCTATGGGTTTTGACAAATGCATAGTATCTATTCACAATTACAATATCAGAATAGTTTTATTGCTCTAGAAATTTCCCTGTGCTTCACCCATTGAACCCTTTTCCCATTCCCAAAGCATCCGTTTACCATCTCTATAGTTTTACCTTTTACAGTGTCATATAGCTGGAATCACACAGTATGTCACCATTTAAGACTGACTTCTTTCACCTAGCAATAATGTGTTTAAGATTTATCCACGCCTTTGCAGTGACTTTGCTCATTCCTTTTATTGCTGGACAGTATTGCATTGTATGGATGTACCACAGTTTGTCCACTCACCTATTGAAGGACATCTTCTTGCTTCCAGGTTTTGGTAATTATGAATTCCCAATGACCTTTTAAAAATAATTGAATCATTGGAAATAATAAAAATATTCAAGTATTGAGCTAATCTTTGGGTACACAATTGTACATCCATATAATGATGTATTAAAAGAGTTTTTTAATGGCACTGGAAAATGTAAATAAAATGTAGGACACAAAAATTATATATTCATATGGTCTTGATGTTATGAAACATGCATATGTGTCTATATCTGGAAGGAAATACAACACTATGTTCACAGAAGTTATTGCTGGGGATTGGAATAATAAGTGATAGTTAATCTTTAAATAGTTCTCCATATTTTTCACAAAGGTTAATTATTCCTTGTATAATTAGGAAAAAATAAACCAGTCATTTCTAAATCACAATTCATGCTCTAGATTCTGTAGGGAACCGTGGTCACATATATTCAGAAGGATTTCTGGAATTTTCCTCCTCTTCCTTCATTTCTTGGAGATTTTCTTTCTGGAGTGGTTCTTCTCTGCTCTAGATTCATTCTCATTCTTCTGACTCTTCACAACCTCTCAGGGTTTTTATGCAACTTTGTTTTATTTACTCCCTCCTCCTCACCTCTCATTAAAATCATGGCAAATGTCACGAATCAGACCTTCTTATTTTCCCATTAGCTGGAGTACATTTGGGCCATGTGGGAGTCAGGATTTTCTAGAATACCTTGCATCCTCCATTAGTAAGCAAGATTATTGACGTTCCCTTGGCATTGAGTGTCATAAACCTTCAACCTATTATATTTCAAGGTGTTTTTGATTATTATTTTTATAGTGAGGGGTGCAGAACACAATGGTAACTAACACTATAAAAAGAAAAAGGGGGAAAAAAACTAAAGTAAATGCATGTAACCTTGCATACTACTTCTGAAAGTGTAATTGCTGCTGTCACCTCAGGCAGCTGCAGTTCTCCATAAAATCAGAATTAATGAAGAAAGCTCATTGTGGTTTTGACGATAGATGATTAGAAGAATAATAGAAAGTACAGGCCCTCAATTCTCATGTTTTTAAAGGAGCTCTTGAATTTCTGTTTTTGTTTTAAATAAGTTGATATAGCATATATTTCTGAGACCATTGGCAAAACGATTTAGACAAACCTTATTTCTTTTGGAATATTATAAATTCATTATATTTTCACCAAATATTGAAACTTTAATTTTAAGATTTCTTCTCTCGCAGTGCTAGGGACACTGGGAAAAAATGTTTGTATTAATTTCAACTCACACCCCCAACCACATTGGAAGTTCTGCAATTGATGAAAATGGATACACCCAGCTGACTGTCAGCACCTGAGCTCTGCTCTTGGCAGATTTATTCTTGAAAGGAACACCTTTGACATGGGGAGTGAACCACATGCCAGTAGGGTATAAAATGGTTCTTGCCAGTGTCTGATTCAGCAATGGTTTCCACAAAGCCCAGTTCTTCTGGAAAAGAGATGATTCCAAGCCAACAGAGGTTGGTTAATATTTTCTGAGCTTCTACTTTTTTTTACAGGCAATATGTTAATTACTAGATTTTGGAAGATGAATAATCCTTAGTCAGTCTGTCCATTGAAAGAGTTCATGGTCTGCCAAGAGAAGAAGGAACACAAATAATTCTCTGTAAAACTGTACAGTAAGTGGTATTCTAGGGATAGGAAACATGGCACTGTAAAGCGCCATTTCTGATGAAGTGAAGGCCCTGGGGAGTATCTGATAGAGCCATTCACAACTGCTTGTCCACAGTAATTCTTTAATTTTATGTCATTTCTTTTGGTAGAGATAACCTTGGAATAAAATGGGTGATTTGAGGACTGTTAAACTATTTGGATAACTTGATAGCTAAATGCTGAGAAATCTATAATACTGCTTCTGAAGAAGGTCATCTAATCTTCATACTCTGGAGCTCAGAACTAAATTGGCTACCTTAAATGATGAGGCTGGTTCATGCTTCTTGGACAAGCACCCTTACCCCCAGGCAGGAGCCTTACGTTATTATAGCTTTGGTGTACACTTAAAAGTACAGAAGCAATGTATAATGGAAAAACACTGGCTGTACATTACCATACATGTTCAGAAACCGGAGATTGTAATTGGAATGAAAAGCTGGTGCATGGTAGTCTGTAGATATCTTCTGTTGGCCAGAATAGGCCAGGATGCCAGTAAGTAGGTGGAAATGATTCAGCAATATCAATAGGTAGATGCTTTTGTAAGAAAGATGTTCAATAGGCATAAATGCACTTTATTGTTTATTGTGGGGATATCGAATTACCTTCCTATGATTTTAATATGACTCTTTCCTGCTAATATACATTAGCAACATTATGAATTGCTGTAAGCAAGAGATCTTATCCTTATGTCAGCTCTGCTTTGAAAGGCAGTCCTTAACTTACAAAGGTTCTGCTTTCTAAGAGTTAAAGAGAAGGCCACTGTCTGGACTTATGACTCTCCTCACAATAACAATACTGGAGTTTTAAAAGCAGAAAGTGGAGAACCTTATTTATTGGATTGATTTATGCATCAGTCTGTGCTGCCCTTAAGTTTTTATTATGCAAATTTAAACATAACACAAAGTACAAAGAATACTATTAAAAAATATTCAGTTTGAATAAATCATAACATTTTGCTGTATTTGTTTCAAATTTTTATTTTATTTTATTTTATTTATATTTTTTAAAGATTTTATTTATTTATTTGACAGAGAGAGACACAGCGAGAGAGGGAACACAAGCAGGGGGAGTGGAGGAGGGAGAAGCAGGCTTCCCGCTGAGCAGGGAGCCCGATGCGGGGCTTGATCCCAGGACTCTGGGATCATGACCTGAGCCGAAGGCAGACGCCCAACGACTGAGCCACCCAGGCACCCCTGTTTCAAATTTTTAAAAACTTTTTAAACATCACAAGCTAATTATGAAGAAAGAGTTTTTTTGGCAAAGGAAACAGGCTCCTTTACTGCTCATGCCATATTCAAAAGCAACTCTTTGTTGCTAAAGTCCTCCAAACTTTGAACTTGGGTTTAAGTGAGATTTCAGGATTTGGCTCCTGCCTACCTCTTCTGCTTCATCTCTTGCCACTTCTGCTCTTTACCGACCCCGAATCTACCATAATCCAGCCATACTGAATTTCTGTCAGTTTCTGGAAGACACCATATTTTTTTTCAATTTCTCACTCCAGCAATGCTGTTCTCTCTATCTGGAATACCTTCCCCTCTGCCTCTTCTCTGGATTGATTCTTAACCAGATCTCAGTCTCTATGTCCTCTGGAATATTTCCAGGTGATTTTTTTAAGGGTTCTTCTGCTAATGGAATATTTTTCTCTTTCGAATGTCAAATACTGGCTAAAAAAACTGAATAATAAACATGGTAGATAGCAAGTAGTAAAACCCAAAAAATATATCTTGGGGTTTATAAACATTTTTGAAAATTTACTTAAAATAAGTTTAATGTTAAAGAATATAGATCCATTGAAAGTTACATATGATATCCAATTATTTTATAATACCCATGTAGCCCTTCTTGTATACTACCTTACATTAGTCTTTCACATACTTATCATATATATGTATATATCCATGCATACATGTATGCATACATGTGTATGTCTGTGAGTGTGGAGCCAGGTTTCCTATCTCTAGAATATCATTTATTGCCTAATTTTACAGAGAGTTGTTTGAGTACATATTATATATCCAAAGAGAGTGAAGTTTTTGAGTATGTACTATCTGGAACATTTACTAATATACCATGCAATACCTAGCATAACATTAACACATAATAGTTATTCAATTAATTATTGGTTTAAAATTGAATTTTTAAAATGGAAAGAGGGATAACTAAAATTTTTAAATAGCACTTAAAAATAAATGTTTATACATCTTGAAAAGCTTAAAAAGAGGCTTTCCATAATCAACCTCAGAAAAAGTTTCTCCTTATAAATTTGTTCATTATCTTTCCCAATGTTTATGGAGACTCCTGTGGTTTTGGTCTTGAATTTACAATGGTGAACTAAACAAACATGGAAATTTCATCTAGGGCAGACTTAGAGATTAAAAAAATAAATCAATTATTTAGAAAAAGAAGAAGAACAAATAAAAAGTAAATGAAGGGGGTGCTTCTTTAAATTGGAATGGTCCGTCTGAGGAAGATATATTTCACTTGGGAGCTGAAGTTTGAATAAAAGAGAGGAGCATTCAGAGAAGGTTTTTGTTTGTCATTGTTTTTTAACGATAACCAGGGTAGAGAAAGGGGGCCCAAACTGAAGTTAAACAATACACATATCATGTAGAGTTTTTAGAACGAAGAATGTGGAAAAAAACCCAAATTCTTAGGTTCTATGATTTAATGCCTTTTTTTGTGTGTGTGTGTGTTTGGGGGTGTGTGTGTGCCCCCTATTACTTAAGGCTATTAGTTTGAAAACAACTTCAGACAACATATTTATGTTAAAAAAAAAAAGTGATGTATGTGATGACTACCTTCATTTCCAAGATTTAATGTGTGATCAGATATGGAGGGTTTAAATGGTGAGAGAAAATCTAATTTACAACCATTTGGGAGGTCACATCACAGTTCCCAAAGATGCTCCTAATTTTTTCCCATGTTATATGTGGATTTTACTACATCCAACAAATTGATGATGACTCAGAGCACTCTTGGTTGTTCATGGACGTTTTCATGAAGACATTTGATAGAATGTGTTTTGACTTCTGCTAGTCTAGGTCGCTAGACCGCGGTGGCTCTAACGCTGTGGTAACCATATAAGCAAAGCAAAACCTAAGCCTGTACATACCTCAAATTTACCAAATCACAACTTAAAAACAACCAGTCACAAACAGCCAACTAGGCTTTAAGCCAATCAGTAATTCCCTTACTTTGCTTCCACCCTTTTCCTATAAAAATTTTCCCCAGCCCCCATGGGTGGAGTGCTTCTAACCATGTCCTGTTTGGTGCTGCCCAATTTGAGTCAATTTTGTTCAAGTAAACTCTTAAAATTTTAATATGCCTCAGTTTATCTTTTAACATATGTCGTGAAAACAGAATATGCATATCAAGCATTGGTAAGGACTTTTAAGGTCTTGTCTACCAGGCACCAAATCCCACTCAAGAATCCCAGTTCTCTATTTGACTTGTATGCCTCTAGTACTAGAAGCTTATTACCTCCCAAGTTGGTCTGTTTTATCAACTCTAGTTTGAAGGCCTTTTCTATGTTCGTGTAAAATCTCATTTCTTGTAAACTTTATTCATTTTGCTCTTGGAGCAACATAGAAAAAGTCTACTTTCTTTTTTTTAACTTAGTGGAATTTCAAACATATACACACAATTCAATTTCTACATTATTTCTTTCTTAGCTAAACATAGTCACATTCCCTTTGTTTCTTTCTCATGTATTGGTCTATCTATCGCTGAGAGATCATCTTCCTATACCCTAGACACTGTACACTTGACCTCATAGAATTACCTTTTTCAGTCACTCTGTATCTTCAAATTATCTTTCACATCTCTCAAGTGCTTGTTAATTTCCTTCTTAAAGAAAGTTTAAATATTTCTGACCCACAGAGAGCTTTGGTTGCTTTAAGAATTTTGTGAGCTTTGCCAGAAATAAGTTCTTCCTTGAGTTTTTCCTTTTCTGAGTTATGATCTTCTAATGTGTTCACGGCTTCTACCAACTTGAGATTCCTGGCAGAGATGTTTTGTCAAAGATATGTCTGAAGAAGTAAAGATAGTATTTCCCAGAAAAATGTATTTCACCTGTCATCCAGTGAGTGAAATTTTGTTAGACAGAGATGCTTTTCTGTAGAATGGTTTTAAAGGAGATGGTTTTAATAGGCTTATTGTCAGTGAGTATAAATACTTCATCCAGAAGACAACAATATATTGTGAATGGATTAAATTATTGATTTCTAAACTGAGCTTGGCAGGTGCCTGGAGAGTTGCTTGTAGTTATGAGCACAGCCAACATGGGGGGAATGTGTGTACAAGGGGTGGTACCCAGCTCAACTAGGGATGCTCCACTTTTATCTGGTGTGTGTGTGTGTGTGTTAAGTCAACCTTGTAGTAAGATTTCATTGAAAAATGGCTAAAAATTATGTTGAAAGCCACTGGAGTATTTTGGATACTGAGGATTTTTCCTTAAAAACAGTGGAAGATTCCCATTAAGCCTCTTGCTAAAGTTAGAATCTTTTGTGGCATTGGAATTTTATTTCTAACAATTGATAAAGATGCCACCTACAAGGGCTAATAATAGCAAATGAAGAAGTAAGGATTAGGAATAGGTAAACTCAGGAACTGCTGGGACCCTGCTGTCACGCAAATGTTCTTGATAATGCAGAAAGGGGATTGAAATTACAGTTCATATGGCTGTCTAGAAACAGAATTTTTCTATAGAGAATGCTTTCTACAGGTTCCCTAGGGCTGTGCAGCTCTTTAAATCAGCAAGCCCCTTTTATTTTCAATCACAAAGTGGAAAAAGGCACCTTCTTTTCTCTTTTTCTCTTTCAAGAAATCCAAACAATAAGTATTGTTGAATCACCATATCTCTCTTTGAAGAGGGAAATGCTATCCCTTTGTTGGTTGAATGTAGAAGATTTATGAAGAAAAAAAGAGTAGAGAAATGGATCATAACAGCATTGGATTTAATATTTTCTTTTTTTTTTTCTTTACAATTTTCTGCCTTGCTTGACATGTTTACTTTACAAACACTTATATTCTTGGCTCAGAGTTGCTCTCTGAACACCATGGTGCATAATTAATGTCAAGGTGGAAGGCATTATGTTGCAAATTCTGCTCCCTCTGCTCTGAATAGCATTTTTAAAGCCAATTTAGGTCACACATGGTTCAGTCTCTTAGAAATTCTTAATTGTTCAGCTAAAGAGAACGCCTCAGGGCGTTTATTAGCAGACATTCCAATGGGCTGTCTATCCTGGGGTGTGTGAGTGTGCCAGGAGCGGGGTACAGTATCTCACAGGGTGCTGGGGCGGGGAGGGAGGTGATTGTGTCGGAGAGAGGGTATTCCAAGAAGGTTATTTTTTTCAACCTCAGAAATAGTACACAATTTAGCTAAAAAGTATATGACAACTGTGCCCTGTTTTAAAGAAGAAAGCTGTTCTTATTTTTCTCACTCCAGTAAGCTTCTGAGGTTCACATGGCAAGGAACATGTCAGGCTAGGAACCAGATACAAAATACATTTTTAAATGGACCATTTCTTTTATGTTCAGTTGTCATTTGCCACTTTCTCTGAATCCTCTCCTGACTGAGGAGAAGGCTGATAAATCTTGCAGTAGCATCAGGGAAGTCAACATAATGGAAAGTTCTCAATCCTTTTTTGACATCTGTAGTCACCAAAACTTGAGCCAGAGGATGTGCTGTCCTGGGGATGACAGTCAATATCACAGGTGGGGACAAGAAAGGAAGTGGAGGTTCCTTTAGATGAATCATCTGCAGAGAGGATTAGTCCAACTTAGAGTAGAATAGCACAAGATGTCACCTCCTCCTCCCTTCCATTTCTTCTTTCCCAATGGGATTCAGCTGGAACCCCAGAGTTGATAAGGAAGGAGATTAGAATATGCCACTTTGGCATAAGGATTATTTTGAGATGAAGACAATTGAGAATCAACAGGTAGAAAAAGAAACCTTCTTGAAGCTTCCCT
Organism: Mirounga leonina; assembly: GCF_011800145.1. Taxonomy (NCBI): domain Eukaryota; kingdom Metazoa; phylum Chordata; class Mammalia; order Carnivora; family Phocidae; genus Mirounga; species Mirounga leonina. Next base: position 20,525,834 of record NW_023270825.1, on the reverse strand, counting down.
GAGGCAATAAATTCTGGGAAATAAGGCTACCATAAATTTCTTTTTTAGGAGAGATCGCTTTCCAGAAGGAAAAATGAGAATAAAACCTACCTGAAATCCCTTCTCTGGGGGAGTTTTATGGCCCTGAAGGAGACAGAAAGTCCACTCATATTTGTATAGACAAACATTACAAATTTTTTTATTTCTTGATTTTTCTTCTAAAAACCCATTTATCTTTCCTGAAGAGAACTGTTTATTCTTCTCCATAAAAGCCTTTTCTATCCCCCTTCCTTGATTTAAATTGGGTATATAAACCTCTAACTTCAACCATCTAGGGAGCCAGCTACTTTTTTTGTTGGCTCCCATGTGCATACAAAAACCCCTTTCTCTAGTTAATTTGTCTTTTTTTTTTTTTCAGTTTAATTTGCACATCCCCATCACCAAATATAAGAGGGTAAAGGAAAAATTTTTCTACCCTTACTCCAGCTTCCCAAGTTCATTACATCATTGCATAATATAGACTATATTTTCACACATTTCCTCTGAATTATATATGGACACAATAAATATGTCTTGTATATATTTGTCATATGTCCTAAGTAGGTCATTAAGAAATAGAGCCTAAGAAGAGGATTCTTCTGCAAGGGATTTGGTGAGAGAGTGCTGCAGGTGACACCCCAAAGAATGGAGGAAACAGGATGGGGTAGGGAAGGAAGTTCTGCAAAGGTGGGGATTCTACTAAAGTCCAACCTTAGCCTGATCCCACAGGGAACTATGGACCATGGGGCCACATGATTGTCCCAGCTTGGAGCAAGGGAGCTAGTGTTTTATATTCCACCTCATTCAGTCATTGGCAATGGGTGACCCGGGAAGGAAGGTCTAAACTTGCAAGGATTTCTAGGGGAATGTCTCCAGTCAGGGTCCTGAGAGCAACTCTCATGAGAAGGATACATCTGTGAGCTGCTAGGAACCAAACTCGGAACAGTTAGGAGATGAAGGGAGTCTGCCAGGGCACCAACAGCATCTGCTACACCATGTAAAATATCCATCTTGTATAGTAATTTGTTTATGAGAAAGATATCCCAGGACCCATTGTAGTTAAGCTAAATCTTTGCGTGAAGAGGATTTTTGGAGATACAGGTCAGGGGTCAACAGACATTTGCTGTAAAGGGCCAGATGACAAATATTTCAGACTTTGTGCACCAGAAGGTATTTGTTGCAACTACTCAACTCTGCTGTTGTAGCATAAAAACAGACATAGACAATATATAAACAAATGGGCAAGGCTATGTTCCGATACAACTTTATTTACATTATTAGATGGGGGGGGTGCAGATTTGGCTACAGTTTGTTGACCCCTGAGAGAGGGAATAAAACAGAGAACATTCAGTGCTTCCAGTTCATCTAATTTCTTAAAATAGAATTAATTTTCATTTCAAATAAAAACCTCTAACTAACATATTTTCCAATTTTGGTTAAGAGTATAGGGTTTGCAGTTACAAAGACCAGGATTCCACTTTGCCACTTTCCGGGCTACCCATTTCACAGGGTAATGCTGAGGAATAAGTAAGAAAATGTAGCTAATGCACTCATAATATGGTGGTTGCCCCTTATTAAGTGCTTAATAAATGATACTTTGTTATTATGGTGGTTCTTTCCCACTGAATTTTGCTTTTTAATTACTTTCCTGGAATTATCACAATTTTTATTTATTTTATTTTATAAAAGATTTTATTTATTTATTTGAGAGAGAGAGAAAGGGAGAGAGAGGGCACAAGCAAGGGGAGGGGCAGAGGGAGAGGGAGAAGCAGATTCCCCACTGGGCAGGGACCCTGATGAAGGACTCCATCCCAGGACCCTGGGATCAGGCCCTGAGCCAAAGCAGATGCTTAACCGACTGAGCCACCCAGGCGCCCCAGGCATTATCACTATTTTTAGTCAGCATTTGATTTCCTTCTGTGACATTCTGAGAATACAAATAAAGGTTTGCAGGATAAATGTGACTGCACAAGGGAAAGTCTATATTCTTACATCAACCTGACCCACAACCAAGACACCTAATTTCTGATTTCCTAAACTTTCCCTCTCTTTTGTTCCGCAGAGATAGACGGGATAAAGATTTATAAAACAGATCCTCATCGAGAGATGGAATTGATGTTGTGGAGGAATTAAACTGTAGAAAATCAGACATATAAATGGATCCTATTTGCTGTAACAAAGAGTAACAGCTGAGGAAAATGGGATGACCTGAGATAGACCTTGACTTGGCCACTCCCATGATCACCGCCTCAATTGCTCACTGAACGCCTGAATGAATTTCTAATTCTATTGGGTGTAAGTCAAAACAACTTTCACTTGTTTCATTTAGCTTCCATTATAGGATGGAGGTGAGCCTTGGATTGGGGTCTTGATTTAAAACAGAGCTGTCTCTCTCTGTTTCTCAGGCAGGAAAAAAATGTGAGCAAAAATTACTCTTGTCTCTAAGGAGCCTGTGGATTTGGCCCCTGTTCTGGAGAAGAAGCTGGAAGGCCTGGCGCAGCTGATGCAGATTCATTGAGGAAGTGTACTCCTCAGAGGCAAGCCATCCGTCATTACTCACTTGCTGGGCTTTTGTTTCCCAGACGACTACATAATGTCCAACTTGGACATACAATCCTACATCAGCCCAAGGGAAACAAATGGCACCCCTTTGGTAGATTAAATGGATTGGGCCATCCAAGGGAATCTGTTTTATGGAATCATTTGGCTTACCGCACAGCCTCATGTTACAGATAAATGAAATTCTTTAGCAAAGGAGCCAAACCTGCTTTTTAGTTATTTTTCCAGAAGTAGAGTCATTTGTTGCCAGAAAATATTCAGCTTCATGATAATGGGGAACACTGGACTGTGAGAGCACTGGACTGAGAGTATTCTTTCCATTCCAAATAAAGTCCCAATTTCTCATCATGGCTGTAAATACCTCCGTCTTGGGTCACCACTTTCTTCCTCATCCATATGTTACAACCACACTGGCTTTCTCCGTGTCCCTCAAACCTGTCAAGTGTATGCCATTCCAAGGACTTTGCACTTGCTCTGGCTCTGCCTTGAATGTCCTTTGCCTGGGTCTTTGCAAGACTGGTTTTTCGTGATCTTTGATTCGGTTCAAATGTCACTTTCTTGGGGGGTTCTTTGCTGACAACTCCCTTTGAAGAAGCATCCACATCACACTCTGACACATTATCACAAATTGTTTTCTCTATAGCACTTTTCATTATCTAGGACTCTCTTAGTTATTTGTTTACTTTTTTGTTGTTGTTTCTCTCTCCTAAAATATAAGTTTCGTGAGAATGCTGTCCTTTTCTGTCTGTGTTTTCAGTTTCTAAACAATGCCTGGCACAAGGTGATGCTTAATTAGTATTTTCTGAAAGAATGAATTAAAGAATGAGTCAGATAATCTGGATCATGTTCAAAACCAGTCCTGTACAAATTAGAAATCTTCATATTCTTTCTGGGTTTCAGTTTTCTTAAAATGAAAGGATTAGATACTCTTATAGAATTTATATACTTACATTTTATGACTCTATGGAGATTTTTTTCTTTTCACTGCCTTCAGATTTTGCTAGCCATACCAAAAAAATCGTACTATTGGAATCAGGAGTTACTACTGTGCATCTTTCTCTGTGGCTATGTCCTCGCAAGGCCAAAATAACTAAGTGATTGCATCATATCTGTTATTTGACATGACAAAAAGTTTATTTTCAGGTTATATAAGCATAATTCAAATGAATAGTTAAAGAAGAGATTAAACTAGAATAGTTGACCCTTGAAATCCTGAGATATGAGATAGAAATATTACTTTTCCCAGTTGTCAGCAGATTATTTTCCATTGAGAAGTGATCCATGGTGATGATAGTAAAATAAGGCATGCTCACTAGAGTTATGTCAATAACATTTAAGATATCATCAGCATTGACTTCAATTTTGTTTTTTTGAGGATGACAGAAAATCTATCCTAACATACATCCCCCCCCATAGCATTGGCCCTGTCATTTATCTTAAGGATTACACTTTTATTAGCAAGATGTTGAATTCCTCTTCCTAGAAGACTGCAGATGTCTTACAAAATTGCTATTTTCCCCTTGAGGTTTATTGAGAAATAATTGACATACAACACTGTGTAAGTTTAAGGCATACAGCAAGATGGCTTGATTTACATATATTGTGAAATTCACATAAATTATGAAATTCAGCTAACATCCATCTTCTCATATAGATACAATAAATAAAAGAAAGAAAAAAAGAAAAAGCAAAAAATTTCTCCTTGTGATGAGAACTCAGGATTTACTCTCTTAACTTTCCTATATATCATCTAATAGCATTAGCTATAGTCATCATGCTGTACATTATATCCCTAGTACTTATCTTAAAAGTGGAAGTTTGCACATTTTGACCACCTTCTTCTAATTCCTCTGACATGATCCTTTGCGTCCAGTATCTACATGTCTGATCTTTTTTTCTATGGGCTGGTTTTAATTAGTTTGTTTTTTAGATTCCACACAGTAGTGAGATCATACAGTATTTGTCTTTGTCTGTCTGACTTATTTCACTTAGCATAATACCTTCAAAATGTATCTGTTTCATTGCAAATGGTGGGAATTCCTTGTTGATTTTTTTATGGCTGAATAATATTCCATTGCATATTCATTCATCCATCATCCATCGATGGACTCTTAGGTTGTTTCCATGTCTTGGCTGTTGTAAACCACGCTGCTATGATCATAGGGGTGCACATATCTTTTTGAATTAGTAGTTTCATTTCCTTTGAATATATTCCCAGAGTGGAATTGCTGGATGGTATGGTAGTTATATTTTAATTTTTTGAGGAACTTCCATACTGTTTTCCATAGTGGTGTACCAATTTGCAATCCCACCGACAGTGCACAAAGGTCCCCATTTCTCTACATATATGCCAACATTTGTTCTCTCTTGTCTTTTTGATGATGATGATTCTAACAGGCAGGGGATGATATCTCATTGTGTTTTTAATTTACATTTTCCTAATGACTAGTGATATTGAGCATCCTTTCATGTACCTGTTGTCCTTTTGGAGAAATAGTTATTCAGGTCCTTAGCCCATTTTTAATTAGGTTATTATTTTTTTCTGTTGAGCTGAGTTCTTTACATATTTTGGATGTTAACCTATTATCAGATATATGTTGTGCAAATATTGTCTTGTTCCTGATCTTAGAGGAAAAGCTTTCAACCTTTTACCATTGAATATGATGTTAGTTGTGGGCTTGTCATATATGGCCTTTATTGTGTTGAGATATGTTTCTTTTATCATGAATGGATGTTGAATTTTGTCAAACGTTTTTTTCTAAAGCTATTGAAATGTTCATAAAGTTCTTTTCTTTCATTCTACTAATGTGATATATCACATTGACTTGTTTGCATATGTTGAACCATCTCTACATTTCAGGGATAAATCCCATTGGATCGTGGTGAATGATCTGTTTAATGTGCTGCTGAATTTTGTTTGCTGGTATTTTATTGAGAATGTTTGCATCTATACTCATCAGGGATATTAGCATGTAGTTTTCTTTTCTAGTAGTGTCCTTCTGTGGTTTTGGTATCAGGATCATGCTGGCTTTGTAAAATGAGATGGGAGTGTTTCCCCCTTTTCAATTTTTTTGGAAGAGTTTGAGAAGGATTGGTGTTAATTCTTCTTTAAATGCTTGGTAAAATTACCAGTGCAGCCATCTGCTCCTGGGCTTTTCTTCCTTGGGAAATTTTTGATTACTGATTCAATCTCCTCACAAGTTATTGGTCTACTCAGATTTTCTATTTCTTCCTGGTCCAGTTCTGGTAAATTGTACATTTTAAAAAATTTTTCCATTTCTTCTAGGTTATCCACTTTGTTGGTGCATAATTGTTTATAGCCCCCTATGATCTTTTAAATTTTTGTGGTATCAGTTGTTTCTCCTTTTTCATATATAATTTTGTAGATTTGGGTCCCTTCTATTTTTTCCTTGGTTAGTCTAGCTAAGGGTTTGTCAGTTTTGTTTATCTTTTCAAAGAACCAACTCTTAGTTTGGTTAATCTTTTCTATTATTGTTCTGTTCCCTATTTCATTTATTTTTGTTCTAATTTTTATTATTTCCTTTCTTCGGCTACCTTTGGGCTCAGTTTATTCCTTTCCTAAGTCCTTAAGGTGTACAGTTAGGTTGTTTATTTGAAATATTTCTTGCTTCTTAATGTAGGTATTTATTGCTGTAAACTTCCCTCTTAGAACTGCTTTTTGTTGTATTGTACAAGCTCTGGTATGTTGTGTTTCCATTTTCATTTGTCTCAAACTTTTTTTATTTTCCCTTTAAGTTCTTCTTTGATCCATTGGTTGTTCAGGAGATTGTTGTTTAATTTCCATGTATTTGTGAATTCTCCAGTTTTCCTCTTGTTATTGATTTCTAGTTTTATGCCATGAGGTCAGAAAAGACGCTTGGTATGATTTCAATCTTCTTGAATTTGCTAAGACTTGTTTTGTGGCTTAACATATGGTCTATCCTAGAAAATGTTTCATGTGCCCTTGAGAAAAATGTGTATTCTGCTGTTTTTGGATAGAATGCTCTGTATAAGTCTGTTAGGTTCATTTGGTCTCTAGTGTTGTTCACCAATTGCTCATTTTTGTGCTGAGATCACATGCCATGTGTTCGTGGTTGATATTATTTGGTTAACTCTGTAATTCACACTTCATTTCATGCACATAGCAGTGTGTATGATTTTAGAAACCAAAGAAAGAGTTTTTATCTGCTTATTTCATTTTTGCCCACAGACATTTATCAAGTATCTACTATGCCTAACTCTTTGGGGAATGTATACAAGAAAGTAGACGACATGGAACTTGCCCTGATTTATATTCCATATTGGGTGTTATAAACATTAGTTGAACACCTACTGTTTACCAGGATCAGCTGGACACTTTCTCTTTAATTACGTCATTTATTTCTCAAAGCCATCATGCTATATAAATATTGTTGCCCAAATCTGGCAGATGGGAAATGTTCTTACAAGTTCTTACAAGATTAAACTGATGTCAGGGGCGCCTGGGTGGCTCAGTCGGTAAATCGGCTGCCTTCGGCTCAGGTCATGATTCCACGGTCCTGGGATCGAGCCCTGCATTGGGCTCCCTGCTCCGCGGGGAGCCTGCTTCTCCCTTTCCCTCTGCCTGCCTCTCTGTGTACTTGTGCTATCTCTCTGTCAAATAAATAAATAAAATCTTTAAAAAATATATAAAAAAATAAGGGTGAGCCTTCCACCTAAATTAAAAAAATAATAATAAAATAAACTGATGTCAAAACTAGTACTTAAAATTAGTTTTCTGATTTCAAGTCCAGTGCCCACTGCAGAAAGACAAATGATACAAAGCATCAATGAAATGACTATATAACAAGGCAAGCTACTCTAAATACAGCAGGGGAGGAAAACATGTACTTCTATATCTTTACTCAAGGAGGTGAGTGTATTTGTCAGGGTTCTCCAGAGAAACAGAATCAATTGTTCGTTTGTTTATTATAAAGAATTGGCTCATGCAATTATGGAGGCTGGCAAATCCCAAGACCTGCATTCTCTAGGCTGGTGACTTTAAAAGAGCCAATAGAGTGAGTTCTAGTCTGAATACTGGCAGCCTGAGATCCAGAAAGAGCTGATGTTTCAGTTCAAGTCTGGAGGCAGGGAAAAACCTGTCAACTCAAGGCAAAAGGAGGTCCCTCTTAATCAGGGGAGGGTTAACCTTTTTGTTCTATTCAGGCCCTCATTGACTGGATGAGGGCCACTCACATTAGGAAGGCAATACAATATACTCAGTCTAAAGATTCAAAGGTTAATTTCAATCAGAAACACCCTCACAGACATACCCAGAATAGTGCTTGACCAAACGTCTGCGCATTTCATGATCCAGTCAAACTGACATATGAAATTAACCATCAGCGTGGCTTGCCCTTTTCTACTTTGACATGTATTAGTAACAATAGCCCATAGTTGCTTCTTCATTAAAATTCTTATGTCAAGATTTTTTTTTAAATTTAAACAAATGCTTGTGTTTTATTTGTTTTACACTGCCCAGCATCCATTTTTCTTTTGTATTAGTTCTTGATATTCTTGTAGGGAATTAACTCACTTCAATTGCCTGTTCTTGGGGGGACTGTACATCAAAGTTCCCTACTTTTCTCTACCTGAAGGGCAGACATATGACCCAAGCTAATCTCAGCAGACTCTCACTCTGGGACTATGAATCTTGAGTAGAGTGACATAAGGAGGATAAATGATTGGGTTCAACTATTTCAGTGGCAGAGGCTCTTTGAGTCCTTCCTGCTGCTTACATGTTTGGAACTGCCAGGTTTCAAGCCTGGTTCTTTATTCTCTTACCAACATCCTTCTAATACATTTCCTTTTTGCTTAAGTTAGCACATTTGTTTTTGTTGCTTACAATGGAAGTATCCTATCGAATACAAGAGCATTATAAGATTCCCCACTTTTTTGTGTCTAGACTCAGTGGGGATGAACATCAACTGTTTTAGATTTGCCACTGGGATGGATTTCCCAAAAGATTAAGTATTCATTTGAAGCCTGAACTACCACTGAGAATTCTGTAGCAAAGCTATTTTTTGAAGTGCTTTCATTTTTACATTGTCAAATTTGGTTTCCTTTGAATCATATGGTCCCCACATCCTGAGATGGGGACTAAGGCCATTATTTTTGCTTAATCTTAAAATCTTCTTATAATACTCACTTTTCAAGTGGGATTCCTGGAGTTATTCAATTTTCTGTATAGCCTGCTTTAACAAGGAGTAAAATGGCTGATTATGCCATACTTTTTCTAACACCCTAGTGGAGTTTCTGTACAATAAATACTCATTACCAAGTCTCTCCATCCCCAATGAAGAAGGAAAGACCACAAGAGACTAAGTGCCTAGATGGAGACTTAACAGCATGGAAGAGATCCAGGAACTGAACTCAAAAGTTGTTTTCTCTCATTGGCTTCAACAACCTGTGTAGTGTTGATCTCTCTCCCTTCCCCTTTCGTCCACCGACTGTGCTGCTCATAGAAGGCTCTGCTGTGTCTCCAAGTCAGACTCCAGCAGTGGTACATGCCATGATACATTCTAGAACTGGATCCAGTCAGAAACACAGGCCAGGAACCAGCAACAACATCTGCTTTAGAAATCCCCATTACTCCTGCCATTTCTTCCATTGTTCTGCTTTGGCTTGGCAGATGAAAATGTTCCTCTTTGACAGTTTCATTTGGCTTTTTCAGAGCCTACAAATCCTCAAATTGCCATCTGGGTTTTTTCCTATTGCTTTATCAAGTGCATCTCACCATTGCTGCTTTCTTTGTATTCAGCTTATTAGTCCTCTGTCCCCTTGTTCTTTCTGGCTCCTATTTGAGCAGTGTCATACTCCACACACGATCTCATCCTTACCTTCATGTGTATAGAGTGTATCATGGGTAAACCTTCAGCTCTTACAATCACATCAGCAAACATTTAATGCTGCCTTTTATAACCTGAACACGCTTTGTTATTTCTTTCACATTTCATGCCTCAGTGGTTATTGTAAGTTCCCTGCTGTATTACAACTGCCTGTTCAGACATTTAATCCTCATATCCACTGGGACATCACATATTGTTAAGGTCAGAATTTTCCCTTCTGTGAAATTGTGCAGTTTTACTCCTTAAGATATACCATGTGCTTAGGGTTCAAGATTTAAAAATTTCAAGTAACTTGCCTCCCTTGTTATGGCAACTGAAAATATTCACAGGTCTACAGGGGCAATTCATAGATTTTTTCTGATCCATCCAGAAAAATGAATGGAGTACTTAAAAGTCTACACTTCTTCATTGTATCTTTCCTACCTTTGGCTCATATCTGATGGCATCTACAGGATATTTATCTTTTTAGAGCATACATTTGTGTTTTTATTTTCAGGGACTACATTTGGCATTCAAGCCAAGCATATGAAGCACTTTATATAAGCATTTTCAACAACCTGACTTAATTCAGCATAACTTTTATCTTTATAGCCCCAAGACAGGAATATGTGTCTTCTCAACCCCACATTTCCATCTTCATAATGAAGGTGAGAAAATACTATGTGCTTAGAAGTGGCTGTGGGAGGTCAGAGGATATTCAAATTTCTCCAATTTGTCTAATGCCTTGTGGGCCTTCACTCCAAGATGGTGATAACCCCATCTCCTCTTTTCCAAGGTTAACTTTTCCTTCTCTGATCTTTAAATTGCAGTCAATCTCTCCTTTGATTGTTTCTTTGATCTCCCTCTCTCGTCCAACAAATGGAGCCCAGGATCCCTCTAAGTACAAATATGCTTAGGGTTCCCTGTGTCAGAAAACCTATTTCCCTCAAATATACTAAAGCCCCTGGCCTCATTTTTCCACTCATCACCCAAACTTTGAACCAATTGTCTAAACTTGCAAGTTCTGTTTCATCACCTCCTAGTCATCCCTGAATAATTTATAGTAGATGTCCATTGTATTGCTCCATTAAGACTGTAAGGAAGAGTGGTTAAATTGACCAAGAGATAAGGGTAATGCAATGTGGTGAAGGACATATCAGAGAGAGGGAAGGGCAAGGACAGAGGCCTGAGGCAGGACTGAAAAGATTCATTTTGTCAGTCAAGAGCAATGATATGCAGGACTTACAGATATGAAAACAAGTTTAGTTGGTAGGAAGTTTTCATCTTGTAAACTAGAGAAAATTGAAAACAAACAAAAACTTGACTTGCTACATGGAGAAAAATGAGCAGAGAGGTGCTTTCTCTGTCACCACTCTTCCCATGATTTTTCCATTGTCCAGGTGATGATTAGACTCCTCGTCTCCAGACTCCATGAACCAGTGCACAGGTTTAAACAACCCTTAGCAAGCTACCTTTTAGACAGACCTTTGGTTTTTCCAGAAGCCCAAGTCACTGTCTGCAAAGCTTTCTGTTTTATTGACCTGGTGTATACTCTCTGTTAAGAGCTTTACTTTGCCTAACAAAGATAAATGCCTCTGTCTCAGCAATACAGTCTGGGAGAGTGTTTCCTATCTGTTGGACACTTATACCCAGAGTCCAGTTCTGTTTGAGGACCAAAACAATGGGATGTGCATGAAAGACAAAATTTGAAAGATAAAGTTTAGAATTATCCATGTTGACAAGTGGCTCTGCTCAGGTCAGAAGACAGATTAACAATCATTTCTCTTTCTTTGGTGTCTTAGGATATCCTCAGTTGAAAGTCTGGGTTCCTACTTAAGTATAAAGGTGTCAGTTCATAACTGCTCTTGGTATTCATTCATGTTGTCATATATTGGTTTTTGTCTTGTCTCCTACTCAATGAGTAGAATCCCCTTAGGGAGGGACCCATACATCAGATGACCAATATGCCTGGGTCCTGGGAAAGAACAGTATAATAACTAAGAATATGTGTTCTCATTGCCAAAGTCAAAATTCAACCCTTCACTTACTAGTTATATAATCTTGATTAACTTACTTAACTCTTTATGCCCCACTTTTTTCATTTGTAAAACAAGGACAACAATAACAATTTTCTCAGTATTGTTACATGAAATGAATTAACACATGCACCTTGTTTACAACAGCATTGTGACATTGTAATTTCAACCTATTGTGTTGTTGTGGAATTTCACAAGATATCGAGAAATCCTGAGGGTCTTCAAAGTAAATTTCTAGGACAAAGGGCAAAGTTTGCAGTGGTAAACAACCAGTTGATCATGTTCTTCTTTATCATACTCTCCACTTGCCCCATGATATGTCATAAGATGTGAGTAATCACATTACTTTCTTGGGAGGGGCTGGAATAGGGACATAATTAAATACTATACTGGGAGAAGAGTTTCTTATAATATATATATCAAGAAAAAATATTATAGATCTATGAGATAGGCATAGAGTACCCTAAAGACTGTTTTGCATACACTTTGTCCCTCACCCTCAAGGATAATAAGTGTGAGACCGTAAGCCATGTGGTCTTCTTTTAAATTATCCCAGGAACTACAGGGCTAGAAGGACTGTTGAGGAAGTCTTGAGACTGATGATACTGTTTTCACAGGCTAATCAAGGCTCAAGCCTTCATTGTGGATGATGACAACTATAGTTAACCTTTGAAGATATTACTTGTGTATCTTAGAAACAACTAAGAAGATAGTTGACTATATAATTCTAGAAAAAACTGGTGATGTCAGTTTCATAGAGTTTTGAGACCTTTTTATTTCTTCTATCTCTCCTTCCATGAGTGAATTTTCATCCTCAGAACAAGCTCTTGATGTAGATTTTCCATACCTGAGCTTTTGCGTTGTTTATAGTAAATGTTCCATAAAAATTATTTGGCACCTCTCTTCCCTTTCCTGTCCTCTGCCCATAGTTTAATTGTGTATTTCCTTTAGGTGTGAAAATCCAGGAGACTGTCAATACCTGATATTGCTCTGAATTTCAGTGGGTAATGATGGCACTGGTGCGAGGTCTGGGGTCTGCTAAACCAAGGCTTAGAAACACAGATGTTCCTCTAAGAGCTTGCCAGAGCTGGCCAAACTGTCCAATGTGCAAGTGGTACTAAAACAATTTTGTAGGCAGAAAATGTTTCCAGGCATTTCTCGTCCTCCTGACTTCAGACAAGGCTGGAGACACTGCAGAGGTAGCTTCTCTCATGGAATTTCTACACTCTGTGCTCTGGTTGGTGGTTTGGAGTTGCAGCTCAACAGTTTAGAACCAGCAAGCAGGTCAGTCTATTCTTCATCTTGCCCTGTAATTGGGAAGTTCATTTCTTCTGTCCATTCCATTCTTTCATTTTACTCTTTCCTCTGGCTTATTATGGTTGTGCCAAGGATCACCACCATTGTCTAGACTAATACAGACAGAGAATTAAATGCTGTAGGTGTTCTTTGTCCTGCTGCTTATGTCAAAAATGCACAGTGTTGAAGCACTCTCAAGAACACTGGTTTTCAAAGCTGAAGATTGTGATCTGACGCCTGTGACATCTGGACATGAGAAACAGGCTTAGTGAGAGGTTGAGAGACAGTTGTGTGACCTCTTGAAACCTTGAACTGAATCAAATTTACTTTTGTTGGGAGAAAGATAATGACTAGAACAGATGTCATCTGAAAATGACTATCTGCACAACACTGCCGCATTCCTGAGAGAGATTACAAATTCTCCCCTTGGATGATAATTCTGTTTTCTCTAATCAGGTTTTTGGGTTGTATTCAGAGAGAGGAAGATGATATTGTAAAATCAGAATTTGGATGCCTTTGAGAACTAAAAGTGCATTAAGTGTATTAAAAGTTTATGATGAAATCTCTCATGAAGAAGAACTCCAAATAATTTATGTAGATACCACCCCCCCAAGGAGGTGGAGCATAACTCCCTAGTCCTAAAGTGTGAGCTATGCAGAGCGACTTCCTCCCAAAGAGCACTGGATGGAGGGGGGATAAAAGAGCAAACTGACAGGGCGCCTGGGTGGCTCAGTTGGTTAAGCGACTGCCTTCGGCTCAGGTCATGATCCCGGAGTCCTGGGATCGAGTCCCACATTGGGCTCCCGGCTCAGCGGGGAGCCTGCTTCTCCCTCTGACCCTATCCCCTCTCATGCTGTTTCTCTCTCTCTCTCTCTCAAATAAATAAATAAAAAATTTAAAAAAAAATTAAAAAAAAAAAAAAGAGCAAACTGACAGTAGAGAAACCTGACAAACTCTACTTCATCTAGAGGATCAAGGTCAACAACAACAATCATAAATCATGTAGGCCACATGTACCTTTGATGTGATATGGTGAAAATGACACTTTGCCTCTGTGGTCTTCTCTCCAAACCCTATTACTCCAGGCTAATCATGAGAAAAATATCAGATGAGTTCCAGTAGAGAGGCATTCCATAAAACACCTGACCAGTACTCCTCAAACCTGCCAAGGTCTTCAAAAACAAGGAGAGTCTGAGAAACTGTTATAGACAAGAGGAGCTTAAAAGGACGTGACAACTAAATGTCATGTGAAATCCTAGAACAGAAAAGCTCATCAGGCAAAAACTAAGGAAATCTGAATAAACTATGGAGTTCAGTTAATTAAAAAAAAGTTTGATATACCAGTCATTTTCTTATATCTCAACTAATTTAATTCTCACAGTGAAACCACACCTCCTTTAAGGGCTGGGGGCTTAGTTTCCTAAGCCCATGTTTTGAGAGGTATAGTAACTTGTCCCCTTGATGAGCTGAGATTTAAGCTTAAGATTATATGACAACATAGAACAGATTTGCCATAATCCTACAATGATTTATATATCAATTTTTAAAGATTTATTTATTTATTTGAGAGAGAGAGAGAATGCATGAGTGGGAGGGAGGGAGGGGCAGAGAGAGAGAGAATCCTCAAGCAGATTCCCCACTGAGCATGGAACCTGACTCAGGGCTAGATCCCAAGACCATGAGACCATGACCTGTGCCAAAATCAAAAGTCAGATGCTTAACTGAATGAGCCACCCAGGTGCCCCATATCAATTTTTTATTGCTACTGTAATGCTTAAATAATACCCACTTGTATAACTGTTCTATATATCGGTAGTCTGGGTATGGTGTGGCTCAGTGAGGTCCTTTGCATAGAGTCTCACAAGCCTGGAATTAAGACACAGGCAGAACTGCCTTCCTTCCCAGAGCCCCAAGGGAGGAATCTGCTTTTAAGATCATTCAGGTTGTCTGCCAAATTCAGTTCCTTGTGGTCATATGACTGAGGTCTCCATTTCCTTGCTGGTTGTAGGGCTAGAGCCTTTTTTAACTCCTTGAGGCCCCTGCACTCCCCATCACATTGCTCCCTCTATCCTCAAACCAGCGATAGCACATTAGGTCTTTCTCATGCTTTGAATCTCTTTGACATTTCCTTTTGCTTTCATCCGGGAGTGAGCTCTGATTTTAAGGGCTTTTGTGATTCTACAGCCTTGCTGGCTAATCCATGGATAATCCACTGGATATGGGAGTGGGAGACTCAGGTCTCCATCTCAGTTCTTTCTACCACAACACAATATCTTCGCTGAGGGGTAGGATGACTTCAGGGCAGTCACTCAGGGAAACTAATTGCTGGCCATATGTTACATTCAGATTCTAACTCCAGATACTTCAAAAGTGATAAATCCATAAATTCTCTCTTCAAAGATGAATCATTTTTCAGTTTAAAGTTTCTAAACTTAGAATTAATTTTCTAATCTTTGCATGTATTTAGCTGGTAATATTTTCCTCCAGAAAGCTGTGATAGATTACTTAAAATTTCTTTCCCAATTCCCCTTTCCTCCATCAGATGTGACCTCCTCACTCTCTCCTTCCCCCCTGGACTGGAAATACTGTGGGCACAGCGGCCATGTCTGTTGTGCGTACCTGCAGCCTGGTATGGTGAACACAGGAGGCAGTCCGCCATTGCAGAATGAATGAATGGGCAGTCCCTTAGAACCGAGGAAATGGGGTATTCTGAGAGACTAAGGAGAAGTCCTCACTTAGGCTCACCTCCTCTCTGCCTCCTTCCAGGGACATTCCAGGACCCCAAGTGGGCAACATTCACAGGGGTGACATCACTGCCCTGAAGGCTACGACCTCGCTATGGGGTTCTCTTTCTGGTGCTCAAGGCTTTCTTTTTTTTTTAAAGATTATTTATTTATTTATTTATTTATTTATTTGACAGAGAGAGACACAGCGAGAGAGGGAACACAAGCAGGGGGAGTGGGAGAGGGAGAAGCAGGCTCCCCGCAGAGCAGGGAGCCCGATGTGGGACTCGATCCCAGGACCCTGGGATCATGACCTGAGCCGAAGGCAGTCGCTCAACCGACTGAGCCACCCAGGCGCCCGCTCAAGGCTTTCTTTTCCTTCTTTGTGCTAGAGGTTGTGAACTGACAGAGCACTAACATTCCTGTAACCAACTTGCTGGCATTCTCTGGAGTTTCCTCCTTCCACATAGCAGGGTGGATTGTGGTAAAATTCAGGTTGGAGCTTAAAGGGGAAGAAGGAGCTTTGAAAGAAGCAATGGCTTTAATGATAAGACTACCTGGTCCCCACACCAACTCTGTCCTTTACTAGCTGTGTGCCCTTGGCAAAGCAAGTTACACTCTCTGCTCCATTTCCACATCTGTCAAGTGTTGATAATGGTAGTAAATGTTTCATAGGGATGAAAATGAGCTCATGCCTATAAAGCATTTTACATAGTCCCTGGCATCTAGGAAGTGCTTCTCCCTTATAGCCACTCACTCATACCCTCACCTACTTTAAGCATTTCTTCAGGTCTTTCCTTCTCAGTAAGACCTCCCTGAGCATCCTACTTCATATCTCAACCTGCTCTGCCCATGAGCCAGTTGGCACTCCTGATCCACCTACCTTGCCATTCTTTTTCTTCATTCCCTGGCCTTTCTCTAAATATTCTGATACGTTACATTTATTTTTTAATGTCAGTTATAAATTTGGAGATAGAAGAGGGGCTGAGATGGAAAGAAAGTTATTTTTCATGAAATTTTTGCTTTTCCCTTTTGGAGATTAAAAACAAAAACCCTCTAAGCTAAATACATCCCTATGGCATCATAGCTGGCACTTCTACTGAGCTTTAATTTAAGCTTCAAATCGCCCTCACATGGTAAATAAATACCAGATAAATATCTGGTGATTGTGCAACATCTTCTATGTTTTCTACAAGTTCAACTCCTCCGATCCCAACTAGGGTCACCACTAAGCATAGATGATATCTACATTGTATTTATACCCATAAACGAATAGTCTCAGGGCTCCACTTGGATTTAAAGTGTTAGAAAGTACTCTCCTTGGACTATCATTTGGGGAGGCCTATTTGGGACCACAGAGATCCTACATGGCACACTTTTTACCAAATTGTCCTCTAAATTCCTCTAGGGTTGAAGTTATGCTTACCTGGTATTCTCCCTGTGGCACCACGAACCCCTTTTTTTGTAGTCCCTCTTATGGATAGTTGAACCACAGGTAACAGCCCTTCCCCCTTCCATCTTTTTCCATACACTTATCTCTTTCCATACTCTTGTCCTACTAATGCAACAGCGTCTGCCACCATTTTTCACCCTACTGTGTTGTCATTTAAAAACCTACTTCCAAACCCTTTACCTCTGGTCATAATAACTGAAACTGAGATTTCCTTTCACTTTGTTACTGGTAACCCCCTGCAGGGGGGTTTAAATCTTATTTAATCTACACACCCATTGTTGAAGCTCCTACTGAGGTTTAATTTAAACTGCAGATTGTTCCCATAAGAGAAATAAATACTAGATAAATATCTGGTTAGCTTCTTACTCTTATAATCCCTTGGTGTTCCCTAGAAGTTTGGAAACAAGTTGGAGTTTGGTATATTTCTTCCAACATCAAGTTCAACCTTCCTTGTGATTCTCAAGGGACAGTTCTATTTTATAAAGCTTTTCCAATCTTCCTGACAAGCTGTGATCTCTGCCTTTAATGTCTTCATTCAAAATTATGCCCCCTTTTGACATTCTTACTATCCACTTATACCTTTCTCTTTTCTCATTTTGGTCATCTCTAGTGTTTTAAAGTGTTGATTTTATTACTATTTATGTGTGGTGAGGTCATAAGGTCAGGAGACAACTGCCATTGAAAAGAGTTACTCATAGTTCCCAAGACAAAGGAGTGTGCCACACTATGCAGTGCCACACAGGGAGGCACTGGGATCAGTTAGGAGACAACAGGGAAAACATGGGCAAGAACCCTTATTGTGGTTTCTGTGGGAAGGAGTGGGAGAAGCAGAGTAAGCAGTTTGGGACTGGCTAGTTTGAATAATTTCAGCAGGCTCTGGAGGGTAGAGGTTGTCCTGAGTTGTCTGGTACCTGGCCGTGGGTGATTAGGGCTGGTAGATCTTGGCCTAGAGTGTAAGGGACAGATATAGGAGGTGATTAAGGGGAATGGGTTTTGGATGGGTTGGTTTTCCTATGAAGGGAGCACTTTCAGGAGAGTCCTTTATAGTGTCTAGGAATTGGCTAGCTGGTGGAGACCATCTCTCAAAGAGTTGCAAGGCCCCAGATGTCTGAGCATCAGAAAATACAGAATATAAACAGACATGATTAATAAATCCAGTCTCTTCGGTTCTCTCCAGATCTTTTAATAATTGGATTTCTTTCTTCTTCCCCACTTAACTATCTCCCTCCCATGTCCCACCCAGTTAACTTGATATTCTGTTTTCATACTTGGGAATTCAACTTTCCACCAATACTCCCACCCTGTCAGTGCCAATGGTTGCCATCTTCACTTAAACTACCAAGATGAAACACTGGATTAGATTAACCATACTTCACACTCACTTTGGGTCTTTTTCTCTGAAATCTCCCTTACCACCTGCATACCCCATCAGCAAGTTCTTTATACTTATTTAAGCTTATGATGCCTGGAAATTCTTTTAATCCATCCTCTCCATTTTAAGTTCATGGACTTCTCCAATCACTTCCTATCAACTTCCAAAGGCTATTGATTGACCCACATGATGTCTTCAGTTTAGCCTTCCACTCTTAACTTCGTTCATGCAGTTTCCCTTTAACAAGAATCAACAAGCTTGTTCTTTCTTTTAACTAGTATATACATTAGTGCTAGATTAATCTTCCCTAAATATAATTCCTGTTATGAGACTCCTGTATAAATGCCTTTATTGACTTCTTTACATCTATTGAGCAAAGAACAAATGGATTATTCCTGCATTAATGGCCCTTTATGGTATGGCTTTTTGCTCTTCTCTTGGATGAAATCTGTTTTGATAATACCTGGCCAGTTTTGAACTTTCTTTCTAAAAGACATATAACTCTATGGAGGCTTTAATTATTTGCATATCATTCGACTATAAGCTTCTTCATGGCAGAGGCTTTATCTTTATTCATCTTTGTATTTTCCATAGTGATTAGCAATAAATCTTATAAATAGTAGGTGTTAAAGATTACTTTGAACGAAATAGAATCTCAAACCTTACATTAAGAATCTTAGTACTTCAGCTAAATCCTTAATTAGGTACCATTTTTAAGAAAATAAAGATATTTTATAAGTAATTGAATATACATCTCCAAGAAATTACTCTACAAATGTTTGTTTGAATCAAACACTTAAAGTCCCAAATTGCCACATGTATCTTAGTTTGCATTGTATTTTGTACTATAAGCTCACCTTGTGCTTTCAATAGTATATTTAATGCTTAGAAAAGGGTTAAACAAATGCTATGTGTCGTATTCAAGAGAGGAAAGTGAGACAAATTAAGTTGTTTATATAAAAGCCAAGAAAATCCAAGATACAGAAATAGTCTAATACATGATGAACTCCCCCACATTGCAGGCTTTGAGAGGGTAGCTACATTATCTTGCTTGGAGACAGTGAGGGGGTAGAAAACAGTGGAAAGTCTGATTTATGATCCTATATTGAGTAGCCAGGCCACTCCTTAGTTTTCCACCTAGCAGGTGAGAGGAAGTAGAAAACAGACTCATATACTTTCAGAAGTAGAAAGGTTCTTAAAGGTCATTTGGTTCAATCTTCTGCCAGTAGCAGGAGTCTTTCCCAAGTGCCACCGACATATGGCTTCTATTGAACATCCCACCGAGAATGATGATTGCTCTATTGAGGGATCTCATTTCACTTTAGGACAGAACTAATTATTAGGAAATCCTTTCTATTGAGTTGAAATATGCTTCCCATAACTTCTACCCAGTGGCCCTCGTTCTATCCTCTGGAGTAACACAGAATAGATTTAATTCATCTTTCATATAATTGCCCTCCAAATAGCTGAAGCTCACTATCACGTCCTCTATCAGTCTTTTCTAGAGGCTAAATAAAAATCTCTATTCCTTACATAAAAGACAATTCCAAAGCACTTTATTTCCTTCTTGCATTTGGAATTTATAACATGTCAATTAGCATATTAATTTGTGTGCATTTCCACTCTCTTTCTTCCTCTTTGTCCTATGCTGAATTGAATTGAGAATTTTTTTTCCTGAATCTTTTATGCTCCTAGCCACCTTTCTCAAGATCCACCCTAAGTCTTTAGTATTTCCTTTAAATATGACTTCCAGAGGAGGAAGGGTACAGGAAAAGTAATGCATTCTCTTAAAAGAATGTCTTTCCAATGATCTTAAAGGGAAATATATTGATATTGTGGTAGTTAAGACTATGATGAAATTCTTTTAGAAGAGTAATGAGGAGATGAAACCATGAGAGACTTATCACAGAACATAAAGCCTGGAGATTTTGAGGAGGGCTTCCTTAGGCAACCTCCCACCTGTGATGCTCCCTCTTTCCCTCTTGGCTGGGCTATAAGGCTCTGGCTCTCTCTCTACCTGAACAGTAGAGAATCTGGGGTGACTGTGACTTCTCTTGATCTTATCAGTGTAGTTCTCTCAAGGCAGCCTCAAATTACAATTTGATGAATAAAATGAAGCAGATATCTGTGGCTTATAGAGAGCACAAGATCAACTAGAGCCTTCTGGACTTGACCTACTGAACCTCACTTTAAGTAGTGGTACAAACTGATGAAATATCCCAGAGTACTAAATAGAGTATCTGACTTTTATTCCTGCTAAATTTTATCATGTCACTTTTCATCTCTCTCTCTCTCTCTCTTTTATTTTCATTCCCTTAAGAATCTCTTATGGCTTGATTCTGTCCTCCAGCGAAAATTTCTGTCATCTTTCATTTGATAAGTATGACATTTATGTCTTAATCTAAACTTTAGATAAAGTTATTGAATAGGATAGAACCAAGAACTAGACCCTTAGGTCTGTCATTCAGGACCTCCCTCCAGACAGACATGGGTACTTTAATCAATATCATTTAGGTTCCAATGTCCTACCCTTTGTGAAAACACATAACAGTTTTATTAGCCAGCAAACATTTCTTCATTTTGCCCACAAGGGTGTCCTAAAAGCTTTGTTACAGCTTTGCTGAAGTCTTTGGTAAGATTGCATTCTCTCACCAAATTTCCTTATCAAAAAGAGAAGGGAGTATATTTTGTCTTAAGCTCATGCTGTTCTTAAGAATCATCACATTCTTCTTTGTGACTATACCAACATTCTCATTAGCTATTAGTATGTGTGTGTCAGTAAAATGCATGAATTTTACTAGTCTGTAATTTCTAGAATCTTTTTCATTAAAAATTTTTATTTTCATTTGGTATTTTTGCCTTCTTATGAATGTCTCAAAGACACTGATGTCATGATAATAACTCAAAGTTCACTTAGTACCATGATTTAGCTTAATGTGGGTTGCAAACTGATTTATTTAACCCTTTATGATTCATCCAAATTTTGAAGTAGTTCTAGAAAAAACCCCATGTTATAGAATAGTACTATCAAATAGAACTTTCTGTGATGTTGAAAATGTTCTGTGTCTGCATTGCCCAGAACAATAGCCACTAGTCATATATGGCTATTGAGCACTTGAAATTTGACTAGTGCAACTAAGGGGCTGATGTTTAGATTTTGATTAATTTTAACTTAACTTTAAATAACCATTTATGGCTAATAGTTACCATATTAGACAACATAATTCTAGGATTCTGGACTTTTTATTAATAACACATTTCTGTAGAGCCTTCTCTCTTTTTGTATTGGAATAATTTGATTATATTGTCAGATTTTTAAACAATTAGCATACTTCTCATCAAGGGATTACCTCTATCTTTTCATGAAGATGTTCAAAATCTGCTTTTCTTGGTATATATAGATATCTCTACCTTCTTCTCCTCTTCAGACTTCCTAGAACAAAAATTTTAAGAATCAGTATGGCACTTGGGAAGAGCCATTCCATGCACAGATGGTTGAAATTTTGCTAAAAGGAATAGGGGTAGATTTTTCTGTTTTATAGACCATTCATCATATCACTTCCCCTGTTACCACCCTAAGCATCACCCTCTCAATTAGCAGGGGATGAGCTCTTGAAGTTTCAGGGACTGAATGCAGTTTGGATAGGCACATCATTAATTGGAAAAGTACAAGATGTTAACAAGAAATTAATGCTTACAACAGAAACACAGCTCTTAAATACATTATTTAAAAGGTTGGAGCCACAGAGTGGCTTTACGGAGGCCCTCCATTACAATTAGAACTGGAAAGATTCTTACACAGGAATATATTGGGAAGATGCCATTTGCATCCATATATTTTACTTTGTAGCCTGGGTTGTTAGATTCGTATGTCATGACTTAGAAGATGTGTGAGTGTGTGTGTGTGTGTGTGTGTGTGTTTGTGTATATACTGATGTGGGAAACAAAGGCAGAAGAAAAATTATTAAATTTCCTTACTACCTACAGCCCATTGACAAGCCCTTGAAACAGGCAGAATGACATTCCTCTAGGGACTCAGCTGCCTAGATGTTAATACTTTGCTAAGGGCAAAAGGCAATCTTAGCCTGACCCTCCAGGATCCTGTAAGTCTAGTTTAACATTTAAAAATTCCTTTGGAAACTTCCTTTATCTCTACTCCCAAGATACATGTTGGCTATCATCTCCCAAGCATATGACCCACTGATATATATATGAAGGGTCTTATGATTCAGGTTTTATTAAACAGTAGCAAATGACTTTTCCTAACAATAGCTAGACCTTCAAGGTGCTGGAATCCTTGCTTCCAAAGCTATCCCTAACCCTCTCCCAACTTGAAAGTATATAATGGGCTACTCCTCAGGACCCAAGGGCAGCTCTTTCTGTCCACAGGTCCTGTCCCTGTGCTTTAATAAACCCACCTTTTTGCACAAAAGACATCTCAAGAATTCTTTCTTGGCCACCAGCTTCGAACCCTAACGTCTTTCCTACATCATATACAAAAGCACAGAATCATGTAATATGTATAGGCAAATCTGTATCTACAATGCCCTATGTTCATTCCTACATCTGAGTTTGTAGCTTACATTTTCTTATGAATAGTTAATTCTTAGGACAAGAAAACTAGGAAGAGCCCCAGGATTTGTTAACTGTTTTTGAAGCTGTGGGGTGAGGGGGTACTGAACACGTAATTCTCAAAAATGTGTGGATTACTAACAATGATCAATAATGATAACCTGCCTTTGCAGGCTTAACTGTGAAGAACATCTTGCCATGCTCAGCTTCCTCTGGGGCAGCTTCTCTATGGAAGTGGGGGTTAGGTTGGTCTAACAGGCACAGTTCACTCATTCACTGACTACAGTGACAAATTTGGGACACCACACACTCTCAACCTTCTTTGTTTCCTAATGGATTTGAAGGATTAGAAAATGACCAGACCAGTCCCCTAAGAGTATTCAGTAGAAATAACATATTGGTAAATGGTCAAGTGTTTCGAAAACAAAACAAAACAAAACAAAACAAAACAAAACAAAACAAAACAAAACAAAAATACAAAAAAATACAACAATTCTAAATAAAGTACTAAGTGTTATTTTATGCCTCCTGCTACACAAAGCCCATTTACAGGCTCAATTACCATAATTCCTTTGTTATTGTTGTTGTTGTTGTTGTTTTGACATGGTTGAAAAAGGAACAATTAACTGTGGCCATTATATTCTAAGTAATTACCGATTACCCCATACCTTCTCAGAAAATTGTGCAGAATGGGAAATAAAACCAAACAGTGACCTGTAGGTGGTTTCTAGTGTTTGTAGCTAACAAACACTGCACCCCAGCTCCATTTACTCCCATATTGCTTAACTGTCCCCAGCCAGTGATGATGGATGATAGTACTTGAGTCCAGAGAAAGGAGCCCTGAGGCCCTTACTGCATCACTGCACTAATGGACCCTGAACTTGTTTAAGAGAGAGCAATTAATTCTTAGACCAGCTTGGCAGCAGAGACTTCCAGAGCTGACTTTTCTTTGTGTCCTAGAACCAACCATCTCATATCTACCCTTGTAGGGCAAACAAATATAGAGCAGGAGGGAAATAGGAAATGTGACTGAACTCCCCTGCCACCCCATATCTTTATTTCCTGCTTGATCTCTTTGGCAAATTCCCCCCAAGAAGTGGGAGTTCTCTACCCTTTTAATGAAGAGTAACATCACCTCTCTGCCTACTTTTCTTCCTCTCTCCTTTCCTCCCTCCCCACTCCCTTCATAAATATTGATGGAGTATCTATTATGGGTCAGGCACTGTGTTAGGTGATAAAGAGTGGCAGCATATGCACCCTAAAATATGCTACTTTGGCATAGGGATTATTTTGAGCTAAAGACACTTGAAAAACAGCAGGTGCAAGAGAAATGCATTCTAGTCTTCCCTTTTCTTCCTGAAAACAGGAGATTAAAAACTCCCATGTGAAAGATATTCTCCTTGTATTGGGAGAAAAGAAACATTCCTCAATGGGGAGCCAAAGCTGAGAGAGTTCTGTATAAACAGACCTTGTCAAAATAATTCTTATCTTCCTTTAGCCTCTCCGGAATATTTTAGTTACTTTTCCACAACTGCCTCTCTTTGTTCAATGCAGTATAAAAGCATTTAGGTTTTGCTACTTCTTTGTACTCCCATGTCACATAAAATTTATATGAATCTGTATGCTTTTCTTCTGTTAATCTGTTTTATGTCAGTTTAATTCTAAAGCACAGATGAAACACCTGAAGAGGGTAGCGGGGAAAATTTTTCCTTCCCTACAGTGGTGGTGGTGACATAAGGATTAATAAGGTGACTTTCTGAAGCCAAGAGTCTCTGCACTATTGCAGTTCTTTTCCTAAATTGCACCCCAACCCTCTTACCCCAACACAGACTCACTGAAAAAGGTGCTGATTTCAATAGAGGGAGGGAAGTTTACCGGAATCAGGAGAGAATTTCAAGATGGGAGGAGAAATCCAAGCGGACAAAAGGAGGCAAGGCAATAATGGCCTCTAAGTAACACATTTAAAATTTGGCTACT
Source organism: Mirounga leonina (assembly GCF_011800145.1). Classification (NCBI taxonomy): domain Eukaryota; kingdom Metazoa; phylum Chordata; class Mammalia; order Carnivora; family Phocidae; genus Mirounga; species Mirounga leonina. Next base: position 20,500,983 of record NW_023270825.1, on the reverse strand, counting down.
TTTGTGTTAAAACCATTAGACATGATTAACACTCTGGTAACTCAGTAAATAAGAGCTTTAGTTTCTTTGAAATAATTCTGGGTGGTGGGCGGAGAGAGGAGAAGGAGAAACATAATTAGGGGGTAGGTGGAGAGGCAGGAGGGCCCTTCCTAAGTGTTTACGTGGTGGTGGTGGGGGGTGCTTTTTTAACATGTAACTCAGCCAGTTTACCCTTCCATTGTTACATGCTTAATGATGCTTTATTCTTGTTCCATAATTGAAGGAGATTACAGTTTAAAAGTAATATTTAAAAATGGATTATCTAAATCTATACTGCTTATTATGTTGGCTCAGTACACTGTGTGTATAGGTTGTAAAGCATTTTAGGGATTAAGTTGTAATTAATTTTTTATCTCTTTAATTTCTTATGTGATTTCCTATGCTCCTTTGCCTGCATATTCTCTAACAGGAATTTTCTAAAGATATCTGGATATTTTTGTCCAGCAGCTAAGAAATATCTCTTGGTACAACTCATATAGAAACAACGCAGGTGAAGATGTGGTAACGGGGGGAAAAGGAACAGTTTTCCTTGACAAAGTTCCTTTTGTGTATAAATTATGTTTATTGTAGGGTTGCTTGAACTAGCTGTTAAACTAGATTTTATTGAAAAGTTGGATTTTGGGAATTGAGTGTTGGTGGAATTTGTCTGCATAAATATGTAGGTAATAAGCAGGATGCACATTGTAGGCACTTAATAGATATTTACTGAATTGGTCATAAATAAGAGGTTTCCTCACCATGACAATTACTTTTACACTATAATATATTTAAATTGAGGACTTTGTCAGGTTAATGCAGTATTTTAATGGCACCCTGGAAGGGTGTTGTGTTGTAGATTTCTATAAAAAAAGTAAATGCCCAATTACTTAAAAGCCAAAACACCATGTCCAAACATTAAAGAAATTCCATTCAAACTGGATATTTCTGGAAGATCTGATTTTAAACAAACAGTCTTGTTACCTCTATAATTGTTCTTACTGACCATGTTAAGTTTTACCTGAGCCCTGTGTTCTTGGTAAAGAACAAAGATCAAGAAATCCTCCCACCCTTTGTGTTCCTGGAAATGATTTAATGCAAAGAACCATTTTTCCTCATATGACCTAGATAGGACTCATGGACACCCCCCTTTTTTGCCCATGATAAGGCCAGACACAGACCCTTCAAGTTTCCATTCTTCACCTCTTAAATGTTTAGCTAAACTGTTTTGTCCCCACTCATCAACTGAAACAAAACACTTGTTAACTAAGCTTTGGTTAAAGTTCCCTTCTTCTCTCAGATTACTGAACTTTGCTCCACTTCTCAGCCTGAGCCTATGCACAACCTCTCCTTAACAGCCTGCCATGGTTTGAAAGTTTGTACACCCCCAAAATTTGTATGTTGAAACCCTACCCACCAATGTAATGATGTTAGAAGGTGGGGCCTTTGGGAAATGAGGTCATGAGGGTGAAGCCTTCATGAATGGGATCAGTGCCCTTATAAGAGTCAGCAGAGAGCTTGCTCCCTCTCTGCTCTCTGCCCTGTGAGGATACAACAAGAAGTACACAGTCTCCAAACTGGAGGAAGTTCTCACCAGAACCTGACCATACTGGCATCCTGATATTCCGGCCTCCAGAACTGTGAGAAATAAATTTCCATTAAATATGAGCCTCCCACTCTATGGTGGTTTGTTAAAGCAGCTTGTGCTGACTAAGACACAGCCCGTCCTGAGACTGGCCTTATGATAAAGCATTCTCTCATCTGCTATCCCATAACACCATCTTTTCATCCCACTTCCCCATACCTGGTTCTTTGTAGCCTTGCTTATTCCTACTCTATTAAAGAAGCATCTTTTTTGCCTAACTCTTGAGGTGCTCATAGATCTTATGGTCACAATGTTCTTCCTACTGCAGTAGCCCAATTCCCTATTTCAATAGCTTTCCCACATTTACCACTTGCAATAATCCTTTCAAATAATCTGAATTCACCTTTATTTGACATCACTTACACTTATTAGATACCATATCCCAAGATGCTCAGACAAATTTAAAAACTTCCTAAGGGCTTTCAAGAAAATAAACCAGACATGAAATTTTTCTTGCTGTTTTCAATATTTTAGAATACATTAAGACAACAGAGTTACCAAAACTCTAGTTCCTCTTGGAGTCTATACTTGGAAACTTCCAACCCTCCCTCTGTCTAGCCCATATTTTGTTCCCTACTCTAGGTTAAAATTCTCTGTGCGTACTTTCTTCTTAAAAACAAGATTATTGAATAGACCTTAGGCACCAAGGATTTGTTTCTAGTTTCTGTTATTTGACAGCAACCCCTGAGGTGTGTGGCATGAAATGATCTCTAATTTTGCTAAGGCCTCATGCTCTGTGAGACTGTATGGTTGGAGGTGAGAGATTTACCCATCTGAGCCTCACTGTGCCTTTATTATCTGAAAACAATGTTAAGAGAGAAATAATGGTTTAGCTGTGTTCACGTATTTTGGGGATTCCTTTGGAATGCAGGCTTTCTGCTATTTTCATTAGCTTCTCCAGCTCTCAGGACAGTTCTTGACATACTATGTACATTTAGCAGCTATTTCCCTCAATATATTATTAAAAACAACCATATTTCGGGGCCTTCTGCTGCAGATCTAGAGATAAAACAGCTTTGTGGCTCTTCTCACTGTGTTGAGAGTAGTGTGAGCAGGTAAATAAGGGAGGCGGCATTTTCCTCATGACTCTCTTCTCAAGGTCAGAGCAGGAAGAGAGTGCCTATACTCAGCAGAGCATTCTTCATGTGGTTGTTACCTATCCCGTTGGGCTTAATTCTCTTCTTAATGAGCTGCACACCTGCGTCTCTGGCTGGTTGCCCTCCACACAGTGGGAGAGGCAAGGGAGGGCGAATTCCTCCTTTATCCTGAGTCCTAGGCTTCAGAGTTGTGCCTGCCTGTATTTTGTTGAGCATCCGAAGTGTGGGTGGTATTCTGAACATCTTCCCATTATGCTAAGCAGCCAACAACAGCTTTGTTATGCAGATTGAGGTTAAAGACAGTGAAATTTCTCAGTCATATCCAGGCACACCCAGCAAATTTCCCAACTGCACAGGGAAATCATGCCTGACTTTTTTTTTAAATTTCCTGTTGAGTGGATGCTTATCACAACTCAGAGAAGATGGTGGTAGAGCCCACCAAAGCCTCAGACTTCAGGGTGAATGCCCTTACAATAATGAATGCAAAATGAGTTCTGAAAGCTGAAAGATTTTATCAGCCCATTTTTTTTTTTTTTTTTTGGTGAGGATTCTTTGTAGGGGTCTAGGTCAGGAGGGAGATGGACACTAACAACTCAGATTTCTTTTGACCATTATTTCAATTTCAGAAAATGGCTGGATGAATTTTTATTGGTTACAAGATATATTTGGGATAGTAGAACTCAAAATGTAGCCTTTGAAACGTGTGCAGGATTCACTTCAGGGGGCCATGGGAGCACCTTAAGGAGTTAAACAGTCCTTCCCTGGAGAAACTGAGACTAAGGGATAATTAAGAGTCCTGTGACTCATATATCTGAAGACATAAGCCAGACATATTGAAATGTGGGGAGCAGAGAAGGCAAATGATGACTATGGTGTGACCCCAAGATCCAAAGTCCTCAACTGACACGTTAGTTGTGGCCGCTGGTTTATGTTTGAGCTTCTTCTCACATGAGCAACTCTATGTAGCATATTCCTGGGTGTGAAGGGGATCAGAATATGCCACTCTTAAATATGTCCCTTTGGCATAAGGATTATTTTGATTTGAAGGCAATAAAGCAACAAATGCTGTACGAGCTCTTTGCTCTTCCCTATCTCCATAAAAGCAGGACATATATTTCCCTTTGTGAAGTTGTTCCCACCCACCCCTTTCCCATACCAAGAAAATAATAACTCTTATCACTAGAGATAGAGAGTAGGCACCGAGATAAGTCTGCATATACAAATCTTACTAAAATAACCCTCATTTTCCATTAGTTTCCCCAATATATTTACCTTCTCACAATTATTGCCCCTAGAACACTAAGCCCCTTTTCCTTTGTTGTATCACTTCTCACAAAATGTATTACTCTTTGTTAAAATGATATACAAATCGCCAGATTTAACTAATTCTTTAGGTCTTCACTTCTTTTCTATGAAGGCCTCCATGTATATAAAAATTAAAATATTAACATCAAATAAAATTTGTATGCCTTTTCTCCTGTTAATCTGTCATTCATTGGTCTAATTTGCAGCCTCCATTTACAGAACCTAAGAGGGTACAACAAAGTTTTTTTCCCCTCTCCTGCAGATACTATCTCAAATCTCTCTCTCATTTTCTCTACATACTTCTATCTTGCCTAAGCCGTTGGTTACCAGATTTATTTTATCCTATCCTTTTTCATCTTGTCGGTAGGCACACAACTCCAATATATGTTTATTTGCTTATAAATTATATACTGGTAGTGCTGCACTAGTATTTCTGTGCATTATAAAACACACATAAAATTAGAAATGTTAAGTAACAAATATCAGTATTCTGATACTCTTTTCCTCACCCCCCAGTGGATCTTTGAAGCCTCATTTCGCTTTGTGGAACCTGCTCCAAGATGGGCTTCTTTCAAAAGCCAGAGTGAACTTTTTGAAATCCTATCACTCATCTGTTTAAGACTAAGATGGCTTCACTCTGCACTATGAATGAAATCCTGTTCCCAGAGGTCACAGAGGCCCTCCTGCCCTGTTCCAATCTGACCTGTCTCCTTCTCCAGGCACTTCTCTGCTCCTCTGGCCCTGGTTCATTAGGGTCCTGCCATCTTGGTTTCCGTTCCAGTTGTTCCAAAGCTGCAATCTCATGCCTGTCACTGAGTTTTCATGTAAGTTGGTTTTAAGGCTCTTACTTGTACGCCTCGCATGAATATTTTGAATAATTTTTGCTCATTCTTTGAATATCTTCTTTTCATGTCATTTCTTCTAAGAAAACTTTTCTGACCAGCTCTCCCTTCTCCCACTAATCCAAATCAGTGTTCCCTATACCAAGCTCTCATCTCATTCTTAAGTTTTCCTTCACAGCACTTATTATGATAAATATGCATACTTGTGACATTGTTTGCCTGATAACCATTGCTACTAATAACTTCCGTGTGCCCTGGGGCTATACTTTTTTTTTTTTGAGCATTTTATCCTGGTGCCTAGAACAATATTTAACACATAGTAAGCACACAATACTATTTTGATAGTTGAACAAATGAATAGTGACCATATTTTCCACATCAAACACCATGGTATGTGGTTTTGGGGAACAGGGCCTAGTCTATTTGGAGTAGAGATTCTTCCGTCAAATCCAGGATATAGGACTGGTGAATTTCCTCCTTATTCTTGTCAACTATATATCAAGTTGGGATTTGTAGCTGTTGTGATATGAATATCAGACAGAGATTATATCCAACGAATGAACATATTGCAGAATGCTGTGGGAAAGTGCTTTTCCTTCTCAATGTGCCTATCACTTCCTCAATTGTAATGCTGCCATTTTTGGCAAGGAGCTGCTGATGCTTCAAGTCCAGATCTCACTTTTATTCAATTGTCTTGATTAGGCAATAACCCAGTCTTCCTAAATTATTCACAAGTGTCAGGGATTGCTGAGGACTAGCAACTGTCAAATATGGTAATTGTCAGCTGGGCAGGAATAACGGCCTGATTTAAATGTATGCATCTAAATGAACAGGAAAAGCAGAAGGAAAAGTGACCCCATCCCTTCCTTAAGTGCCCAGACAATTAAATGCATAATGGGTTTCCCCAGGGGTCCTGTACCAGCTGCTCTTCATCCTCCTCAAACAGAAAGGGAAATGCCATTCCCCGTTGTAATCCAGGGCAGAGGGTCTGACATTGACTGAGCGCCCGTAGTGTTTGGCCAGGGCTAACCCGCATAAGCACATGTGATGGAAACATATTTTGAAATATAAACTGGGGCTTTTTCCTTTTTAAATTACCTCCTGTGATAATCAAGTTTGTTGTGGCTTCTCTAAACCAGCCTAGACAGCTGTACACTGCTTTGAGGGGAAGAGGGAGGCCACCATATAGTCAGAACACAAGGTCAAAGAAACTTAGTTATCTATTTACTTATTTCTTTAATGGACAATTGGCATAACTCTTAAATTGTACTAGGAGTTCTGGGGACACAGTGTGCTTAAAACATTGTCCCTACCTTGTGACGCTTACATTCTACTTGGATAGATAGATGATAAACAGAAACCAATAAATAATCAATATAACCACTTTAACAATAATGATAATATTAATAATCAAGTCAGGTAAAAAGATGGAACATGAAGTAGGTGAGAATATTTAGATACCTCATTGAATAAATGTCATTTAAATAGTATTGCCAGATTTAGCCAATAAAAATGTAAGATGTCCAGTATATATATACAAGGACCATACTTATACTAAAACGTTATTCATTGTTAATCTGAGATTCAAATTAACTGAACATCTTCTGTTTTATCTTGCAACCCTACACTTAGATTGTGTCTTGAATAATGTGAAGGAGCTGGCTATGGGAAGGAGTTGGCAGGCAGGGGATTCACAGGTGTAAAATGCCCTAAATTAGGAACAAGGAGGAGAGACTGAGGACGGGGATGAGAGGTTGTCCAGACCAGACTGTGTAGGGCCTGTGAGCCATGTTATGGATTGTGGATTTTATTTTAGTGTGATGGAAAATCACTGAAAAAGTCATCTGGGAAGAAGAGTGACATTATGCACTTTTTGTTTTAGAGATATCAGTCTGGCTTCAGAGTTGAAAACAGCCAGAGTAAAAGAAGAAGTAGATACAAGGAAGGAAAAAACTTCTTTCTTCTATCCATCTTAGGTTCATTGGCTGGGGCCTGTAAATTAGATTAATGAAAGACAGATTAACAAGAGAAGAACAAATAGAAGTTTCTTGCGTGTAATGCACATACACATGGGAGTACTCAGTGACTAATAACTCAAAGGAGTGGTTAGAAGCTGGGCTTATGGGGCACCTGGGTGGCTCAGTTGGTTAAGCGACTGCCTTTGGCTCAGGTCACGATCCTGGAGTCCCGGGATCGAGTCCCACATCGGGATCCCTGCTCAGCGGGGAGTCTGCTTCTCCCTCTGACCCTCCTCCCTCTCATGCTCTCTGTCTTTCATTCTCTCTCTCTCAAATAAATAAATAAAATCTTAAAAAAAAAAAAAAGGAGCTGGGCTTATATGGCATTGTAACAAAAAACAATACACTGGTAGAGAAGTGACAAAGACAAAGGAAAGGGACTTTGAGCTTCCAGGGGTGGAGAATTGTGGGGAGGCAAATATATGAGAGAAACTGATGACACATAAGGGTCGTTTTAGCAAGATTGGTTTTTTAGATTATTCTGGTGCCACCTTTAGGTTAGGAGTCTAGAGTTGTCTCTGGTGATTCAGAATCATCCTATTCTTCCTGCTACGGAAGGAGAAGGCAGAGAGTTTTCTTAATTCTTAATTGCCTTCAGCTGAAATGAATCCTTATGCTGAAGTGACATATTTTGGGGTGGCATATTTCCAGAAAAACCAATGGAGGAGGCTATTACAATAGAACTGGCATAAGATGGTGGGGCTTGAAGGAGGGTGGGCCAGGTGGAGGTGATGAGAAGTACTTAAGCACTCAGATTTGGTAAATATTTTAGAAGTACAGCTAGTAAGAATTACCGGAGGATTCCATGTGGGGTGGTGTGAAGAGAAGAATCAAGAATCATTCCATTTTGGCCTAAGCAATCATTTCAAAATTTGCTAATGTCAGTAGGAACAATAAATTTTTATTCAAATTTCTATGGAGTTTTCCCACTTTGGCATCAGATAGAAGATAAGCTGGACGAGAAATGGGGAAAGACAGGAAGGAATGGCTATTTGAAATGGAAAGATTTTAAGACTGATGTATTATTCAGCATCTGGAACCATGTCCAGGGAGCTGCATGGAATCAGAGTCACACTTGTCCTCATGGTGGCTTTCTGATGAGAAATTGATCAAAGTATCAATCGATAATGGGTAACAAGGTATTTGCTATGTTTTCTGAGACTTGAGCTCTGGGATTTAGCTCTGCATGCAACCTATCCCATATGAACAACTATTACATCTAATGGTCTGGGACACTCAGAATGATTCCCTCTCCTTCATTGTGAATATTTTAGAGTGCCATAATGACAGTGTGAAGGCAGAGCTGCCATAGCTAAGGTAGGCAGGTTAATAGTCCTTCAAAAATGTTCAAATCCTACTCCTCAGAACCTGTGACTGTGTTATGTTATATGACAAAGGGGAAATCAGGTTACAGATGGAATTAAGGTTACAAATAAACCAATGTTCACATAAAGAGATTTTCCTGGATTACTTAGGTGGGTTCAGTGTAATCACAACGGTCTTTTAAATGTGGAAGAGGGAGGCAGAAGGGTCAGTACTAGAGTGATATGGGAAAAGACTCCACCCGCCATTGTGGACTTTCGAGATGGCAGGAGGCTGTGAGCCAAGGAACATAGACAGCCCCTAGAAGCTGGAAAAGATGAGAAAGCAGATTTCCCCCTAAAGGTTCCAGAAAGGAAAGAAGCCCTGCTGACCCATAATTTTAGGCCAGCAAGACCCTTTTCAGACTCCTGGCCTCTATTACTGTAAGCTACTAAATTTGTGTTGTTTTAAACCATTAAGTTTGTGGTAATTTGGTACAGCAACCATAGAAAATAATACACTGACCCACAGAGAAGCGGATAAAACCAGCTGGACGTCTTCCATTGAGGAGAGCAATGATAGAACATGTTTGTCCTCTTATACACAGACAAGTCTTCCAATCCTCTCTGGCAGAGGGAACTGAAAAGGAGACAATTACCTAGATGATTGAGGGAAACATATAATAAAATGTCCTATTTCTTCCAATTTTCCAAATCCTGGCCTCAGTTACCAACTTCTATAGACTAAATGTTAGTGAACCCCCAAAACTCATGTTGAAATCCTAACCTCCATTGTGATGGTATTAGGAAGTGGGACCTTTGTGAGGTAATTAGTACATTAGGGCAGAATCATGTATGGGGTTAGTGCCCTTATCAAAGAGGCCCTAGAGAGCTCTCTTGTTCCTTCTACTATTTGAAGACATAGAATACCACTGTCTGGGAATCAGGAATCAAGCTCTCACCAGGCATCAAATCTGCCAACACTTTGATCTTGGAGCTTCCAGTCTCCAGAATTGTGAGAAACAAATTTTTGTTGTTTATAAGCCACCAAGTTTATGGTATTTTGTTATAGCCACCCAAGGTGGCTAAGACAGTAGCTTAGCTTTCCAGAAGGAATCAGAAGTTTTGGGGGTTCTGTTCTACGTAGCATGCTGACTTTTCTGTGACTTCCACCCCTATACTGTAAGCTCCTTCAAAGTGCAAATTATGTCTTATTCAACAGTCTTAGCCTATCACTGAGGAAATGGTTGTTGAACAGATAGAGGAGTAAATGAATGAATACATGAATGAATGAATGCATCCCTTTCCTTTCAATTTTGACAAATGAGTATGGTAGGCCTGTGTGTACACCAACAACTGTGTGTTGGAAAATCACCAGTTGAGCTTGAATTCATGCAAGTCATTTTGCAAGTCCTGGTTTGACAGATCCATTTGTTATGCAAGGTCATAGTGTTGTAATTGTTGTCCCCTAGCATGAATATGGGCCAGGGACCAAGCATTAAAATGCAGTAAGTCCTTGGCATCTAATCTCTTCCTTTGTTGCTTGACCTGATCTCTGACAAGCAGCCTGCAGCCTCACCAGACTGCTGTAAGAATGACAGCTTTGGCTCACAAATGGGAGCAGGGCTACGTGAGGGGTGATGCAGTCAGTCAGCAGGGGAGACTGGAACTTAGTTGGCTTGGAGGATGGGGACAGAGGGCGAGACAGGGCAGAGTGAGCGAACATTAGGAGAACTGTGTGAAGTCGTGGGATGCTTCAGGTTAAATCTGAGATGCATTTGTTCAGTGATTGTTTGCTCTACTGGATGCTTTGTGCCAGGTGCCATGCAAAATACCCAGAGGGAGGGAGGCCATGATGAATAATCACAGATCACATTTACTTCCTTTTTATTGTGTGTCAGGCACCACGTGAGCGAGTTAAAAGCAGTATCTCATTTAATCCTCCAAACAATTCTGTGTGCAGAACAACTATGACACTCATTAAAGTGATGAGGAAAATGAAGCTTGGTGACAGTAACTTGCCCAAGGGCACCCAGTAAGTGGTGGAGTTGGGTACGAAAACTATGGTCTGAATCAAAAGCCTATTCTCTTAACAACTGTACATACTGGCCCGGTCTTTAGTCACTGAACCTGATCCTTGAATTGCTGCACTTTTATTCTAGTAGAGGAAATAAGATCCACAAGTACAGAGGTTATAATAAGAGACAAAATGAGATGCATGCTGTAAGAAATGAGAGAGCTCAGCATTATGGAACACAGAACTGCTGGGAATGCAGCCTCAGGCAGGATTTAAGAAGCAAGAATAAGCAAATAATAGTGGTGGCTCTCGAGTTTTTACTGTGGGTCAAGGGCTTTACCTTCACTGACAAAAGAATTCCTGAGCACCTACTATGCATCTGACACCCTTCTAAGTACTTGCGATCTATTAAAAAATAGAACAGAGAGATTTCTCTGCCTTCTTGGATCTTGTGTTGTAGCACAGGGAGAGAAACAGTAAAGAATAGACTATACATGTACTGTTCATATTCACACACACACACACACACACATTTTTACATGTCAGATGGCATTAAATGTAATAGAAAAAGAAAAAGTGGAAGAAGGCAAGAGGTATTTTAAATGGGGTCATCATGAAATAGGGTCTCCTGAACTATCTCATTGAATCCTCACAGTATTTTTGTGCCCTTTTCAGATGGGGATACAGGCGTAGGGAGGTTAACTAGTTGGCTCAAGAAAGTAATGTAGCTGAGATACCAACTTGGGTGTATGGACTTCAGGACCTGTATCCTCAACGCCCCTGCTATTCTCACTCTCCAGAAGGCATTTAAGATTTTCTCCTTCTCCTTCCAGAAACTACAGATTTGCAGTTATGGCTGTCAGGTTCCACTTGACCTTCCTAGAACTTGCTGAACCGGGAGACACTGGGAGTCCTTTTGGTGGACCCAGCTCAGTCTCAGCTGTGGAGGCCCCAGCAAAAGCTACAAAAGCCTCAGCAACTTTAGAGCCTACCCTCTGGCACCAGGAGCTACCTCCAGCCCAACAGAACCACGTCCATATAGCCTTGGGACTTCAGCATTTATTTCTTCTGCTTTTTCCATGTTTTGTCATCTTTCCTGAACTATATTTGTACTTATAAGGCTCTTTGAAACTTGGTTGTGGGCGAGCAGAGGCCAGTGCAGGGGCCAGCTTTTGAATCTGGGTGATTTCTCCCCAGCCTGAGGATGAAAAAGTCCTTCCTGTCCTCTCCTTCACAATGGCCCCAAGTCCAGTAACTCGGAGCCACTGCAAGTTAGCTCCTATTATGAGCTAGAAAGAGAATTGGATTGGAGAGCTCCAATTCATGTCACTATGTGCTTTTCTGGAAAGCCTCGCCTTTGATGACCCTGCCTAGTCTGGTTTCTGAGATCCCTTCTAGTGTTGTAATGAATCTTGAGTGTATAAGTGTGTACTTTTGTTGGGTTTTATAAGCTAACCAGGGCTAGCCTAGGGCAAGATGATCAAGTAGTTGACATTTTGATTCATTCACCAAACACAATATTTTGTCATTCAATTTTCAGTACCCAATGAGGTCGATACTTACTAATATTTTACAGATGACAAAACTGAGGTACATGGAGGTTAAGTTGCCTGAGGCTAAATTACTAGAGAGTAGTAGGGCTGGATTAGAAACTGAGTGCTGTCATAGCTCATATATTTATAATATAATCTCTAGATGCTGGGGACACACCTAGATTAGAGATCTCTGATTTCAGGAAACCTATAGCCTAGTGGGGAGATAGGCAAGTAAACTGAAAATACCAACAAGGGGCCACTTCTTAAAAGTTGGATATAGTGCAGGTGAAATACTGGGACAGAGCATCCAGGAGAACCAGTGGAGGTTTTCTTCTCCTTTCTCACCCATATCATTTTTGTCTCTCTGGGAGCATCATATACATGCATGACTCACTCTCTCTGCAAAATCTATCTGGGTGTTTTCTATCTCCTCATGATTTTCTAGAAGACCATGTTGAAACATGTCCAAATGAGGCAGCCAGTCTTACAGTTAATCTGTTGCCCTAAACTGTTGTTATCTGTTATGGCATAACAAGCTACTCCAAAATACAATGGCATAAGCACCAACCTTTTTATTATCTATCATGATTTTCTGGGACAGAAATTTAACAGGACTTGGCTAGGTTATTCTGTTCCACCTGGCAGAGACTCTGGTCACTGGGTGGTACACAACTGGTGTCTGGATTACTATGGAGGGTCCAAGATGGCTTTGCTCATGTGCCTGGAATCTTGGAGGGACATTTGGAAAGCTGACTTCCCTCTTCATGTAGTCTCAGGACTTCTCTATGTGGTCTCTCCAGTAGGTAGTCAGAATGCCTCCATGATTCCCCAGCTATGAAGGGAAACCATAGTTAAAACTGCCAGATCTCTTAAGGCTAAGCTCAGAACTGATACAGTGTCACTTCTACCATCCTTCATTGATCAAAGCAGCTAGCTACAGCCCAGGCCGCATCCAAGGGGAAGAGAAGTACTCTCCACCTCTGGATGGGAGGAATGTCAAATAATTTATGGCATTTTCCATCTACCACTCTTTTCAGTTGACTTTGCCTTGAATTTGCATAAAAGATTCAATGTATTTTTTTTTTAAGTTTGCATTTAAATTCCAGTTAGTTAACATACAGTGTAATATTAGTTTTAGGTGTACAATATACTGATTCAACACTTCCATACAACACCTGGTGCTCATCACAGCAAGTACCCTCCTTAATCCTCCTCACCTATTTAACCCACCCCCCTTCACCTCCCCTCCTGTAACTATCAGCTTGTTCTCTATAATTAAGAGTCTGTTTCTTGGGTTGCCTCTCTCTTTTTTTCTCTTTGCTCATTTGTTTTGTTTCTGAAATTCCACATATGAGAGAAATCATATGGTACTTTCTCTCTCTGACTTATTTTGCTTAGCATAATACTCTTGAGCTCCATCCATGTCATTGCAAATCACAAGATTTTATTCCTTTTTGTGGTTGAGCAATATTCCATTGTTTATACCACAACTTCTTTATCCATTCATCAGTTGATGGACACTTGGGCTGTTTCCATAATTTGGCTATTGTAGATACTGCTGCTATAAACATTGAGGTGTGTATATCCCTTTGAATTAGTGTTTTTGTATTCTTTGGGTAAATACCTAGTAGTGCAATTGCTGTATCATATGGTAGTTCTATTTTTAACTATTTGAGGAACCTCCATACTGTTTTCCAGAGTGGCTGTACCAGTTTGCATTCCCACCAACAGTGCAAAAGGGTTTCCCTTTCTCCATATCATCGTCAACACCTTTGTTTCATACATTGTTGATTTTAGCCATTCTGACAGGTGTGAGGTGATATTTCACTGTGGTTTTGATTTCATTTCCCTGATGATAAGTGATGTTGAGCTTCTTTTCATGTGTCTGTTGGCCATCTGTATGTCTTCTTTGAAAAAATGTCTATTCATGTCTACTGCTATTTTAATTGGATTATTCATTTTGGGTATTGAGTGTGATAAGTTCTTTATATATTTTGGATACTAACCCTTTATCAAATATATCAGATATGTCATTTGCAAATAGTTTCTCCCATTTGCCTTTTAGTTTTGTTGATTGTTTCCTTCACTGTGCTGAAGGTTTTTATTTTGATTTAATCCCAAGAGTTTATTTTCGATTTTGTTTCCCTTGCCTCAGGAAACATATCTAGAAAAGTTGCTATGGCCAATGTCAAAGAAGTTCCTACCCGTGTTCCCTTTTAGGATTTTTATGGTTTCAGATCTCACATTTAGGTCTTTAATAATTCAACGTATTTCTAATAAAATGTTTTCTCTCTGAAAACTGTTTGAAGCTGAGATACCCCAGTCTTTAGTAAATATTTGGTGTTCAAATAAGACAACTAAACTTTCTCAGTGCTTACTGCAATGGTGGAAATGCCATCCATCTGCACAGTTCAATATGGGAGCCACTGACTGCATGTGGCTATGGAGCCCTTGAAACATGTTAGTGTAACTGCAGGAGTAAATTTTACATTTTGTTTAATTTTACTTAATTTAAATTTAAGTTTAATAGTCCTTGTGGCTGGTGGTTACTATATTGGACAGAAGGATTTACCTAATGCTTATTTAGAGCAGAGTCTATAATACAAGATGGTACTCATTAACTTCAGGTGTCTAACACTGGTACCTTGAAATTCTTTCACATTCTAGCAAAATTCAACTTTTTACTGAGTTACATTAAGGAGGTAGGAGAAAAAGATTATATGTTTATGGCTAATAAGAAGTGAATGTAAAGGCCTAAATATAAGCACAAAAGACCACGACTGGAGAGGTAGTAATTTAGGGACCACCAAGCAAGACTTTGGAGTATGTCAGTAACTGTTTATCAGCACACTGTGGTTCGGTTTAGCAAAGAAGTTCAGAGTGCTTCCTAGGCAGTGAATTGAGTGAAATAAGTATTTTTATATTCACCTGGCATAATTTGTTATTAGACTTTTTCTGATGGCAATAATAGGACTGGAGCAGTTAAACCATGTTCTCCAGGGTACTGGTACTACTGCCAAGAGCAGAAAACTTTCATCTTCCAAAGCCTCAATCAGCCAGTTTCTCATCTGCATCCCATAAATCATCAGGAAGGAACAAGCTCATTATCTCAGCACAGGGACAAAAGTCTTTTACATGACACTGAACTTCTGACTACTGCAAAACATGGCAGCTTGCCATCATATCTTTAACAGGTGTGTTGGCCCCTTTAATAGACTGGGCCAGAAGTTTGTGGCTGTGGCCTGAAATTTCAATTTTGTTATGTATCGTACATAATTTGCAGTGGGCCTATGTCCAAAGGTAACTGGGTCTAGTGGTCTGTGGAGTTGCTCAGATGTTTGTTGTTTTAATAGGTTTGGGGAAAGAAAACTGAGTCTTTCTGCCTCTGAAAACACTGTCTCGTTGTCTAGAGGCTAAGAACTAGGGAAATTTCTCTGCTATACTTTGGGAAGGTGTTTCAATGTGTCTACTCCAAAGCGCTGGGTAGGAGCTCCTAAGTACAGGCTGTTAAGTTTTCTTATACCTGTAGTTCCCTTTATCTAATGAGACTGATTAGGTTCTAGAACCTTCCAAATTACAAAATATTTTATTCTTGTGTCATATAGAATTTCCTATGATTATTAGTAAGATAATCATTTTCTCAGGAAGTTCTCAACTTTCATCTCCCTTTCTAAGGACAGAAATACTATGAGTATTACATGGAAGGTGTTCCAGATGTGGACATTCTCTTGCTTCCTGATCAAAAAAAGATAATTTGGTAGGAATGAAAAAGGGTATACTCTGTAACAGGTATGGCAAATCTTTCCCATAACAGGTCAGATAATACATATGTTTGGCTTTTGAGCCATGTAATCTCTGTCATTACTACCCAAGTTGGTAGCAAAGCCAAAGATAATGTAAAAGAATGAGTGTGGCTGCATTCCAATAAACTTAATTTATGGACACTGAAATTTGAATTTTGTGTGATTTTTCACTTGGGATGCTTTTCAAATATTTAAAAATGTAAAAACCATATTTCATTCACAGGCTGTTAAAAAAACAACAACAAAACACAAGGTGGCAGACCAGATTTGGCCTATAGGCTGTAGTCTGCTGACTCCTACTCTTTAAGATGCACACATAAGTAACTAGAGTGTAAATATTTCATAAAAATTGCAATAGATATTGCTGGATCCAGCCTTTTAGAGTTGTGAGACAATTTATGTTTGCATTTTTGTATAGAGAATTCAAAACTACAATTTATAATGAACATCTTTGTAAGTGGGTATTTTAAAAACAGTGAAAAAAAAGCATATTTTTATGGTACAGTAGAAAGATAATTGATCAAAGTTTTAGAAGTCTAGGATTTTCCACTCAGTTCTGACATTAAGTAAGGACTTACCACATTGGATTTGCTATTCTCTAAAATGGGAACAATACTGGCTTTCCCACTGTCATAGGCTGTTGTGAAATCCAAATGAATTTGTGCTCCTGAAAATTCCTGGAAAAAAGATCAAGCACCGCATGTGTGTGGAGTAACTTGCCAGGAATATCTCAAAAGTTCTTGGGCTAGTACAGTATATAATTTCTCTCAGCAATTGTATGGGAAAAATACTTTCATATAAACAGATAGATATAGATGGATATTTTTGTATTTGTGCTGTGATGATCTGAAGAGAGAAATGATCTACCCTGAATATTTTATCTTTTAGTAACACTAGCAATCTTGCCATATGTGAATCTTTTAAAACCATGCTACAAACTGCTGTTTCATTTATAATATTAGGTTTTCTCTGATTTATCCCAAATGAAACTGGCCAAAAGGGATGAAATATGCCTGCATGCACCTTATGCATGGGAGGATATAGAAGACAGTGCGTTGAGGATTGGATTGAAGAAGGACAAAGGCCTCCATAGAAGTGGTTCTTCCTAATATTGAAAGGTTACTAGTTCACAAGATAAGAAAGACATCTTTCTTTTTTAAAATTTTTAATTTAAATTCAATTTAATTAAACATAGTATATTATAGTTTCAGAGCTAGAATTTAGTGATTCATCAGTTGCATATAACACCCGGTGCTCATTCTATCAAGTACCTTCCTTAATGCCCATCATCCAATTACCCCATTCAACCCCCTTCTAGCAACCCTGAGTTTGTTCCCTAGAGTTCAGCATCTCTTATGGTTTGTCTCCCTCTCTGATTTCAGAAAGACTTCTTTCTTAACCTTCTCTATTCAGAGAGATATTAGCAATAAATCATAGTGTGTGTGTGTGTGTGTGTGTGTGTGTATGAAAGGACATATACAATATACTACAATGGGGGAATAATTTCAAGGGTGAAAAATGTCCATCTTAAAATCATTCAGTTTGTTTAATTTTAGTTTAATTGATTTGGTAAAAGACTTTTTTTTTCTTTTTTTTGGCTGGCAAGAAATAATTCAATGAAAGACTAGAAAACGTTATGAGACGGGTAAATTTTTGTTTGTGTTTCTTAGAATATGAAATCACTTGTCGCCTAAATAGAGAGTCTTAATTAAAATACATGAGAAACCAGGGAAGTGGAGGAGAAAGACATTTAAACATATTTTTCTTGTGTAAGATTTTTCATGTTTTCTTCATAAAAATTGAATTTCCCTTCTGGGCTTTGCAGCATAGTTTGTGTAATTATTTTGGAGAAATGAGAAATGTGAGAAGGAAAATAGGGTATTTTAGAACCAACCCCAAATAGATGCTACATCTGGCTGATTTCAGTTAACTCTCCAAGCACTACTATAATGGTGTAGATGTCACGAATTATGATGATGTAAAGTTTTGTATTTCCCACTCCTGACACTCATTTTCACAATGCTGGCATCTCTGGCCACTTGTTCTTACTCTTTCTGCCGAATGTATACTCACATAATCCTCAAACTTTTTTTATTCTTCCATATTTTTAATATTATTAGACTCTTGTTAACAATGTGCTTACCATTTTCTGATTTGGATGCATGTTTGTGATATTGGCAGTCATGCTCAAGAAATTTGACTTTGGGTGAGACCAGCCAATGTTTCTCTGTAGTCCATAGTGTATGTAATGAGAGGGTCTTTAGTAATGGGTCAACACTAACAAAAGCTTTTCTCATTAGGTATACACCACAGAGTCTTGGTACAGTTGTTGCTAGGTTCAGCTTTACTTAGAGGAGACCATAACACACACTGATACCAGATTCAAAATTTCGGAGTATAGAATTTGTAGGGATTATAAAACTTAATGATGCCAAATAGGAGTTCAGAAACCTCTATCCACTCTACCATCTTGTTATATCAGAAACCCCCTGAAGGAACAGTTAAATAGTATAAAAGGAGCACAATACGTTAAACTCCTAGTCCTTAGGCATTTTGAAAATTAGAACCAAATTTAAGCTCAAGGAGTTATGTATACACTCTTGGATATTTTTGTTAGATCCTGGATTCATGGTCTATTAAGATAAATGCAAATTGCCTGTGTCATGGAGAGGCAGTACCACCCAGGGGATGAGAACTCAGCTCTGGAGTCAGACTTACCTGGTTTTAATCTTGCCTGTTCTCTGTACTAGCTGAGCAACATTGGGCAAGCTATAATAGGCTCTGAACCTCAGCTTCTCCCTCTTTAAAATGGGGATAAAAATTGTATCTTTCTAAGAAAATCCACTGAAGTATATCATATATAGTACTTAGTACACATAAGATGCTTGGTACAATGCTTGGCCCATAATAAGCACTCAATAAATATCATTAAATATTTAAAGAAAAGGGTGCCTGGGTGGCTCAGTTGGTTAAGCAACTGCCTTTGGCTCAGGTCATGATCCTGGAGTCCTGGGATCAAGTCCCGCATTGGGCTCCCTGCTCAGCGGGGAGTCTGCTTCTCCCTCTGACCCTCCCCCCTCTCATGCTCTATCTCATTCTTTCTCTCAAATAAATAAAAATAAAATCTTTAAAAAAAATATTTAAAGAATAGCATACAGTCTTTCTAAGAGAGTACAATATACATAAATACATAGAGAAGAGTTATAGTGCTTTCAAGAAGGTAATGGTCTTTCTGCAGACAGAAGCCCTAACCTCAGGAATGATTTCAGGAACAGCAGACAAATGTGTATCATTAAGGGCCCCAAGAAAAGATGTGCTCAACTGGAAGTGTATTAAGGAGGAGTGAAAGATCACTGGGGAACGAAGTGGTCTAGGAAGGTTTCTTTTTTTTTTTTTTTTTTATTCTTATGTTAATCCCCATACATTACATCATTAGTTTTAGATGAAGTGTTCCATGATTCATTGTTTGTGCATAACAACCAGTGCTCCATGCAGAAGGTGCCCTCCTCAATACCCACCACCAGGCTAACCCATCTTCCCACCCCCCTCCCCTACAGAACCCTCAGTTTGTTTTTCAGAGTCCATCGTCTCTCATGGTTCGTCTACCCCTCCGATTTCCCCCGCTTCATTCTTCCCCTCCTGCTACCTTCTTCTTCTTCTTTTTTTTTTTTCTTAACATATATTGCATTATTTGTTTCAGAGGTACAGATCTGAGATTCAACAGTCTTACACAATTCACAGCGCTTACCAGAGCACATACCCTCCCCAGTGTCTATCACCCAGTCACCCCATCCCTCCCACCCCATCCCCCACTCCAGCAACCCTCAGTTTGTTTCCTACAATTAAGAATTCCTCATATCAGTGAGCTCATATGATACATATCTTCCTCTGTTTGACTTATTTCGCTCAACATAATACCTTCCAGTTCCATCCATGTCGTTGCAAATGGCAAGATCTCATTCCTTTTGATGGCTGCATAATATTCCATTGTATATATATACCACCTCTTCTTTATCCATTCATCTGTCGATGGACATCTTGGCTCTTTCCACAGTTTGGCTATTGTGGACATTGCTGCTATAAACATCGGGGTGCACGTACCCCTTCGGATCCCTACTTTTGTATCTTTGGGGTAAATACCCAGTAGTGCAATTGCTGGATCATATGGTAGCTCTATTTTGAACTTTTTGAGGAACCTCCATACAGTTTTCCAGAGTGGTTGCACCAGCTTGCATTCCCACCAACAGTGTAGGAGGGTTCCCCTTTCTCCGCATCCCTGCTAACATCTGTTATTTCCTGACTTGTTAATTTTAGCCATTCTCACTGGTGTGAGGTGGTATCTCATTGAGGTTTTGATTTGGATTTCCCTGATGCCGAGTGATATTGAGCACTTTTTCATGTGTCTGTTGGCCATTTGGATGTCTTCTTTGGAAAAATGTCTGTTCATGTCTTCTGCCCATTTCTTGATTGGATTATTTGTTCACTGGGTGTTGAGTTTGATAAGTTCTTTATAGATTTTAGATACTAGCCCTTTATCTGATATGTCATTTGCAAATATCTTTTCCCATTCTGGAGGTTGCCTTTTAGTTTTGTTGACTGTTTCCTTTGCTGTGCAAAAGCTTTTTATCTTGATGAAGTCTCAATAGTTCATTTTTGCCCTTGCTTCCCTTGCCTTTGGTGATGTTTCTAGGAAGAAGTTGCTGCAGCTCTAAGAAACAAACTGAGGGTTCTAGAGGGGAGGGGGGTGGGGGGATGGGTTAGCCTGGTAATGGGTATTAAAGAGGGCACGTATTGAATGGAGCACTGGGTGTTATATGCAAACAACGAATCATGAAACACTACATCAAAAACTAATATGTAATATATGGTGATTAACATAACATAATAAAATTAAATTAAAAAAAAAAGAATAACACAATCACCAAGGAATAAAGAAGCAGGAGTTTTAGCCTTTTTTTTTTTTTTTTTAGAGGCAGGGAGGGGCAGAAGGAGAGGGAGAGAGAGAATCTTAAGCAGGCACTATGCCCAGCACAGAGCCAAATGTGGGGCTCAATCTCAGGACCCTGAGATCAACCTGAGCCGAGATCATGACTGAACTGAAATCAAGAGTCAGATGCTTAACTGACTGAGCCACTCAGGTGCCCCCTTTTAGTTTTTTGTATACTGAAGGGTTTAAAGATGGGGTGCAAAGGATAATTGCTTTGGCAGGTACTTATTTTATTCCTTAATCAGCCTTTTTATTTATTTATTTATTTAATTTATTTTTTTTAATTCTTATGTTAATCCCCATACATTACATCATTAGTTTTAGATGTAGTGTTCCGTGATTCATTGTTTGTGCATAACACCCAGTGCGACATGCAGAACGTGCCCTCTTTAATACCCACCACCAGGCCAACCCATCCTCCCACCCCCCTACCCCCCAGAACCCTCAGTTTGTTTTTCAGAGTCCATCGTCTCTCATGGTTCATCTACCCCTCTGATTTCCCCCGCTTCATTCTTCCCCTCCTGCTACCTTCTTCTTCTTCTTTTTTTTTTTTTCTTAACATATATTGCATTATTTGTTTCAGAGGTACAGATCTGAGATTCAACAGTCTTACACAATTCACAGTGTTTACCAGAGCAGTACCCTCCCCAGTGTCTATCAACCAGTCACCCCATCCCTCCCACCCCATCCCCCACTCCAGCAACCCTCAGTTTGTTTCCTGCGATTAAGAATTCCTCATATCAGTGAGGTCATATGATACATGTCTTTCTCTTTTTGACTTATTTTGCTCAACATAATACCCTCCAGTTCCATCCACGTCGTTGCAAATGGCAAGATCTCATTCCTTTTGATGGCTGCATAATATTCCATTGTGTATATATACCACATCTTCTTTATCCATTCATCTGTCGATGGACATCTTGGCTCTTTCCACAGTTTGGCTATTGTGGACATTGCTGCTATAACATCGGGGTGCATGTACCCCTTCGGATCCCTACTTTTGTATCTTTGGGGTAAATACCCAGTAGTGCAATTGCTGGATCATATGGTAGCTCTATTTTCAACTTTTTGAGGAACCTCCATACAGTTTTCCAGAGTGGCTGCACCAGCTTGCATTCCCACCAACAGTGTAGGAGGGTTCCCCTTTCTCCGCATCCCCGCCAACATCTGTCGTTTCCTGACTTGTTAATTTTAGCCATTCTGACTGGTGTGTGGTGGTATCTCATTGAGGTTTTGATTTGGATTTCCCTGATGCTGAGCGATATTGAGCACTTTTTCATGTGTCTGTTGGCCATTTGGATGTCTTCTTTGGAAAAATGTCTGTTCATGTCTTCTGCCCATTTCTTGATTGGATTCTTTGTTCTTTGGGTGTTGAGTTTGATGAGTTCTTTATAGATTTTGGATACTAGCCCTTTATCTGATATGTCATTTGCAAATATCTTTTCCCATTCTGTCGGTTGTCTTTTGGTTTTGTTGACTGTTTCCTTTGCTTTGCAAAAGTTTTTTATCTTGATGAAGTCCCAATAGTTCATTTTTGCCCTTGCTTCCCTTGCCTTTGGCGATGTTTCTAGGAAGAAGTGGCTTCGGCTGAGGTCGAAGAGGTTGCTGCCTGTGTTCTCCTTTAGGATTTTGATGGACTCCTGTCTCACATTGAGGTCTTTCAACCATTTGGAGTCTATTTTTGTGTGTGGTGTAAGGAAATGGTCCAGTTTCATTCTTCTGCATGTGGCTGCCCAATTTTCCCAACACCATTTGTTGAATAGACTGTCTTTTTTCCATTGGACATTCTTTCCTGCTTTGTCGAAGATGAGTTGACCATAGAGTTGAGGGTCCATTTCTGGGCTCTCTATTCTGTTTCATTGATCTATGTATCTGTTTTTGTGCCAGTACCATACTGTGTTGATGATGACAGCTTTGTAATAGAGCTGGAAGTCCGGAATTGTGATGCCACCAGCTTTGCTTTTCTTTTCCAACATTCCTCTGGCTATTCGGGGTCTTTTCTGGTTCCATACAAATTTTAGGATTATTTGTTCCATTTCTTTGAAAAAGTGGATGGTATTTTGATGGGGATTGCATTGACATTGTAGATTGCTCTAGGTAGCTTTGACATCTTCACAATATTTGTTCTTCCAATCCATGAGCATGGAATGTTTTTCCATTTCTTTGTGTCTTCCTCAATTTCTTTCATAAGTATTTTATAGTTTTCTGAGTACAGATCCTTTGTCTCTTTGGTTAGATTTATTCCTAGGTATCTTATGGTTTTGGGTGCAATTGTAAATGCGATCAACTCCTTAATTTCTCTTTCTTCTGTCTTGTTGTTGGTGTATAGGAATGCCACTGATTTCTGTGCATTGATTTTATATCCTGCCACTTTACTGAATTCCTGTATGAGTTCTAGCAGTTTTGGGGTGGAGTCTTTGGGGTTTTCCACATAAAGTATCATATCATCTGCAAAGAGTGAGAGTTTGACTTCTTCTTTGCCAATTTGGATGCCTTTTATTTCTTTTTGTTGTCTGAGTGCTGTGGCTAGGACTTCCAATACTATGTTGAATAGCAGTGGTGATAGTGGACATCCCTGCCACATTCCTGACCTTAGAGGGAAAGCTCTCAGTTTTTCCCCATTGAGAATGATATTCACTGTAGGTTTTTCATAGATGGCTTTTATGATATTGAGGTATGTACCCTCTATGCCTATACTCTGAAGAGTTTTGATCAAGAAAGGATGCTGTACTTTGTCAAATGCTTTTTCTGCATCTATTGAGAGGATCATATGATTCTTGTTCTTTCTTTTGTTAATGTATTGTATCACGTTGATTGATTTGCGGATGTTGAACCAACCTTCCTGCCCAGGGATAAATCCCACTTGGTTGTGGTGAATAATCCTTTTAATGTACTGTTGGATCCTATTGGCTAGTATTTTGGTGAGAATTTTTGCATCCATGTTCATCAAGGATATTGGTCTGTAATTCTCCTTTTTGATGGGGTCTTTGTCTGGTTTGGGGATCAAGGTAATGGTGGTCTCACAAAATGAGTTTAGAAGTTTTCCTTCCATTTCTATTTTTTGGAACAGTTTCAGAAGAATAGGTATTAATTCTTCTTTAAATGTTTGGTAGAATTCCCCTGGGAAGCCATCTGGCCCTGGGCTTTTGTTTTTTGGGAGATTTTTGATGACTGCTTTAATTTCCTTAGTGGTTATAGGTCTGTTCAGGTTTTCTATTTCTTCCTGGTTCAGTTTTGGTAGTTGATACATCTCTAGGAATGCATCCATTTCTTCCAGGTTATCTAATTTGCTGGCATAGAGTTGCTCATAATATGTTCTTATAATTGTTTGTATTTCTTTGGTGTTGGTTGTGATCTCTCCTCTTTCATTCATGATTTTGTTGATTTGGGTCATTTCTCTTTTCTTTTTGATAAGTCTGGCCAGGGGTTTATCAATCTTGTTAATTCTTTCAAAGAACCAGCTCCTAGTTTTGTTGATCTGTTCTACTGTTCTTTTAGTGTCTATTTCATTGATTTCTGCTCTGGTCTTTATTATTTCTCTTCTCCTGCTGGGTTTAGGCTTTATTTGCTGTTCTTTCTCCAGCTCCTTTTGGTGGAGGGTTAGGTTGTGTACTTGAGACCTTTCTTGTTTCTTGAGAAAGGCTTGTATTGCTATATACTTTCCTCTTAGGACTGCCTTTGCTGCATCCCAAAGATTTTGAACAGTTGTGTTTTCATTTTCATTGGTTTCCATGTATTTTTTAAATTCTTCTTCAATTTCCTGGTTGACCCATTCATTCTTCAGTAGGATGCTCTTTAGCCTCCATGTATTGGAGTTCTTTCTGACTTTCCTCTTGTGATTGAGTTCTAGTTTCAAAGCATCGTGGTCTGAAAATAAGCAGAGAATGGTCCTGATGTTTTGGTACCGGTTGAGACCTGATTTATGACCTAGGATGTGATCTATTCTGGAGAATGTTCCATGGGCACTAGAGAAGAATGTGTATTCCGTTGCTTTGGGATGGAATGTTCTGAATATGTCTGTGAAGTCCATTTGGTCCAGTGTGTCATTTAAAGTCTTTATTTCCTTGTTGATCTTTTGCTTAGACGATCTGTCCATTTCAGTGAGGGGGGTGTTAAAGTCCCCCACTATTATTGTATTGTTGTCGATGTGTTTCTTTGCTTTTGTTATTAATTGCCTTATATAATTAGCTGCTCCCATGTTAGGGGCATAGATATTTACAATTGTTAGATCTTCTTGTTGGATAGACCCTTTAAGTAGGATATAATGTCCTTCCTCATCTCTTATTACAGTCTTTGGTTTAAAATCTAATTTGTCTGATATAAGGATTGCCACCTCAGCTTTCTTTTGGTGTCCATTAGCATGGTAAATGGTTTTCCACCCCCTCACTTTCAATCTGGGGGTGTCTTTGGTTCTCAAATGAGTCTCTTGCAGACAGCATATCGATGGGTCTTGTTTTTTAATCCAGTCTGATAGCCTGTGTCTTTTGATTGGGGCATTGAGCCCATTTACATTCAGGGTAACTATTGAAAGATAGGAATTTAGTGCCATTGTATTGCCTGTAAGGTGACTGTTACTGTATATTGTCTGTGTTCCTTTCTGGTCTATGTTGCTTTTAGGGTCTCTCTTTGCTTAGAGGACCCCTTTCAAGATTTCTTGTAGGGCTGGTTTTGTGTTTGCAAATTCCTTTAGTTTTTGTTTGTCCTGGAAGCTTTTTATCTCTCCTTCAATTTTCAATGACAGCCTAGCTGGATATAGTATTCTTGGCTGCATATTTTTCTCATTTAGTGCTCTGAATATATCCTGCCAGTCCTTTCTGGCCTGCCAGGTCTCTGTGGATAGGTCTGTCGCCAATCTAATGATTCTACCATTGTAGGTTACATATCTCTTCTCCTGAGCTGCTCTCAGGATTTTCTCTTTGTCTATGAGACTCGTAAGTTTTACTATTAGATGTCGGGGTGTTGACCTATTTTTATTGATTTTGAGAGGGGTTCTCTGTGCTTCCTGTATTTTGATACCTGTTTCCTTCCCCAAATTAGGGAAGTTCTCTGCTATAATTTGCTCCATTATACCTTCTGCCCCTCTCTTTCTTCTTCTTCTGGGATCCCAATTATTCTAATGTTGTTTTGTCTTATGGTATCGCTTATCTCTCGAATTCTGCCTTCATGATCCAGTAGTTGTTTATCTCTCTTTTTCTCAGCTTCTTTATTTTCCATCATTTGGTCTTCTATATTACTGATTCTGTCGTCTGCCTCATTTATCCTAGAAGTTAGCACCTCCATTTTTGATTGCACCTCATTAATAGCCTTTTTGATTTCTACTTGGTTAGATTTTAGTTCTTTTACTTCTCCAGAAAGGGTTTCTCTAATAACTTCCATATTTTTTTCAAGCCCAGCTAGTATCTTTAAAGTGATGATTCTGAACTCTAGATCTGACATCGTACTAATGTCCGTATTGAGTAGGTCCCTGGCAGTCGCTACTACCTCTTGTTCTTTTTGTTGAGGTGATTTTTTTCCATCTTGTCATTTTGTGCAGAGGAGAATAGATTAATGAGAGAACAAAATGCTAGCAGAGTAACCACATCCCCAGAAAATGCTAGCAGAGTAACCACATCCCCAGAACAAAATGCTAGCAGAGTAACCACATCCCCTGAAAATATACTCTAAGTAAATCCGAAAAGACCTGAAGCAGTGGAAAAAGAAACGGAAAGAGAGAAAAAAGAAAAAGAAAAAAAAGAAAAAGATATAAACAACCAAAAACAAACAAAACAAATCAAAACAACAACAAAAACCAGAATGTGATCAAATATGATCAGGCTGGTATATAGATCAGTGCCACACACTAGATTTGGGGTGTATTTTGGTATGTTAGAAGAAAGTGCCTCCCAAAATTTTAAAGAAAGAAAAACTTATATATGTACAAAAATAAGGGTTGATATGATGAAGGGATGGAATATGACTGTAAAGATGGAAATTATAAAAAATTTTATAAAAGGAATTGATAAGAAGTTGTTTGAAAAAAGAAAGAAGAGGAGTTAAAAAAAGAAAAAAGAAAAAAAAAGGGAGAGAATGTGATCAGGCAGGGGAGTAGAAAAAACCATACACTAAAGATTTAGGGTATATTTTAATCTGTTAGAAGAAACTATCTCAAAATTTTAAAGAGAGAACAACATATATATATGCCAAAAATATGGGTAACTACTATGAAGGGATAGAATATGACTCTAAGAATGAAAAATAAAAATGTTTTTTTAAAAAAAAGGATTGATAAGGTGTTGGTTGAAAAAGGGAAAAAGAAAAATTCAAAAAAAAAAAACCAGTTTTAAAAAAAATTAACTTTGAAAGACTAAAGGATCATGGTAAAAAAAGCCATGAATTCTATGTGCAGTAGTCCCCTAGCACTGTAGTTCTGCCGTTCTCATTGATCGGTAAACTTGGTCTTGGCTGGCTGTTCCCGCTGATCTTCTGGGGAGGGGCCTGTTGCCGTGGTTCCCAAATGTCTCTGCCGGAGGCGGGATTGCCCCGCCCTTGCCCCCTCTCGGCTAAGTAATCTGCTCGGGTTTGCTTTCTGGGGCCTTTTTTCCCTGCAAGCTTTCCGTCCAGCTTTGGAGGCAGAGAGTGAAAATGGCGGCGTCCCAATCTCCACCCCGGAGGAGCCAAGAACTTGGGGCCCCGCTCCTCAGTGAGCCCCCAGAGAAAAGCCGTCAGTCACTCCCATCTCCCCGGTCTCTGGCCGCACTCCGTGCTCACCCGGCCTATGACCACGCATTTCTCTCTCTGGCACCCGATCCCAGGTGGAGTCTCCAAACCCAGCAGATCCCTGCGGTGCACTCCCATGCTGCTCCTCCCGGGGAAGGAAGGTGAGTCTCCCCGGATCTGCCGCTTGTTGGGTTCCTGCTGGAGGAGCAGGGGCCCCACGGTGCCGCGGATCACGGTTTATGGCCACCCCGAGCTGAGAGCCCGCGCCTGGGCTCCGCCTCTGCAGCCGGCTTCCCTGCTCCGTTACCTGGGAGCTCTGCCGCCCTCAGGCACCCCCGGTCTTTCTGTGACTCCGAGGGTCCTGAGACCACACTGTCCCGGAGGGTTCCACCCCCCGCTTAGCCACCAGAGTGACGTCCCTCAGCGGAGCAGACTTTTAAAAGTTCCGACTTTGTGCTCCGCGGCCCTATCACTTGCCAGAAGCGGCCGACGGAGGCCCCTCCCCCGCCGTCTATCCTCCCGAATATCGCCTCGGATTCACTTCTCCGCACGTCCTACCTTCCAGAAAGTGGTCGCTTTTCTGATGAGAGAGTTGTTGCTCTTCTTTTCTTCGATCTCCTGTTGAGTTTGTAGGTGTTCAGAATGGTTTGATCCCTATCCAGCTGAATTCCTGAGAGGAGATGAAATCCAGGTCTCCTACTCCTCTGCCATCTTGCTCCGCACCCCCCTTAATCAGCCTTTTTAAACTTTAGTCCCTTTAGGCTGTGTCCACAGGAAGTTTTACTTAGAAGAGTTTGTAAAACTTGAAAATATATACCCTACAACCTTGACAATCTGGATTGGAAAAGTGCATGCAGAGATATATCTTGTATATAACTGGGCTCATCTCATTCCCCTTGGGCTGGGGTTTCAGTGAATGGGGGCAAAGGGGAATACACATTTGGTAGGTTTTGTACCCTTGGGAAGACCAGAAGGCATCTGACATACCAAAGAGAACAGCATACATCTGCTGGGATGCACCTTCAGGGCTGGCACTGTCCTTGGAGATTGCCTTGTGCCTCCATGCTGATCAGTTCATCTTCTTCCTGGCGGGGGGCGGGGGGGTGGGCTTGACAAGTCATTTGTTCACAGAAGACACCTCCAGAGCTAACCTTCAACATTTATAACAGAGGATCCATTTTCTGAAGGCAATACATGCAGAATATATCTATGCTTATTATAGAGCAAATGTTCTATGCTGAGAGGGCAAGGAACAGTTTCTTTCTCCTTTTGCTCTCATGCACAAAACTCAGGGGCACCCCTCCCCACGCTCTCTGTTGCTTCTGGGGGGGGCATGCAGAGTTATTTACTTTATTACATTATTTATATTTTCAGATTGTTCTTGGGATTAATTGCTATTGAAGCCCAGATTTAATTAGCATAAACTTTAGTAACAGCTTAATGTAAATTAAATTACAAGCCATTTCTCTTTGAGAAATATTAGGATTTATTAGTGGTCCCCCCAAAACCAATTAGTTTGAACGGATACATTTCAGCATTAAGGGATGGAGGAAGCTTTGTGTGCTATTGTTTGTAATTATATTGAGCACATTCCCTCCCTCCCGTCTCCCTTTTTTGTGTCTATTCTGGTGATTAGCCTGGGTGGGAGAAGCCTTGTCTTTTTGCCCAAGGCCTTAGGAAAGCAATAATGGTCATCAAGAGAGAAATTGGCTCCACTGAGAGACAAAGGAGGGGACGGAGGGGGAACCTGAGAATAAGGAAATCATCAGGTCACAGTTCAGGACTTAAAAAAAATGTTGATGCAAAAAGAAATGAGCATTTTAAATCCAAGAAGTATGGAGCGACTTTCTCATAAATCTCTAAGTGGCTAAAGGAAACTGTAGTTAAGTATTCCTATTGGTACTGTGGGCTAGAAAAAGACGGTGCATGCTCTGTGCTGTTGCCAAATTAATCTCTAGAAGAATAGTGTGATCATGTCATTCCCCTGCTCAAGAGCAGACAGTTACCCGAACGGGCCTCGGAGTCAGACAAGTTTGAGTCCCAATTTTGCCATTTGTCCAATTTACCTTGGGCAACCCAAGATCAGCTGTGTTTCAGTTCTTCCATGTTTCAGTTCTTCCATGTATAAAAAGGGATAATGATGGAGCCTTCCTCACAAGGTTTTTGTAAGGATTTTATGAATTAATGTAGGTGAGACTCAGCACCATGGCACATAATAAAATCAATCAGTGTTTGTTGTTATTAATAGAGAAGGTACATTTCTCTCAGCATAGCACATAACATCTTTTATCATCCTGTGTCTACCTGTCTTTAAGCAGGATGCCCTGCCACTCTATTCCAGAATGTCTTCCCTATAACTAACCAGTTCCTTGTATTATGATTTGACGAGTGTCTTTCTTTACTACATGGTAGGCCTTTTTGAGTAAGAGATAATGTCTTACCCAGTTTCAGAACTCCCATTGACCAGGAGAGTCCCTAGAAAATGCAGATGCAACCCTCCTTATGATGAGTTTTGTAAACTGTAATTGTAAGTCCAGGTGTTTGTAAATCCACAGTGTCTTAAGAAGCTTGCAGATAGGACACTAGTTTGACCTTGAGTTTTCCCATATGTGAAATGGAGGAGTTGGATGAGATGACTCACCAGTAGGGCTCTCTCCAACCTAAAAATGTTATGATTTTATTTAATCTATTTTAACTTCATTGTTGTCATGTTTCCATGATGCCAAACATCACCCACATCAAGATTGAAATATTAGCCAAACAGTGATATTTTCAAATACTCAGATGATTCGTATCGTATGGAAAGCATATTTTTTTTTCCACATTTTTCTTTTTCCACAGGATGCTTGACACTAGACTATTCTTTCCTGTGAATTTGGCAAGGTGATGGTGACCAAAATGAAGCAGATGGTTGGAGGATTTAGAAGATGTAGTTAATCCTTACATATTTTTGCCTTACCTGCCTTTGTGAATATTCCTTACAAGAAAGTAGGAAAGGCAGATTTCCAACTTTTATCAATTGTTATCCGTGGAGCTACCCTTTTCTTGTGAATGACCTTGGGAGAGAGCATTGACACCAGGATCACACTCCCTCTTAAATGAGAGAAGGGTCATTAGTCATGTAGGTGATAGCTTCACAAAGTTGTGGGAAGTATTACTTTCCAAATCTGTGGCTGACCTCATCTCTAGAGGTGTGCTGATGAATCAGATGAGGTGAGTGTTTTCTGGAAACCAGAGTAAATAACTAATGTTGAGTAAATTACCTAAATTACTAAATGGGACATTGGATTCCTTGATGAATTAAATTCATCTCATGTGAATGAGTGAGCAATTTCTTTCAGCAGGTAATTTATTTAACAGTAAGCTCAGCCAGCATATGGTAATACAGGTCAAATCCTATTGAAGGGAAAGAATTTGCATTTTAAGCATCTTTCCCATTTCTCAGCCAGTGGCATGATTTTTTCACATATCTGAATGCCTAAAACTGGTAACAAGTCTCTGGTCAACTGCTCCATAGGTGGATGAAACAGTGTTAGTGCCCACAAAATTGGTTCATTCTTTTGGTAGAAGTACTGAATGAATTATTTTAGAAAATCTTTTTTTGTGTGATTCAATGTGATCTTTAATTCAAAATAAAGAGTGAGAAAACCAACAGATACAAAATATGGATTATAAAATGAATTTAAAGAAATTGAAGCAAGGCGATTTTATTTTTTTTACATTTTGTGAGTGGTATATTTGAAATCGTAACTGATGTCTCTTACCCTGACATTTTCTGTTGCCCCAGCTCTTCATGCAATTTGAGCTTTAGTCAGAAGATATAATAAAAGTAGTACCTATTTTTATAGTACTTATTATATGCCCGACCGTGTTCTAAGTACTTTACATTTATTAGCCCATGTAATCATTACAAAAGCCTCAACATTAGGTAAAAGTATCATCCCCATTTTGCATTTGTAATACCTGTGGAAGGCACAGAGACATTAAGCTTCTTGCCCAAGGTCATACAGCATGTAAGACCCAAGCAGTCTAACTCTAGAAGTTAACCTTGTACCATGTTTGTCAAACTTGAGCATTCATCAGAATCATCTGAAGGGCTCCTTGAATAACAGATTCCTGGGTTCCACCCCCAGAGGTTCTGAGTCAGTAAATCTGGGAGGGAAACTGAAAATGTATATTCTAACAAATTCCTAGGTGATGCTGATGCTACTGGTCTGAAGGTTCACACTTTAAGAACAACTGCACTATGCCTATCTCTAATACCCATAACCCAGAAAAATGTTGTTATGGCAGAAAGACAGTCAAGGCTTTTCCGTTTTGAAAGTCCAGATGGTGAGGCCACTGAGGGTATAGGAAATATGTGATCATTCTTATCTGGATCTCTTGGATCCTGAGATTAGAAAACTTTCCCAGGATATAGGGAATGGAAGAAGCATAGGTGTTGGTGGGTTCTTGAACCTGTCTCTTTTGGACTGTTCTCCTGGGAAGGATGGGAGGAAAGGAAGGAAAAATAGAAACTGCAGAAAGTGTTGGTAGATCTGAGAGCAGAGAAAGCCTATGTCTTCTGCCAGATGAAGCCCATGGAAGTTGCGAAGTCTTGGTGTTCCCATTGTTCAGCATGTTGGAGAAGCTGAAGTGACTACATGGAAGGTAGAGGCAAGAACAAGAGGCAAAAACATAAATCATATTCAAGAGGCAGGGAAATCATATCCATGAATATTTAGGAGGACTCAGCTATGGCTTGCAGAGCCTCTGACTTGATAAGACCATGGGGTTAGGATGAAGCTGACCAGCAGTGATATGTACTGACAGATGACCAAACACCAGGGAAGGACAAGGATATCTCCTGGATGCTGAGTGGACAGATGGCTGCACGGTGGACCAGATGCTCACCCTCTGCCACCTCTTCTACCCTATAGGAACCAGATACGTCTCCCAAACCTCAGAGGCATCCCTGGAAAAAGGAGGTGGGGTGGCTTGTTTCGAGAGCTCAGCCTTTCTTTCCTTGGGAAGCAAGGGTTACTTGGAGTAGTATCAACCCAGACTAACAAGGTAGTGAGAGGCCATTCTTCACTCCAAATAGCATCCATCTTGACCTTTTGTAAAGGGGGGCTTGGGACCTCTGTGGAAAACCTATATTTTGAAAGAATATAGGAAACCCCAATCTTTCAAGCCCTGGAGGGCTAGCCATTAGCATCTGTGAGCTACAGTTTTCTTACCTAAAAAATGGAAATACTACTTCCCCGATTCAGTAGTTTGATTTTTATATGACATCAAACATATCACACTTGACATGTAGCTGCTACTATGTTGCTTCTATATTCTGAAGATATTAAGAATAATATGTTTGACATAAAATAAAAGGTAATCATGCTTGGAAGCAAGCATATAAATTATAAGGCAAAAAGTGAAATTTGACATGAAAACTACTTTCAGTTAAATAGAAAATTCTTGATTTTAAAACATGAGCATTCCCAATTTGGCTCATTATCTAGGATGTAAGAATGAAGAAATTTTTTGACTACAGATATTTTACAGTCTGTTTTTATGGAAGGTGTGTATTGCAATGTGTGGGCCCTTTATCCTTCTCTTTCTAGGTCACAGAACCCCTGATTTATTAAGGTAGAAATATACCCAACCAGAAATCTATATTTCTCAGACTCCTTTGCAGATAGGTGTGTCCATATGTCTAGGTTTTGGCCAATGAGATGTGAGTAGAAGGGTTATGTGGTACTTCTGGATTGCTCCTCAAAAAAGGAGGGTGTGGGAATTTTAGCTAAGTACAGTTTAGAGGGAACACAGGGCACACAAGACTTCCCTCACATCTGACACCGACTACAAGTTCAGAGGGTTCCCAAACCACCCTCAGGTTTGGTAGTTCACTCTAAGGACTCACAAAACTCACACATTAAAGGTGTTAATATTTATGGTTACCATTAACTACCGGGGGGAGGGGACAGATGAAAATTAACCAAGGAGGGAGATGCATAAGGCAGAATCTAGCAGTGATCCAAATGCAGAACCTCTTGTTGTCATTCCCCCATGGAGGTTATGGATGGCATAAACTCCTCCTGGTCATGATGTGTGACAATACATGTGGAATCTTTCCAACCAGGAAAGCTCACCCAAACCTTGGGTTTTTACTGAGACTCCATCATATACTGCTCATTGGCTGGCCTGAAGTCTCCAGTCCCTCCAAGAGATTGGGCTCATACCTATAGCCTCCACTCCCTCTGGTGGTTGTAATGGATACTGTGCAGGACCCATCACAAGTCACACTATTAGACTGTCCAGTGGTCAAATCCCCCAGGGCAAACAGACAGTTCTATCATGTGCAGAATTTCAGGGACCAAGAGATCACCTCCCAGTAGCTGAGGGCAAAAACCAGCCCTCTTTTTGGGTAAGGTTAATTCTCCACTACACAGAGGGTCAAGGTTTTCTTCCCCTCTTCCTTCCTCCTCCTGGCTAGAACACCTGTTGAATGGGTGGAGCTCTCTATCAGTCATTGTGAGGAACACACCACATCCTAGAGTTGTTGGCTTGGTGTCTGAGGAGGAACCCAGACCTCTGACAATTCCATGTGCCAAAGTCCCTCACAGCAGGGCCTGCTTAGCTCTAAATTCTTTTATACAACTGAGAAATAAAAATTGATCTGACTGGGGCCATTTATTTTTACTTCCCCCCCCACTTACAATCACTAAATATAATTCTCACCAAACTGCCTATTCTTGACTTTCCAATTTAGAGAGATAATGCCAACTCTCCTGCTTTAAAAATGTCCTTATTTTAAAAAAAATCTCATTAATTGTCAGGGGAATATGATTCCAATTTCAAATCCTCAAAATATACATTTTTGAGAAGTATTTAAATTGCATTTAGGAAGACATTTCTTTATGAAGGTAGACATTCTCTCCACGTTCAGTGTTTGAATGGTTTCAAACTTACATCAGACGAGTCAATGTTGATTTTTACTGAGGATACATTTGAATGCTTCAGGCAGTCTTAATTTTTACTTTCATACCAAGAATAACATTTCCCGTAGTCTTATTCATTATCTACTTACATCATGGTGGCTCCTCTTTCCTTCTCACTTCTTGTAAGGGGAACATTTCAGTGGCAGGTGGCAATTATTTTCTCTATAGTCAACTTTTGGTGTGCTTGTACATGCTGTCCCCGTCTAACTGTGCCTCCCACTATCAGTCATAAAAGAGTTATAATAGCTGTAATTCTCTTGCAATCAGTCAATTGCTGCAGTTAACAAATGGTTTATTAGAGTGTTAACCTCCATTAGCTGAGAGGTTAGGTCATTAACTGCCTCTGATAACCATTTCTCAAGGTTTATGACTTAAATAATTACTGAAATAATGACTTTCATTCTTTTATCTGGATTAAAACAAAGTTTCATAAGAACTTAGAATTTAGGGATAAAATGAGTAATATTGGTTAAGAAGTATCTGTAGACTTGGATCTTCCATTTTGTTTTAGGGCCCTGGTATTTGTATTACAACCTCTAAGCAAAGGTGAGATACAGACTCTGTAACTGTCAGGCACCGAAGAAGCATTCTCAATGACAATGTGTATCTGTCTTCTGCGGACTGGAGTGTGTAGGTAAATTACATGTTTGCCTTTTACCTTCTAATCTCTTGTCCTGGAATTACAAGCGGTTTTAACATAAATTATGCAGTCTCAATAGTTTTAACATAAACTATCTAGCCTTTTGTGACTTTATTCACTGCTAAGCAGTGGCATGCTACCTACACGTAGCTTTCTGTAGTAAGAAGGAAACTCTCTTCAGAGTGAGGGGAGCTGTTAGTGCTAATCTCTATTTGGCATCTCTAGTGATTGATGACAAGTCATGATATGAGAAAGACAATGAGATTCAAAGGCTTGATGGTGCCACACCAGTGCTCACAAACCTCACCAGTTGTCAACTGCCCAGGAATAAAGATTGTATAGGTAGAGTAGTTGGAAGGTTTGGGGTGGTAACTCATAGAGTGCCAGTTTTCCTATTTCTAAGGTGGGACTGGCAGTGTGAATATTTTCATTCCTAGATATTTTCAGGATGAAATGAAATAGTGCTTGTGAAGCATTTATGAATGGGATGAGAGATTAAAGTTCCACTTCTATTTTCATATTGCTAATATGCCTAGAAATGAATGTTTTAGACCACCAAAATGAATATTTTCTCATTGCATTCTCTCGTTCAATAATTTAGATACTTTAAACTATACAAAAATAATAAAGCATTTTTTACTTATAACATGGGCTGTAACCAGTCTTATTTTGGTTAACTTGGCTCTTGTGCAAAAGAAGTTATTTATCAAAGGAAGAACATGAACCATTTCTTATTCATCTCTGTAGCTACTCTGCCTGATACCATGACTATCTCACAGTAAGTTTTAAATAAATATTTGTTAAACTTCTTAAATTAAATTAAATTTGCCTGGTAAAAATTAATCTCTCTTTTTGTGGTCCTTCAATGATTGTATCTTCATGAAGGAGTTTTTTTTTTCTTTTATGGTCGTATATTAGTTTTTTACACTTCTGCCTACTCTGCTAACTTGTAGGCTTAGTTAGAGCACAGTCTTTTTCTCTTTATATCTCTCATAATGCCTAATACCTTGCCTATAGTGTAACATTTCCTGGATTATCTCTCCATCTCAAGATCTTTAATTTAATCACATTTGCAAAGTCCCTTTTGCCAGTTAGATAACATATTCTCAAATTCTGGGGATTAGGATGTGGACTTCTTTGGAGAGCCATTATTCTGTCTAACATAGATATTAATAGGTAATAAGAAGGAATAAAAGGGTTCCGTAGTCAGATAAATCTGGGAAATATTTGATATAAATAGCATTGAACATGTGACTTTAAATGAAGGATTTTTCTCAGCCTTTATGCCCAAAGGAATTCCTTTTTTGGTAATGGCTCTTTTTCCCCCCAAAAAAGTATTTAATAGACTAGTGTTTACGGTAAAGTCATGGGTGGAAGGGGAAAAGAAATCTGGAAGCTTTGGCTACTTTCTACTACTTATAGATGGCACATAAAATGAATATTAAAATTTCTAAAAGGACCAGTTTTTTAGATTTTGGCTGTGTCTGATTCATCAAACTTTAATTTATTCCTTATTAGTTTCCTCACCAAATTATCCTTATCCAAAAAGGATAATTCCTTCCAGTTTCAGCTCTGACATGTAAAGAACTTACAAATTGGCAATCCCACCATCCACAAATCCAGGAAGCTCAGAGAATACCAAGCAAAATAAATACCCCGAGCCCCACAACTTGATGTTTCATATTCAAACCACAAAAAATCAAAGACGAAGGGAAAAGCTTCAAAGACATAAAATTGCCTTGCCTATAGAGGGGAAAGGATAAAAATTATAGCAGATTTCTTATCAGAAACCATGCAGGAAAGAAGAAAGTGAAGTGAAATCTTTGAAGGGTTGAAAGAAAAATCCTCACCAACCTAGAATTCTATATTCAACAATGTTACTTTTCACAAGTGAAAGAGACATACTTTCTCAGACAAACAAAAAATTAGAGACTACTTTACCAGCTGACCTGCTCTGCAAGGAATGTTTTAAAAAGTTTTGTAAGCAGGAGAAAAAATGATACAAGTTAAACACATGAATCTGTATAAATAAGGAAGAGTCAGAGCAAGAATAAATAAAAGTAAAAAAAATATATATATATATATAAATATATAATTCTTAGTTAATCTAAAAGATAATGGTTTGTTTAAAACAATAATAGCAGCAATGTACTGGTTGATTATAGCATATGGATAATGAAAATAAATGACAGCAATGTCAGAAAGGATGAGAGAGAGAAATTGGGGATACTCTCCTATGAGATACTCATGCTGCATGTGAGACAGTGTAGTGTTATGGGAAAGCTGACTTCAGTTATTTTAAAATGTGTATTGTAGGCTTTAGACTAGCCACCAAAACATTTTTAAAAAGAGGTATAAATGATATTCAAGGAAAGAAGCTATAATGGAATTCTAGAAAATGCTAAATTAAAATTTAATAAGGAAGAAAAAAGAAAAAGGGAAAAAGTAATCAAGAAGCAAATGTAACAAATAGAAAAGTGATAGAAATGGTAGATATTAATCTGATTATATCCATCATCACTTTAATTTTTTATTATTTATTTATTTTTTGAGAGAGAAAAAGAAAGAGGGAGAGAGAAAGCACAAGCAGGGGCAGGGGCAGAGGGAGAGAGAATCCTAAGTGGCCTCCACCCCTAGCATGGAGACTGATGTGGGGCTCAATCTCAAAACATTGAGATCATGACCTGAGCAGAAATGAAGAGTTGGACGTTCATCGGACTGAGCCACCCAGGTGCCCTTCCATCATTACTTTAAATGTGAATGCCTTAATATACCAGTTAAAGGACTGAGATTCCCAGAGTGAATAAAAAGACAAGACCAAACTACATGCTGTCTCTGAAAAACCCATTTTAATTATAAAAATTCAGATAAGTTAAAAACAAAGAGATGGAGGAAGATGCAAATGAAAAAATGAAGGAAGATGCAAATAAAAAATGATTAATCTTTGGAATTAAGAAATCTGTTTATGAATTACAGTTCTATCTCTGAATGAACATGGACAAGTTATTTAACCTCTCTATGCCTTGGGTGCCTGGGTGGCTCAGTTGGTTGAATGATTGCCTTCGGCTCAGGTCATGTTCCCAGGGTCCTGGGATCGAGTCCCACATCAGGCTCCCCCTGCTCTGTGGGGAGCTTGCTTCTCCCTCTCCCTCTGCTGCTTCCCCTGCTTGTGCACTCTCTCTCTCTCTGTCAAATAAATAAATAAAATCTTAAAAAAAAAAAAAAACCAAAAAAACAAACCCCTCTATGCCTTAATTACAAAATGCAGACAAAAACACCTGTTAAGATTGTTCTTAGGTGCATGATCAATGCATGCAGCATGCCCAGCTCCATATCTGATTTATAATAGTTGCATGGAGTAACACCTATTTTTTTCCTCTGGCTTCTCATAGTCTTCCTTTATTGATCTTCATCTTTTTATTTGGTAGAATTTCTGTGTGCCTCTCTTAATATTTTCTTTTAAAAAGGATGCCTGGGTGGCTCAGTTGGTTAAATGTCTGCCTTTAGCTCAGGTCATGATTCTAGGATCCTGGGATGGAGCCCCACGTTGGGCTCCCTGCTCAGCAGGGAGTCTGCTTCTCCCTCTGCCTGCTTCTCTGCCCACTTGTGCTCTCTCTCTCTGTCAAATAAATAAAATCTTTAAAAAATAGAATTATTATTTCCAAATAATACATTACATCCTTCCACCCTGGGCATGACACTATTATACAGAGTGGTAATTTGATGAAATCTAACAGTTTAGACATAGAATTAGCAATGATTAGGAAATGATTGTGGCCATCAATACCGGAGAATTTAACAAATTGGGCAGATGGGTTCAAACAATTCTGCAGAGTTAACCTTTTCCTGCTCCAGATGAAAAAAGAAAAAAAAAAGAAGTATTTGGAGAGAGTGAATAGCTAGAAGAGGCTGTGCACTGAGCTCTGTGATTAGCACAGGATAGGAATTGTGTTTGTCACTGCAGTCTGAGAAGAACAGACAGGAAAACTATCCCTTAAAAATTAATGACAAGGATAAAGAGGAATGATACAGTCCTCCAATGAAGTCTGAAGAAATGGGTGGAAATTAATTCCTGGTGACCAACAGTAAAGTAAATAAATTGTTTTTTTTTCACACTTATGGCTTGGCAAATAAAATTCAAATCCTCAAACTCCCAGTTACCAAAATGAATAACAATAATTATAGGAAGCTTGCTACATAATGGTCATTTTAATTACCATGTTTTTGCTTCTGTGATATAATTAGTTGTTTTCTGTTTTTTATTTTTTTGAAAAATTTGAAGGAGAGATTTTTCCAGCTGGTTTTAGGTCGTGTGTATTCTAATGAGTATAATTATATATTCCCAGCAACAATTTCAGAATCCAAGGACGTGAGGAGGATTAGACCCTGAACATCTTATATCTCAAAAGAGAATCCGATGACAAGTTTGCTAAAGCCGGTTCCACAGGTCTTTTTCAGCAACTGAGCCATGGAGGATAAATAAACTCTGTGCTTCTTTTGTCATTGGCAGAGATGACTAGCTGTGCTGAAAGTTGTGCCCTCCCCTGTGAGCATTCCACCTTCTCGCCTTTGGTCCAGGTTAAATCCTAATATTGAATTCAATGACACTCTAAGCAGTTATTGAACAGAAGGCTATAGAAGCCTCCACCAAGATTACCCATCTTTCATTGGCAGCTAAAGTTTTCAATTGGTCTCAATATTGTTCTAAACTGTATACATAAAGAGCCACCACTGTCTCAGTCAGATCATTGACAAGACCATGGAGAGCCAATGAAGGGGTTTGCTGTAGTGTAGCTCTAGCCATAAAGAAACAGCTATAGACCACTTTAGTAAGTAAGAGGCCAATTTCATGGTATGCCACCACAGAACATCCTTTCTGATCACAGTCTGTGAGCAATTAGAATGGGTTGCAAACTCTGGGAGGGGCCATCCGCGCCTTTTGTACTAGGCACTGTGACCGCAGTTGCTCTTCTGGAGATGTGTCTGGGGCTCTGAGGTAATGCCCCATGGTAGCAGTTTCTAGAGGCTAATTAAGTATTGCATAGAAAATGATATCACCATATCCACTTTAAATTTGCTGCCTGTTAATTTGGAGAAGTCCCTGTTTCTGACGTGATGGGATAGTGCAATTAGGAATAATTTATGGCTCATTTCTGTACCGTTTATAGCTTTATGGCTATGGCAGGCTACAGCTTCCAGTTGTTAGTGAGGACCCCTCCTGAAATGAGGGATAACAAGATGATAATGCTTTCCATTTGTACCATGCCTTAGTCATGGCAGAACAAAGGGCCTTATTCAGACCCTCTAATTTCCTCAATGTGTAGTGGCCCCACAGGGGGCACAGGTGAAAGGGTAAGGTTACCAATCATGATTCTACAGCACGGAGGGCAAACTGCCTGACTCTGTGGCCATCGGGACTCATGGTATCTCCACATAGATTGCTACTATATCTCTCTCCTTTGCTTTTCTACTCTTGTTGTTGTTCTTTTTTTTCCTTTTTTTTCTGGTAGAAAATATGCAAAGGCAGAAAGGGGGAGGCAGGGAACATCTCCTGGTACGTTCCTCCCTTATTTGAAAAGGAAAAACATTCTCAGAAACCTCTACTAAATTTTCCTTGTGCTGGAACTACAACAATCACTTCCAAAGAGCTGTGAAATTACTAGGATTGGCTTAACCCAATTGTGGTTCTTCCCCTGGGATTGAGTACATTGCCACTGGACAAAACTGGGGTTCTGTTGGCCAGGACAAATGGGAGGAATGAGTGATGACTGGGCACCAAGAAATTGGCAGCTAGAGCTGCTTACTAACCATGGTTTCTTCAAAAAGTCTCTAAGCCTCTGTTGTCCTCTAGGATAGCCTTTCTGCCCAGAAGTTGAGGCATCAAGGCCTTCAGGATAGCAGGCTTTCTCTCAGGTTTCTCTGTGCTGGAGCAAAGTTGTGGTCCCTACAAAAAATAGGGAGAGTGTGGTCCCTTTTCTACAAAGTAGCTTTGTGGTATCCATGCCTCACAAATTTCCTCACTTGAAAGAGCTCCTTCCATAGTGCCTGAAGCTCCTCTCTCTACTTAGATCAGAGCCGGCCCTGGACTTGGAGCTGGGAGTAAATAACTGTACCCCCCCATGCCCCCCTCCCACTGCCGACCCTGCCTTTTCCAGTAGAAGATTGTCAACCTACCTAAATATCATTTTAGGTGCAGTTGTACATCATACTACTTCTAAAATGGGTATTAACAAGCCAAAACTACAGATGACCCTGTGCGTTTTAAGAGATCAAACTTTAGGGTTAACAAGCTAGAGGAATACTCCCAGAATACTTCACTTGAAGAAACAAATGATAAGTTGTGTGTGTATATATATATATATATATATATTTTTTTTTTTTTTTTTTTAATTAAAAATCTTGTTTAAGGAGCTTGGGATGTAATTGAGACAAGCTACAACCAGAGACATCTGGATCTGGAAACTGGTCAGTCTTGCTAGGAGTGGGGTACTCCTATGACTTAGGTCATGTTTCATATAATGAGAGGAAAATCATGCTGGTCAAATACAGTAGTGATTCTGGCAATAGTATTACCATGTAGAAATAATCAGCATCAGAGATGCCAATCAGGAGAGTGTGGAGATGCCTAGAGGCAGGTGGAAATCAAGGAAACCAAGCATACAGTAAACAACAAATGGTTAACTGCCATTAAATTTGCCATCAATATGTTCATTGATAACATGGATACATGGATTTAGCCTTGAGTATCAGATAGTCTTGATGGTGGTTAACAGAGCCTAGATCTACTCTCTTCCACTACAGATTCTCCCAGTGACTTGTGCCAATCTTTCATAGCCCTGTCACCATGGGGATGTTAAATGTGTTTGGGAGAATGTTTGGCTATTGTATATTTCCCTCTGTGGACTAAGCTCCATGGCTGATTTTGCTCATTATAGTATCCCCAGACCTATTATAAGGCCTGGCTTAATAAAATATTTTAAATAAATAAATACACACTAAATAGATGACAGAATAGATTTTAGGGTGGGCCTTTGTTCTTTGGGGAGAATAGTGAGAGTGGTCAAGAACAAGGGTATATCTTAAGCTAAAGCTTTCATTAGGAATTGGATATAAAGTCAGATTGAACCTGGTTCAAAAGAGTTTGGAAGCTGAGAACCCCAGCACTGAGGGGGTCTGTGTTGGAGAGTGAAAGTCAAGTGACCGCACCTTAGGGGTGGAGATATAGACTCAAGAGAAGGTTTTAGGTGAACATAATTATTTGCAAGCTTGTCTTACTTTTCCTACTTAGTTAGAGGTTCTTTAAAGGTGGATGCTTTGTCTGGTTGAGACTTCCATTACCTTATGTGTCTTGCACACACAGGTAGATGGACCATGATTGTTGAATGTGTAAATCAGTCAATAAATGAGTGAAAAAATTTCCAGTTAAAAACTATTGGAATATAGTACCTGAACGCAAAGTGGGGAATTTACAGATGTACAACCACACAGTACAGAATACATACATCGGATGAATATATTTTTTCTTTGGCTTGACATCAGAAAGTGACAAGAATTTCTCATTAAATTAATAAATTGTAGCCTCACCTGGTTTCAATATTCAACATGAATAATAGTTTCATTTTTGCCAAATATATCAGTGACAATCTCTAGCTATGTAGAATCTATATGTCCTCATGAGTGGGAAATAGTGATTGTTACTGAAGGAGTTTTGGATACTTGAGAGGAAACTAGAAGGAAAAAAAAGAACAGAAATATTAGATGCCACTGGTTTCCTGCCTAATATCCACTTTCTACTTCTACCTTACTAAATTAACCAGATTTTTTGGTTTGCAGTGTACTCGAATAAAAACAAATTCTCAGCCTCTTTTGCAGTTGGCTATGTGGTAGTTCCGAGCTAATGAAACATATGAGGACATTGCTCTCTACCAGAATGAAAATTGGCAATGTGCTTGACTTTGTTCTTCTTTTTATTTTATTATGGTAAAATATATATAATATGAAATTTGACATTTTAATAATTTTTAAATGTACAACTCAGTGGCATTGATTACATTCACAATGTGCAACCATCACCACTATCTATTTTGGATACTTTTCCATCACCCCCAACAGAATCTGTGTACACATTCAACAATAATTCCCCATCCCCCACATACTTTATATCTCCACAAATTTGCCTAATGTGAATATCTCATATAAGTAGATTCATACAGCATTTCCTTTTGTGTCTGACTTATTTCATAAAGCATGATTTCAAGGTTCATCCATGTTGCAGCATGTATAGAACTTCAATCTTTTTTATGGTGGAATAACATTCCATTTTATGTATGATATCACATTTTGTTTATACTTCATCTTTTGACAGACATTTGGGTGTTTTAACCTTTCGTCTATTGTGAATAATGCAGCAATAAACATTGGTGTTTAAATACCTGACTGAGCCTCTGTTTTCAATTGACTGGGTGTATACCTAGGAGTAGAACCACTTGAGTTGTGTTGTAATTTTATGTTTAGTGTTTTTTTTTTTTTTTTAAAGATTTTATTTATTTTTTTGACAGAGAGAGACACAGCGAGAGCAGGAACACAAGCAGGGGGAGTGGGAGAGGGAGGAGCAGGCTTCCCGCAGAGCAGGGAGCCCGATGTGGGACTCGATCCCAGGACCCTGGGATCATGACCTGAGCCGAAGGCAGACGCTTAACGACTGAGCCACCCAGGCGCCCTATGTTTAGTGTTTGAGGAACCACCACATTATTTTCTATGGTGCCTGTACCATTTTACATTCCCACTAGCAATCTAAGAGCATTCCAATATTTGCATCCTCACCAACACCTATTTTCTGTTTTTTTTTTTTTTTTTAATTAGCATTACCATAGTAAGTGTGAAGTGGTAGCTCATGGTTTTGATTTACATTTCTCCAATGACTAATGATGTTGAACATCTTTGCAAGTGCTTAATGGCCACTTGCAAATCTTCTTTGGAGAAATGTGTATTCAATCCCTTTGTCCATTTTAAATTGGGTTGTCTTTGTTGTTGAGTTGTAGGTGTTCATACTTTCTAGATATTAAACCCCTATAT
Source organism: Mirounga leonina (assembly GCF_011800145.1). Lineage (NCBI taxonomy): Eukaryota > Metazoa > Chordata > Mammalia > Carnivora > Phocidae > Mirounga > Mirounga leonina. Next base: position 20,457,033 of record NW_023270825.1, on the reverse strand, counting down.
TTTGTCCCATTATGTGGGTTGCCTTCCACTCTGTTAATAGTATCCTTCAATGTACAAAAGTTTTTAGTTTGGATAAAGCCCAATTTATCTATTATTTTCTTTTGATGTTCATGCTTATGTCATATTAAATGATACATTGCTAGATCCAAGGTCATAAAGATGAAAATGTACTTGACTTTGACAGTACAATGTTAACATTACATGAGTGGTTTTGTTCCTTGGATTATCACCAAAGATTGATTTTCATTTAAATCCTAGGAATCACCATATAATTAACCTCCCCATCAATTGTCAATACCACAGCCACCCACAGAATGGTAAAGAATGGGTTGAGGTAGGAACTGGTATCCTGAAAACTTGGTTTCTGTTGCAGTTTCTGACAGCATGGCAAATACTTGTTGACCTTCCTGTTATCCATTTTCCTTCCTTCTGTTAACAGCCTCTGCTATCTGGGACTCTGTGTATGCCTCCTGTGTTCTCAGTCTATGTGCTACCTGTGGAGTACCAGTCCTACCTTGGAGCTAGGAACATGGTTGAATCACACTCTAGTGCTGGCTATAAGCAGGACATTTTGCTTCAAGTAGGATATTTTATTTTCACAAAGACATCAAGACACAATTAATTTTTTGCTAGTAAATTATAGTACAGAAGCAGATGCTCCTTCCCACTGGATTTTGACCTGAGAATAACAGAATAAGTTCTGGAACTACAGGCAGACACCCGGAAGTATAAGGAGAGAATCTACCTAAGAATGGAGCCAACTTAGAAGTGGAGAATGAGAAGCTTGGGAGAGAATTAGATCTGATGAGAATTTTTGGGACTTTGCATCAAGTTAGGCTTGAAGCTGGTCTTATTCTTCAATTTGAGCAAGTAACTATTTTTGCCTAAGCCAGTTTGGGATGGGTATGTAGTCATTAGCCACTGAGAGTCCTTCTAGACACAGCTAGTAAACAGCTATGTCACTTCACATCTTTGGACCTCTGCTTGGAATTTGGCACACAAGTTCTCTTTTGGGAACTGGGAAATAAAGACACTGCAAGGTGATGTAACTATCTTCAAGGTCACATGATTCATTCCCAGGAGCACTGAAATCTATAGCTCATTTTGAATGTTTAGTTCTAGTGCAGAAAAAGCATTGTTTTTTATTAAGCACAAAGCTGACTGATGATGTCTTCTGCAGATTTGCTCAGACTAGAAAATTCCAATATTACAGAAAGGAATCTGAATCTTTAGGTAAATTACTTCATATGTTCACCCTACTGAGCTGTGGATGGACAGTACAGTACAGAATGTACTAGTAAGAGCACATACACCCATACTTCTATACTTTGAGATCTGCAAATTGTACTTGACAAAGGAAATTAAACTTGGCTCAAAGAAAGCTTTAGGCAGTTCTGAGATATTGAATGAGCTCTCTCTCTTTTTTTTAACATCTCAAGTTCATGAACTCATTTTCTTTGCCTCATATTTCATCATCTCCCTAACAGATGAGATTATTACCCACATCTTGGCTAGGATAAGAATATAAGACTGCCACTTTCTCTGGGACAGTTCCCTTTTCCTGCAGGTCACATTCAACTGGCACACACCTGCTTGGTTGAAAAGGCCCTTTCTTATTCTGCAGATAGCTTAGGTTTTCTCTTTTCCTTTCTCCTTCCATCTTTCCTTCCTTCCATCCTTCCTTCCAACCTTCCTTTCTTCCATCATTCCTTCCTTCTCTCCTTTCTTCCATCCTTCCTTTCATTCTTGCTTCTTTTTCTCTTTCTTTCTCTGTCTAACTCTTAGAGAAAGGGCTTCAGAATCCCTCTCTACTCCCAACTGTTCTTGGCAGGACAGGATTTTATCTTGTTACTGTCTTCTGTATGGTTTATGGTGTCAGTAATGGTCCTCTCCCCAGGGGTAACTAAGGGAAATTAGTCAAAAAAACATTTTTTTTTTACAAAGCATTTTTTTTTTTTGCCTGAAACTTGATGAAAAAAGAGAAATAAATAAACTTGGATTTCTACAGAGGCAGAATTTGCAGAGAGCAGGAATAAATTATGAAAAAAATCTTAAAAATCTAGAGCTATCTCTTCATTTTACAAATGACTGAATGAAAACCAGAGTGACAACAGGGCTGCTCAGAATTGTGCTGGTAATTCCTGCCAGAGTTAATCTAATCCAAACAAAGCTTTACCTGATCCTCTGCCCTGAACAGAACCAAAGTTCCTTCTTTATAGGGAACTCCTGAGGTTTCGAGATTTTAAGTTAGAAAGTATCTAATTAGAATAGAGCCATAGTAATCTGAAGGATTGTGCAGATGGCCAATTTTATGTGATATATTTAAAACATGTATGACTGTTGAGTTATTTGCATAACCTCTGGCTTATTTAGTTTTTCAATATTCAAATTTATTCTATTTTATCTTAAATATATTTATATATACATAGACTTATAATTTTACATAAATGCATAATTGCTGTATCTAACCTATACTTCTTCTATTTTCTTGCTTCTTTATTCCTTTTTCTTCCCCCCCACCCCCGACCCCCATCACTCCTTACTCCTAACATTTCAGGAAAAGTAATTCCTTCTTTTTATTCTCATGCTTCTGTATTATAAAAAATCGTCACTGCACCTACATAGACATTTCACACATACAGACCTCCCTAAAGAGTATTTTTGATGTTATGTTACAAAAATAAGATGATATTAGACATACCTTAATACATCTTGCTTTTAGCAACTGGTTTAACTCTAATATTTTGACATAGGTATGATTCCTTTGATTATAAATGGAAGGAAGTCTTGGGTGTATTAATTGTAGTCATTTTCTAGTCTCTTGCTAGTTGCCTGCACCTTTGTCCACATGCTTCCCCTAAGGTTTTTCACATGCCCTATTTCAGTTAGGGTAGGGATAAAGAAGACATTGCATATTGTAAGCACACAATTAGTAGTTGTCACATTGATGGCAGAATTCAAATTTAAATGGAGACTGAAGTACAGTATCATAGGGAAATGGTGGAGTGAATTGGGTGTGGAATTTGTCAAGGGTTGTAATTCAGGTTCGGTTTGTATTCCAAAGCAAAGAATATTGAAACTAAAAGGCTTGGCTCTACTACTCCAGTGGTTCTCACACTTGGGGAGCATAAGAAAAAACTTGTCAAGAAAAATGACACTCTTAGAACCTGATTTAATAAGAATAGGTGTGACCCAGGAAATGTACTTTAAGATGCTCTTCAGGTGATGCTGTATGTAGGAGATCCTCAACTAGATTTTGAAAAACTCTTCCTTGGGAGACAAGGAAAGAACGATCTAAAGACTCATGGACTTACCCAAGGACAAGCAGTCATATTTATGACAGAAACGGGATTAGAAACTAATTCTTCCTTTAAATGGAGTGCGAGGGACCCTTAATGTGCCTCAAGGTGTCTTATTTCATAACCTCTGGGAAAGGCTTTAAGAATGTTCCAAGTGGCTCTCTTTTCCCAAGTCTTCATTTGCAAGAAAATATTCTATCGAATGAGAGATGAGAACCTTAAAGCTAGAATGGTTCTTGGGAGATGGGGACTGATTTTCTTAAATAAGACATCTCAAAATAATGTTACTTTTCAAGTAATCAAAGAAAAGAGATTTTGGTAAATGACTTGCTTGTCCATCCAGAACATTCTCTCAAAAGAATAATCTTATCCCACTTGCTGCTTGGTTATTCTCACTTAGAATTTCAGGAAAATAATTGTTGCTATCTTTGAAACTGACTTTGAATCTTCTCATTTGAACATGGTTTCATGCAGGTGGCAGTAGGAATCATTTGGTGAAATGAAATACGGGTTAGTATTATTAAACTTTGGGGGTTATGTTATGTATTCATGGCTCATTATGAAATATTTTTATATCCCTTTGTGCTTCAGGGGATGAATAATATTATTGATACAAATTTACAAAGTTTATGTTTAACATAAAATAGTTTAAGACCTCATGGGGCAATCTAGTTTACAATTAAAATGTCACGGGCAGCGAGTCCCTCATTAAAAACGCAAAGTAAAACTTAACTCACACTATTAAAATACCTCCATTTGTTACTACAAACACGCACCATCTGGGGTTTTTTTGTGCCTCCCAATTTCTTATTAGCAGGGGAGAGATCTGGGTTGACTTCCTCCAGAAATCAGTATGTCTTACATAATGCAAATGCACACTGCTGATTGCAAGTGGTCCTTAATGACTGAAGAGAGCCTCCGACCAAGTGCTGGTGCTGGAATGTGTCCTTCACCCATGCTTTAAAAATGACTCAACTTGCAAATTCCTACTCAGGTTTACTTTCCCTCTTAATGATATTGTCTTTTATGACTAGAAAAGATAAGGTGTCATTATTAACATTTAAAAAGAAATACCGATTTTTTTTCTCAGCTCACGATAATGGTAAAAAGACCTCCTTGTTCCGGGGTGCCAAATTCTGTGCACTGGCTACCATAGCAGCCTGATCTCCCTCGTCATCTCCACAACTCTTTTAGTTAGGTATTATTGCCCCCCTCTTTCAGAGGGATAAGCAGGCTTACAGACTTTTAACTTGCAAAAGCGAAATAGCTGGTGAGTCGCAGATGTGGGCATGCTGCTTCTCTGGGGGACATTATATCGTAAAGATATTATGAGGCTGCTCTTTTGGGGTAAATGGTTATTGGTATATAAAAGATTAATGCATAGTGATTCCAACTGCTTCGAAATAAGTAGTATCTCATATGTTCCAGAAACTTCTGCATTACCTGGGCACTTGTTAAAAATACAGAATCTTAGGCACCATCTGAGAACTACATCAGAAGCTGCATTTTAAATAGATCCTCAAATGCTTTATATGTATCTTGTGTGAAGCACTGTACTAGAAGATCTTTAATTTACTTTCTATCAGTAGTACTGTGGTTTATGCAAAGAGGGAGACTCTACGTCTCCCTTATGTATCATACATTTACTGAGAATAGCAGCCCTATTTTATACAGTTATGTAGCTCCCACATTTAGCATATGACTTTTCCTAAGTTGCTTAATACATTCTTGATGAATAAATGAATAAACGAATGACTGTCTTCCATATGGAAATGTAATGATTATAAAAGTTTGAATACTAAAGAAATCAACAATGGTTGCCAAAGCCTTTTTAAAATTCAAGTATAACTAATGCAGTAGAGTACTATATTATAATATTATTATTAAAATATAATGTTATCATATATACTAGATAATATAAAGTATTATAATGTAGTATAGTACAATGTTACATTAGTTTCAGGTATGCAACATTGACTCAGTAATTCTGTACATCACACAATGCTCACCACTATCTGTGTAGTCACCATCTGTCACCATACAGCATTATTACAATATTATGGACTATATTTCCTATGCTTTGCTTTTCATCTCTGTGACTTATTTATTTTATGACTGGAAGTTTGTACCTCTTATTCCCCTTTAATTATTTTACCCATTACCCACCGACTTCCCCTATGGCAATCATCAGTTTGTTCTCTGTATTTAAGAGTCTGCTTGTTTTGTTTGTTTTGGTTTTTAGATTCCACAAATCAGTGAAATCATATGATATTTGTCTAAACATTTAATTAAAGCCTCTAGATACAGTAGCCTTCTATTCCATCATTCACAATTTTCCAGCTTTTTTGAGGCAGGACAGTTTTACTTAGTATGTAAACCTAAATATAAAATATTAAAGATTGAGGCTCCCAGGGAAGGCAAGCATTTTCCACTGTGCCTGTTACTGACTCTCCCTTAACTCAGAGACAAGTTGCAATTCCACCTTCCTCAATATCTTGTCCACATTATTGATTATAAGTAGCCTCTATTTCTTTGGTGTTGGTTGTGATCTCTCCTCTTTCATTCATGATTTTATTTATTTGGGTCCTTTCTCTTTTCTTTTTGATAAGTCTGGCCAGGGGTTTATCAATCTTGTTAATTCTTTCAAAGAACCAGTTCCTCATTTCGTTGATCTGTTCTACTGATCTTTTGGTTTCTATTTCATTGATTTCTGCTATAATCTTTATTATTTCTCTTCTCCTGCTGGGTTTAGGCTTTATTTGCTGTTCTTTCTCCAGCTCCTTTAGGTGTAGGGTTAGGTTGTGTATTTGAGACTTCTCTTGTTTCTTGAGAAAGGCTTGTATTGCTATATGCTTTCCTCTTAGGACTGCCTTTGCTGCATCCCAAAGATTTTGAACAGTTGTGTTTTCATTTTCATTGGTTTCCATGAGTTTTTAAAATTCTTCTTTAATTTCCTGGTTGACCCATTCATTCTTTAGTAGGATGCTCTTCAGCCTCCATGTGTTTGAGTTCTTTCTGATTTTCCTCTTGTGATTGAGTTCTAGTTTCAAAGCGTTGTGGTCTGAAAATAAGCAGGGAATGATCCCAATCTTTTGGTACCAGTTGAGACCTGATTTGTGACTAGGATGTGATCTATTCTGGAGAATGTTTCATGGGCACTAAAGAAGAATGTGTATTCTGTTGCTTTGGGATGGAATGTTCTGAATATACTGTGAAGTCCATTTGGTCCAGTGTGTCATTTAAAGTCTTTATTTCCTTATTGATCTTTTGCTTAGACGATCTGTCCATTTCAGTGAGGGGGATGTTAAAGTCCCCCACTATTATTGTATTGTTGTCCATGTGTTTCTTTGTTTTTGTTATTATAAGAACATATTATGAACAACTATATGCCAGCAAATTAGATAATCTGGAAGAAATAGATGCATTCCTAGAGATGTATAACTACCAAAACTGAACCAGGAAGAAATAGAAAACCTGAACAGATCTATAACCACTAAGGAAATTGAAGCAGTCATCAAAAATCTCCCAGAAAACAAAAGCCCAGGGCCAGATGGCTTCCCAGGGGAATTCTACCAAACATTTAAAGAAGAATTAATACCTATTCTTCTGAAACTGTTCTAAAAGATAGAAATGGAAGGAAAATTTCCGAATTTGTTTTATGAGGCCACCATTACCTTGATCCCAAAACCAGACAAAGACCCCATCAAAAAGGAGAATTACAGACCAATATCCTTGATGAACATGGATGCAAAAATTCTCACCAAAATACTAGCCAATAGGATCCAACAGTACATTACAAGGATTATTCACCACAACCAAGTGGGATTTATCCCTGGGCTGGAAGGTTGGTTCAACATCTGCAAATCAATTGATGTGATATAATACATTAATAAAAGAAAAAACAAGAACCATATTATCCTCTCAATAGATATAGAAAAAGCATTTGACAAAGTACAGCATCCTTTCTTGATCAAAACTCTTCAGAGTATAGGGATAGAGGGTACGTACCTCAATATCATAAAAGCCATCTATGGAAAACCCACAGTGAATATCATTCTCAATGGGGAAAAACTGAGAGCTTTCCCCCTAAGGTCAGGAACACAGCAGGGATGTCCACTATCACCACTGCTATTCAACATAGTATTAGAAGTCTTAGCCACAGCACTCAGACAACAAAAACAAATAAAAGGCATCCAAATTGGCAAAGAAGAAGTCAAACTCTCACTCTTTGCAGATGATATGATACTTTATGTGGAAAACCCCAAAGACTCCTCCCCAAAACTGCTAGAACTCATACAGGAATTCAGTAGAGTGGCAGGATATAAAATCAATGCACAGAAATCAGTGGCATTCCTATAACCAACAAGACAGAAGAAAGAGAAATTAAGGAGTCAATCCCACTTACAATTACACCCAAAACCATAAGATACCTAGAAATAAATCTAACCAAAGAGGCAAAGGATCTGTACTCAGAAAACTAAGAATACTCAGGAAAGAAATTGAGGAAGACACAAAGAAATGGAAAAACGTTCCATGCTCATGGATTGCAAGAACAAGTATTGTGAAGATGTCAATGCTACCTAGAGCAATCTACACATTTAATGCAATCCCTATCAAAAGACCATCCACCTTTTTCAAAGAAATGGAGCAAATAATCCTAAAATTTGTATGGAACCAGAAAAGACCCGCATAGCCAGAAGAATGTTGGAAAAGAAAAGCAAAGCTGGCGGCATCACAATTCCAGACTTCAAGCTCTATTACAAAGCTGTCATCATCAACACAGTATGGTACTGGCACAAAAACAGACACATAGATCAATGGAACAGAATAGAGAACCCAGAAACGGACCCTCAACTCTATGGTCAACTCATCTTTGACAAAGCAGGAAAGAATGTCCAATGGAAAAAAGACAGTCTCTTCAACAAATGGTGTTGGGCAAATTGGGCAGCCATATGCAGAAGAATGAAACTGGACCATTTCCTTACACCACACACAAAAATAGACTCCAAATGGTTGAAAGACCTCAATCTGAGACAGGAGTCCATCAAAATCCTAAAGGAGAACATAGGCAGCAACTTCTTCGACCTCAGCTGCAGCAACTTCTTCCTAGAAACATTGCCAAAAACAAGAGAAGCAAAGGCAAAAATGAACTATTGGGATTTCATCAAGATAAAAAGCTTTTGCACAGCAAAGGAAACAGTCAACAAAACCAAAAGACAACTGACAGAATGGGAGAAGATATTTGCAAATGACATATCAGATAAAGGGCTAGTATCCAAAATCTATAAAGAACTTATCAAACTCAACACCCAAAGAACAAATGATCCAATCAAGAAATGGGCAGAAGACATGAACAGACATTTTTCTTTTTTTAATTTAATTTTATTATTTTTTTTTAAAGATTTTTTTTTTATTTATTTTTTAGAGAGCAAGCGAGAGAGAAACAGCATGAAAGGGGAGAGGGTCAGAGGGAGAAGCAGGCTCCCCACTGAGCCGGGAGCCCGATGTGGGACTCGATCCCAGGACCCTGGGATCATGATCTGAGCCGAAGGCAGATGCTAAACCATCTGAGCCACCTAGGTGCCCAGAACAGACATTTTTCTAAAGAAGACATCCAGATGGCCCACAGACATATGAAAAAGTGCTCAACATTGCTCAGGATCAGGGAAATCCAAATCAAAACCTCAATGAGATACCACCTCACACCAGTCAGAATAGCTAAAATTAACAAGTCAGCAAAAGACAGAGGTTGGTGAGGATGCAGAGAAAGGGGAACCCTCCTACACTGTTGGTGGGAATGCAAGCTGGTACAGCCACTCTGGAAAACAGTATGGAGGTTCCTCAAAAAGTTGAAAATAGAGGTACCATATGACCCAGCAATTGCACTACTGGGTATTTACCCCAAAGATACAAATGTAGGGATCTGAAGGGGTACATGCACCCCTATGTTTATAGCAGCAATGTCCACAATAGCCAAACTATGGAAAGAGCCAAGATGTCCATTGACAGATGAATGGATAAAGAAGAGGTGGTATATATATACAATGGAATATTATGCAGCCATCAAAAGGAATGAAATCTTGCCATTTGCAATGACGTGGATAGAACTGGAGGGTATTTTTTTTTTTTAAGATTTTATTTATTTATTTGACAGAGAGAGACACAGCGAGAGAGGAAACACAAGCAGGGGGAGTGGGAAAGGGAGAAGCAGGCTCCCCGCAGAGCAGGGAGCCTGATGCGGGACTTGATCCCAGGACCCTGGGATTATGACCTGAGCTGAAGGCAGTAGCTTAACCAACTAAGCCACCCAGGCGCCCCAGAACTGGAGGGTATTATGCTGAGCGACATAAGTCAATCAGAGAAAGACATGTATCATATGATCTCACTGATATGAGGAATTCTTAATCTCAGGAAACAAACTGAGAGTTGCTGGAGTGGTGGGGGGTAGGAGGGATGCGGTGACTGGGTGATAGACACTGGAGAGGCTATGTGCTATGGTGAGTGCTGTGAATTGTGTAAGACTGTTGAATCACAGACCTGTACCTCTGAAACAAATAATACATTATATGTTAAAAAAGAAGAAGGTAGTAGGAAGGGAAAAATGAAGGGGGGGAAATCGGAGAGGGAGATGAACCATGAGAGATTATGGACTCTGAGAAACAAACTGAGGGTTCTAGAGGGGAGGGTGGTGGGGGGATGGGTTAGCCTGGTGATGGGTATTAAAGAGGGCATGTACTGAATGGAAAAAAAAATAAGTAGTCTCTAATTTGTATCAGTCCTATCACTCTGTCTTTTGACTAATTTCTGAGAACTATAAGTAAATGGTCTGGGTTTCGTGGCCAATCCCCTATCCCCATATTTACTATGGAATGGATCCATAAACAAAGTAGATGCAGATAGAATTGATAGAGTTCTCCCACCTGAACACCTGCTCCATCCAGATTAGAATTGGGACTTTCAATGAAGCCACAAACAAAATCATCTTTTGAAGCCATTAAAAATGCAGGACCTGACATCTGGATGAAGGAATAGGTCTGTGAAGTTCTTCTGCAGGAACATTACTGAGATATGTGTCCTGAGAACATCCAGAGGGTGCAGTGCAGAGAAAGCACAAGCAAGACTGCAAGAGAGTAGGGTCTTTGCATGGGTTTCCCTGAACCTGAAGTGGGTGACCAGTCACTGGGCTATTCAGCTGTAGAGGTCAGCCTTGGCATAAATACCACTTGATGCCTGAGGCTTGAAACTCCTATAGCTTGTAGTTGGCAGCTGGGAGCAGGGTTAGAGGAGGCAAAAGATAAGTTGAAAATGTGAATGGGGAAGGAATAGGATGACTAAAGCTGGTGTGATTTTTCATTTTAATTTTACTTCATTGCTATAGGGTAAGGATTGTTGAAATTGGCATGCTAATTTATGTACAGTAGATATAAATTCCTGTTTGGTGTTAATGAGTGCTATTTTTAATAAGCCTGAAAAGCAAAATGCACCAAGGTGGAAGATTTTACATATATATATATATATATATATGTTACTGCTTATTATTGCCAGTGACCTGAGAAATAAGGTTGGGGGGGAACAGGTGTGTAGCATTTCACCCTCAGCTTTAGGAAAGCTTCAGCTCCTGCACTTTATGCTTTGGAAAACCACATTCCCCTGACTCAACTCTTTCCTCCTCATTTCTTTCTACTTTTATTCTTATGCTCAGAAAGAAGATAAAGGAAAGTTAGGAAAAAACTCTTTATTAAATCACACGAAGAAAATCACTGATTCTTCTCTTTGACTTTTCCTTTCCCTTTATTTTAAAGGTTATCAAAATGATCATGCCAGCTCATATTTCAGAAATTGGGCTGGATAATCACTTGAATTTATCTGGCCTCTAAGTCAGCCTCAGGAATTCTCTAAATGATGTCCTGGTTGGCAGAATAGCGTTATTTAAGAGTGTGGACTTTGGGGGCTGACAGCCTAGGTCATACATCATCTCTGCACGTCCTAGCTGTGAAGCTTAGAAAAGTGATAAAACTTCCTCATGCCCAGATTTCTTCATTAATAAAATAGTATTAGCAGCATCTAGCTCCTTGGATTAAAGAAGATTAAATGAAAGTACTTAGCATAATGCTTGGTACGTGGCAAAGAAACATTAGCCACTGTTATCATGATATTCACGTCACCTACCATTCAGACATTCATAGAACCAAGGATATTAGAGAAAGGAGGACCTCGGAAGTCAAGTCATCTATCAGCTGTGCTCTGTGGGCACCTCTAAGTAACTGCACAACTTCCCATATGTAAAGGATGCTGAAAATAGGAGGGTAAAGATCTAGATCCATGTGAAAGAAGACTGAAGACATCTCATTTAAGTCTTTTCCAATTCCCGATCTATAATGAGAGACTTGAGGTGTTTCAGTGATTATTTTCCTTTGACTCCAATCATCCAGATTCAGTGTTGACCACAATGACAGCATTTCTCCTTTGGCTATATTTTATCAGGAGCTCAGAATAAGCCCGCCCTGAGATGTGGTTTTCCAGAGTGATTATATTTGAGCTTCAGTGGAGGATATGGAGCCATGCTTTTATTGTATTGTTAGCCACACATGGTACATATCGATTATGTACCAAACAGCTTACACATTTTGGGAATTTTACCTCTAAGCTTTGGATAACTGGAAGGTGATGTTTATCCCAAACTATCAAAGGCTACAGGATTTAGTAGATCTGAAGGGAGTTAGAATTACAAAGTATAAATTATCTGTGGAAATAGCCCTATGTCTAGTTTTTGGCTGTTAGAATTTAATAGAATTACCTTGGGTTAGCTGATAAATCTGTTCATAAGCATCATAGAAAAGGGGTGAATTTTCAGGATCTGACTTAAATATTCTATAAATATTATGTGCATTGTTTGTGTGAGGAGATCTATAATATATTTCTCTTTACCAATCTTTTTTTTCTCCATTTGTCATATAGTTCTTAAGAGATGAAGTTATTATTTCTCAGATAAAAAGCCCCTGAAGATCAGGGTTTTTCAGTGAGCAAAGGACACAAGTGGGACTGGAACTTAGGTCTACCATTAGATCCTCTAATTTTTTCTCATTGTTTCATCCTCCCACAGGACAGGGATATGGGACCTTGGCTTTGGTTGAGGGCAGCTTCTTCCAATAAGTAATGAAACCATATCTGTCAAAGTTGCTAATAAGTTTTCTACCCAGTTGGTTGATTGGACAGAAAGGATGAGATCAGGGGCTCAGAAGTTAGTTTTTGGCTCAGTAAAATTGCCCCAAGACAACATCAAGTGATATCACATGCATTTCTAAGAGAGTTTTGTTGCTAATAACAGAAATAATTTCCTAGAATTCATTTAACAAATATCGAATGAGTTCCTATTATGTGTTGTATATTGTTCTAAGCAAAAAATATAGTAATAAACAAAATTTAAAACCATCTCTGCCTTTAGAATGCTTTTCATGTATTTTTTTTCACATCATCAAATGCTATTGCTTATAGATTACTATTTAAAAACCATTTTCACTAGTTACAGCTTCTTGATACTTTTAGTGCCTGCTATAAGGAAACTTTTATTAGGGAACTTTAAATCTCACTTGTTTACCACTTACTAATTATTGAATCAGGAACTACCAGACAGTAAGAGCTTTAGGCATTAAAGCAAGAGTAAACAGAATTTTATCTTGTGAGAGTGTTAGGAGAAATAGTTCTTCTTCCTCTTTTTAAATATATGCCATTATAAAATGAACATCTCAAATCTTATCTGTGGAGGTTTCTAGAGGCTGCATTTATTTATTTATTTTTTGCATTTAAACTGGAGCTGTCACTTTGCTAACTTTTCCTCCTGTCACTGTTCTCCAGTTTAATCTTCAGATGATTTGTGTTGTACAAGCTAAAATACTTACTGATCTCATTAAAAGTTTCTTACCATGGTCTAGTACTCAAAGTAAAGACATTCAGGTTTAGTCCCAGAATCACTGTTTACTAGTCAAATAACCTGGGACAAGCCACTTAAACTTTCTGGGGTCTGTTTTTTCCTGTGTGTGTGTGTTTTCTTGGAAAAGTTAAGAAGGAAAAGTTAGCAAAGGATTTTTTTTCCAGATGTCCCCCCTCCCCCCAACATGGCATATTAATACCAGTTCAATTACTTTTATTTAGATTTTTTTTGGAAGTATGAATTCTTCCAAACTAGATGATCACATCTTTGATCTCATAAATATTGTCATACACTTTTTTCAATCCCCTAATGCTTTTAATATGGTATGTTTGGCAGTATTTTGACTGGCTTAGGGCAAAAGAGAGTAGACATAATGTAAGGAATAAAATCACTCACTCTAGCCATTTACACTCATGGATACACAGGGGTACTTACTTTTCTATGTAGGAGAGCAAGGGGGAATTTTGGTTAAGTGCAAGAGTAGGAGCAGGGTGTGTGAGAAGTAAAATGGGAAATGGCTCTCACTTGGTACCTTGACTAGTTTCCAACTTCTATGGAGAGAGGGGTTGGAGACTTGTCTTTGGGAATAAAGGGAGTTTTGTTGGGATCCAAATGCCAAAGCAAGTCATTGTTAAGGGAAAAGCTGTTCTTACTTTGTAGGGAGCTCAACAGTACTCAGAGATGCTAATGGAGCTTTGGGACATACTGAGGTCACACTTTAATAATGGACATTTTCCCTCTCATAATAGTTTTAGAAATGGTGAAGATTCTGTGAGCAACTTCTAGGGGCAATGCACAAAGAGAAGTGTGAGAGTATGAGGTGTTTGTTTGACAACCAGGGGCTCCTCATGGTGGTTCCATCTGACAGACGTGTTTGAGGGCACAATGACATAGCTTTTTAGGACTCTAAGGCATAATGTGAAAGGCTAATTTTTAGCAGTCAAATGTTGGGGGATTATGCTTTCACAAAAGGACATCACAAAACGAGTGTGAAATGGAACTTCTGCTCAGGGAAGATGGAATAGACATACTTTTTTTCTATTTCCCCCATTAGGTACAACTAAAATCTTAGGACAAACATCAAAGAACTCTTAAAGGTGGAGAGAAGAAGGGGAGGGACCTCAAGACTTAAGGAACAACATGGTGATGAATTCCTTGGGTTTTGACATAGAGCTAAAGAAGCCAGCAACCTAGAAGTGATGATGGTGTAGACCCCTCCCTTCCCTTCCCCCTGCTGACAATATTCTGGTCTCTCTAGACACAAAACCAGGAAAGTAAAGTCTAAGAAGGCAGAAAATTTGTGCATTCTATTCCTGCCAAACACCACAGAAAAATATATGTCCCATACATACCCCCATATTTACCAGTACCAGTCTAGACTTCAAGAACTCACCAGGCTGAAATGAGGAGCCCCCCAACCCCACCCATGCACACCACTGGGGTAATATCAGAGAAGACCAAGTAGAGCGCTGGGACTTTTATCACCACTCAACAATCATGAGGCTACCCCTCCACACTATGGTGTCAGCAGAGAACATGTGGGGTACAATAATGTGATACTCCTACTCCTCCTAGCCAATAAAGTATCAGTGGAGGCCTAGTGGGAGCCAGAACCTCTACCTCCACTCAGCGAGAGTGGCTTCAGAAGAAAGCTATCTAGACCAGAAGAAAGTTCAAATGAGATCCAGAGTGTCATGACAAATAATACCCAAATGTCCAGGTTTCTGCTGAAAGTTACTCTTCATAGCAGGACTGAGGAAGGTTTCACACTGAATGATAATAAACAAATGGTAGATTCTAATATTGAGATATCAGAGATCTTAGAATATCTGACAAGGAATTTAAAGCAGTCATCATAAAAATGCAATGAGCAATTATTAACATGCTTGAAACAAATATATAAACATAATTAGCAAAGAAATAAAAGACTAAAGAAGAATCAAATGGAAATCCTAAATATATCAATAATCACGCCTCAGATAAACCTCATTGGCTACGATACTGCCACTGCACAAAGCTGGAAATCCTAAATATAAAATAAAAAAAAATACAGTAACTATAATAAAAAACTCAATGGATAGATTCAACAGTAGAATAGAAGGGATAGAGGAATGAATTAGTGAATTAAAGGATAGAACAATAGAAATTATCGAATCTGAAACAAAGAGAGAAAGTAGACTAAATTAAAAAAAATGAAACCTTAGTGACCTGCATTACTATGACAAAAGATTTAACATTCATGTCATTGGAGTCCCATAAGGAGAGAAGAAAGAGGATAGGGCTGAAGAAATACTCAAATAAATGATGACTGAAAATTTCCCAATTTTAGAAAAAGACATAAATCTATACATTCAAGAGAACTAAGTGCACCTCAAACAGAACAAGCCCAAAGAAATCCATACAAGACAGTCAAATTTTTGAGAAGGCAAAGAAAAGAAATCTTGAAAGAAGTAATAAAGATATGATATCTTATTTATCAGGGAGGAACAATATGGATAATAGTGGATTTCTCATCAGAAATCATGGAGGTCAGAAGGGAGTATCACAACATTTTTCAAGTGCTGAAAGAAAAATACCACCTCTTATATCCAGAGAAAAAAATGAAGAGAGAATCGGGACATTCTCAGATGCTAGAAAACTAAGAATTTGTCAAAAGAAGGAAGAAGAAGAAAAAGAAGAAAGAAGAAGAAGAAGAAGAAGAAGAAGAAGAAGAAGAAGAAGAAGAA